>NW_024070201.1:25535788-25885267 GCF_014754425.2 Oryx dammah
CCTTTCCATGTTCATATACACCTACATGTGTTCTGAGGAGGTGCACCTGTGTATACTTGTGAAGCATGGGATCCCGAAATCGACTTGCTGGGGATTTTCTTTGGCTTTCTGACAAATGACTGCACAGCTTGATCAACCTGAAAGTGCTGGGAAGCCCACTGCCTCATGGGCAGCTCCTCCTTTGCTGGCTAAGAGTGGTTGTTGGACAATTTTATTCCATAATACAAAATCTGCATTCAGATTAATTCTAGTTCTGCCCTGCAGCAACTGAGAACAAATCTACCTTCTCTTTCTATATGACAGCTCTTCAAATATTTTAAACCAACGTTCACATCCCTGAAGAATCTTTGCTTCTCTAGGCTAAGTATTTCCCATCCCGTCACTTCCTACAGTCATATCTTGAGTGACATAGGACCCAGATTGCTTGTTAGGATTGAGTAGTGGATTGTTGAAAAAAAAAAAACAAAAAAACGAAACAGGTGCTGAAATCAGACCTAGCTGAGTGTGAATCACCCTCATTCAGTAGAGTCGACTGAACAGAGACCTGGTGTTTGCAGCTAAATTGCAACTGCCATCTTGCAATCCAATTACCCACACATTTGGATTAAACAGCATTTACTGAGCTGTTACTAGGTGATATGGGATCTATCCTTATTAAACGTAGGTATTATTACTTCTGTTTTAGAAATGTAAAAAACTGGTGCATAGAGGTGACCTACCTTCCCTTGGGTCATACAGTTAGTCTATAAAAGCAACGATATGAACCTATTATGGTTTTTGTTTCCAAGTCAAGTACGTGTCTGTATTTGGAGACTGACTGGGCTACTGGAGATGCAAATGATCTGCATATGTAAGTATATCTGGGGATTCCCTGCTAGCTCAGTTGGTAAGAATCCACCTGCAATACAGGAAACCCCGGTTTGATTCCTGGGTGGGGAAGATCCACTGGAGAAGGGATAGGCTATCCACTCCAGTATTCTTGGGCTTCCCTGATAAAGAATCTGCCTGCAACGTGGGAGACCTGGGTTTAATCCCCGGGTTGGGAAGATCCCTTAGAGAAGGGAAAGGCTACTCATTCTAATATTCTGGCCTAGAGAATTCCATGCGCTGTGTAGTCCATGGAGTCACAAAGGTCACATACCTTTGACTGTGTGGATCACAATAAACTGTGGAAAATTCTTTAAGAGATGGGTATACCAGACCACCTTAGCTGCCTCTTGAGAAATCTGTATGCAGGTCAAGAAGCAACAGTTAGAACTGGACATGGAACAACAGACTGGTTCCAAATTGGGAAAGGAGTACATCAAGGCTGTATATTGTCACCCTGCTTATTTAACTTATATACAGAGTACATTATGCAAAATGCCAGGCTGGAAGAAGCACAAGCTGGAATCAAGATTGCCAGGAGCAATATCAATAACCTCAGATATGCAGATGACACCACCCTTATGGCAGAAAGTGAAGAGGAACTGAAGAGCCTCTTGATGAAAGTGAAAGAGGAGAGTGAAAAAGCTGGCTTAAAACTCAACATTCAGAAAACTGAAATCATGGCATCTGGTCCCATCACCTCAGGGCAAATAGACGGGGAAGCAATGGAAACTGTGACAGACTTTATTTTCTTGGGCTCCAAAATCACTGTGGATGGTGACTGTAGCCATGAAATGAAAAGACGCTTATTCCTTGGGTGAAAAATTATGACCAATCTAGACAGCATATTAAAAAGCAGAGACATTACTTTGCCAACAAAGGTCCGTCTAGTCAAGGCTATGGTTTTTCCAGTGGTCATGTATGGTTGTGAGAGTTGGACTGTGAAGAAAACTGAGCGCCGAAGAATTGATGCTTTTGAAGTGTGGTGTTGGAGAAGACTCTTGAGAGTCTCTTGGACTGCAAGGAGATCCAACCAGTCCATCCTAAAGGAAATCAGTCCTAAATATTCACTGGAAGGACTGATGCTGAAGCTGAAACTCCAATACCTTGGCCACCTGATGCGAAGAGCTGACTCCTTGGAAAAGACTCTGATGCTGGGAAAGACTGTAAGCAGGAGGAGAAGGGGACAACAGAAGATGAGATGGTTGGAGGGCATGACCTACTCGATCGACATGAGTGTGAGCAAACTCTGGGAGTTGGTGATGGACAGGGAGGCCTGGTGTGCTGCAGTCCATGGGGTTGCAAAGAGTTAGACACAACTGAGCGACTGAATTGAAGTATATCCACCATGGTGGAAAGCCATCTTCTCAACGAGAACGTTCCTGGAGGAGGGGCTTGGGTAGGCTTTCCCCTCTGCACTCTGATTCTGTTTGAATGTTTTAAAGATGACAATATTTCAGATTATTCTCATGTACTTGAAACACAGAAAAGATGATTTAGACTGTATCTTCAAGTTGGTTAAAATCCAATGGGTGGGGAAAAATATGCATGCATGTGTGCTAAATTGCTTCAATTGTGTTCAACTCTTTGCCTGCCAGGCTCCTCTGTCCATGGGATTCTCCAGGAAGGAAGCCATTCCCTTTTCCAGGGGATCTTCCCGACCCAGGGATTGAACCTGGGTCTCCTGCACTGCAGGCAGATTCTTACCATCTGAGTCACCAGTAAACCCCTGACAAATACATAAAGTCATGTAATCACTACAACAATAAAGATACAGAATAATTCCAGCAACCCTCCATATTTCTCTTGAGTACCTTTTCATTCAACTGCTCTCCCATCCTCAGCCCCCTGGCAACTACTGATCTGTTTTTTGTTCCTACAGCTTGCCTTTCTCAGAGTATCCTATGAATATAATTGTACAGTGTGTAGTCTAAGTCTGGCTGTTTCACTTAACATAATATTTAAGACCCACCCATGTTGTCGTGTATGTCAAAAATTCATTTTTTCTCATTGTCGAGTAGGACTACACTGTATGGGTATACTACAGTTGGTACATCCATCCACTAGACCTTGAGTTGTTTCCAATTTTTGATGATTGTGAAAAAACTTTCTTTTAACACTCATATACAAGCTCTGGATACATGTCAGTTCATTTCACATGGTAAATACTTAGATTGGAATTGTGAGGTCATATGACAAATATATATTTAAATTTATAAGAAACTGCCAAACTGTTTTCCATATTGGCTGTATCATTTCACATTCTCTTCCACAATTGTAGAGCAGCCTCGTTATCCTATATCCTCCACCGCCCTTGGTATCATTCATTCATTTGTAACTTTAGCCACGCTAAGAGACACGCAGAGTTATCTCACTTTAGATCATAGAGCATCTTTTCATGTGATTGTTTGCCATCTATATATCTTTTTTTGGTGAAATTTCTGTTACTCATTTTTTTTTTTTAATGGGCAGTTTGTTTTCTTATTATTGAGTTTTGAAAGCTCTTTATGTAGTCCTGATTCAAGTTCTTTGGCAGATATGTGTTTTGGAAATAGTTTTTTGTCTGTGACTTGTCTTTTAAGTCTTTCAAGACTGTCTTTTGAAGAGAAGTTTTTAGTGTTGATAAAATCCAATCTGTCAATTTTTTCCTTTACAGGTCCTAATTTTGGTATTACTTAAAGATGACACCACCCTTATGGCAGAAAGTGAAGAAGAACTAAAAAGCCTCTTGATGAAAATAAAAGAGGAGAGTGAAGAAGTTGGCTTAAACCTCAACATTCAGAAAACGAAGATCACGGCATCCAGTCCCATCACTCCATGGGAAATAGATGGGGAAACAGTGGAAACAGTGTCAGACTTAATTTTTTTGGGCTCCAAAATCACTGCAGATGGTGACTGCAGCCATGAAATTAAAAGACGCTTACTCCTTGGAAGAAAAGTTATGACCAACCTAGACAGCATATTCAAAAGCAGAGACATTACTTTGCCAACTAAGGTCTGTCTAGTCAAGGCTATGGTTTTTCCTGTGGTCACGTATGGATGTGAGAGTTGGACTGTGAAGAAGGCTGAGTGCCGAAGAATTGATGCTTTTGAACTGTGGTGTTGGAGAAGACTCTTGAGAGTCCCTTGGACTGCAAGGGATTTCTTTGGAAGGAATGATACTAAAGCTGAAGCTCCAGTACTTTGGCCACCTCATGTGAAGAGTTGACTCATTGGAAAAAACTCTGATGCTGGGAGGGATTGGGGGCAGGCGGAGAAGGGGACGACAGAGGATGAGATGGCTGGATGGCATCACTGACTCGATGGACGTGAGTCTGAGTGAACTCCGGGAGATGGTGATGGACAGGGAAGCCTGGCGTGCTGCGATTCATGGGGTCTCAAAGAGTCAGACACAACTGAGTGACTAAACTGAACTGAACTGAAAGTCACAAAAGTTTTCTATTTCTTTCTCAAGGTTTTATAACTTTAAGTTTTACTTTAGCTTTTAAGTTCCTTCTGGTGTGACGTCTTGTATACGGTGTGAGGTAAGGTTCAGGCCTCTGATGCGACAGCTGCTGTTGGGCTCTTTGGATCTTCCGTCTTCCCTTCAGTCAGGCTGTTTCCATCCTTTAGAGACCTTTCACGTAATGCCTGAGCTGGTATTTATAACTCTGCATAACTAGGCTGGCTGCTGCTGCCCTGAGCATTTCTTAAGACTCAAGAAGGATGCAGTTGCAGTCTTTCCAAGCCATTCAGTAATTATTTTCCACTCAGAGCACAAAGCATGCTAAGACTTGGAGAATGCTTAGTGTACAGGCTGCCTGAGGGGTGGGATATGCCCTGTGAGAGATGTGCTGGGTCTAGCTTAGTCACACGTAAGCCACAGACTGTAGCCTTGAGAGTTGGTTAGTGACATTGCGTTCTGGGCCGGGGCTGGAAGACTCGTCTCTCCTTCCACCCTGGGCCTTTGGGTGTGACCATTGGAGCAGAGGTGCCACCAAGCAATGCTGAGGCTCTGAGAAGTGGCTGAGTAGTGCGGGAGGCGAGTGCAGACCAAGCCTCGGAGGCAACGCGTGCTAGTGTGGCAGACACAAGAGTCTCTTGTCAGGAGCTGCTTCTCACTCTCTCCTCTTCCTGACTGTAAAGACAAACAGCAGTTCTAGAGCACCTGGGAAATGCCTGTGGTGTGAACTCAGCAAAGGCTCCAGATGATCACATTTCTACTCAAGGCCCCAAAATAAGTCTCCGCTACCTACATTTGGGCAAAAGAAAATAGAACCATTGGAGTCCCTAGCCTGAAAACATGCCTGGAAAATTCCTTGGTCCTTATCCTCCTGCCTCTGACCGGGATCTCACTTAAACTGACCCAGAATGAAGAGCCCCTCAAAGATGGTGCAATCTCCTTTGGTTACTAGCGCAAATGTTGACCTAGATTTTGGCATTTTGGTATCAGTACTGGTATTTAGGCAAACGGGGTCTATGGAGAGGGAGTTAGCTGGTGGGCAGAGGCAGGCTGCTGTGGGATCCACAAGAGACCAGAGATAGGGTGGAGGTGAGGAAGGAGGGATCTGGAAATGGGAGATCCAAGTGCTGATGCTCTAACACCTTAGGGATTCAAGGAGAGAAGGTCTCACTTTGGAGCAGACAGCTCAGGGGTTCTGCTAGTTTTCTTGGCCAAATTACTACATTCTCCTGGGCTGCTGTTTTTCATTTGTAAAATAGGGAAATTACCACTCTTCCCCCTCAACTACAATGCCACCACTAAGGGTCCTTACACAGAACTTGCTCTAAGTGATCCAGGAACTAGATTTGGCCTCTCTAGGCTTCATTTTCTGGAGAAGGCAATGGTAACCCACTCCAGTACTCTTGCCTGGAAAATCCCATGGACGGAGGAGCCTGGTAGGCTCTGGTCCATGAGGTCACTAAGAGTTGGACATGACTGAGCGACTTCACTTTCTTTTTTCACTTTCATGCATTGGAGAAGGTAATGGCAACCCACTCCAGCGCTCTTGCCTGGAGAATCTCAGGGATGGCAGAGCCTGGTGGGCTGCCATCTATGGGTTTGCACAGAGTCAGACACGACTGAAGCGACTTAGCAGCAGCAGCAGCAGGCTTCATTTTCATCCCAAGGCCCTTGCCTTCCATGATTTTATTTTTTTAATAAAAATTTTTTAATTGAAACATAGTTGATTTATACCTCGCATGATTTTATAATTCTTTTTTTTTTTTTTTAATCCTATGCCTTCAAATTCCTGAAGAGTTAGGAGATTGGGTAAAATTACTGGAGATTCACTGGTGCTGAGAGAAGATTGAGAAGATGCTGTCTTTGGCTATAGTGAAGGGACAGAATTTGGACTGTGGCTACCTCCGCACTTCTTTCTGTTTCTCTATATCTTATACGTCTTTCAAGACTCTTAGTTCAAGGCCCATGTGGTCTGGGAAGCCTTCCAGTACCAGCTTGGTAAATGCACTCTTTTGTAAATATAATCTGTGTGTGCAGCACGATTTGAGCTGTATTAATTAATTCACTAACATACTTAACTTATAGCTGCCTTGAACCAAAGTGGAGTTCTGGCGTCTTACACAGATATGTGAAACGGAGTGAGATAAATATATACTAGAAGCAAATGGAAAAAGAAAATATGAGAGCAAAGGAAGGACTGTCACAGGGGATAGGACAGAGGATACTAGAAGCATAAAGAGTTGGAGACCCCAATAACCAAATTGGTCTCACTGTTATAGTGCCTCTAAGATGGGAGAACAAAAAAGAAGGAAGGAAGGGAAAGAAGGAGGGAAGGGGAAAGAAGGAACAAAGAAGGGAGGGAGGGAGGAAAAAAGGGAGAAGAGGAGGCAAAAAGAGAGGAGATTGTTTAGGAGAAACCCACCTCTGCCAGTGCTGACCCAGGAAGGTGCTTCCCTGGGGTCCTTCCTGAAGGGAACTCGGTGTGACCAGATGATCAAGGTCCTCAACAACAGCCTCACAGCAGACACAACTCCTCATTTCTTTAGTCCGCTCCTTACAGCATTGTCCTTCCACACAGGCCAAACCAGCTCAGGAAATCAGGGGGCCAGAAGGACATGGTCCCCTGCTGACATGGCTTAATCCTGAGGCCCTCTGTTTGCATGTTTCCAGAAGCAAGGAGTGACTACACATCCTTCAGTCACTTTGATGCATTTTCTTTCTCTCATCTAGGCTTTTGATGGACACTATGTGGCAGTGAGTTGGAGATCATACGCCCTGCCAAATACCTAAAGAGCAGCTATTGGGTTGCCAATTAAGTACAAACCCCATACGCCTTAGAGATACACATACACGGTTAGAATCTGTCAACCCTGGGGTAGGGCTGTCATTATCTTATGAAAATTGATGCACCTACCCACGATCTGGGCTGGCTCACAGGGCCACCCTCAGCTCTGAGCTGGGCTGAAAGGGTTTGCAGGGTGACTGATCCCCTCCCAGGCCAAACATATCTGTACTATAGGATGGAGTGATTTCTCCAGGAGTGGGGATGCTTGGATTCTGCCCTTCCTAAAATGAGAGGCTTTGTCTATATGATTTCCAAGTTCCCTTCTGGCACAAACATTGCTAATTCCAGAAGGAAAATGCTTTGTGAGAGAAGGCTGTTAAACACTGGAGTGGTCTACCATTGGAATGGCAAAATTGCCTGCCTCAGAGATGTGGAGTCCCATGCTGTCTGGGGTAAATTGGAACAGATCTGCCTGGAGGCAGGGGGCTGGACAGGATGGCCTCTGGAATGTTTATCAAGGTGTCCCAGCAGTGGGTATTCAGCTGGCTTATCCATCTCATCTCAGAAGTGTGTAGGACCTGCTTGGGTCATTTATGTTCTCTGGGCTCACACCTCCCTCCTCATGGGTGGGGGGTGGCGGGCACACATGTGAGCTCTGGTCCATGCTGATCTTGCTCCTCCCCCTCCTCTCCCGTTAGCAGCTGCGGTCCCGGAGCCCCCTCCACAGAATCTTTCCTGGGAAATGTATTAGGCAGCACAGCACTCCGCTCATAAAAATACAATAAACGGCCCGGCAAGCGGTCGGCAGAGTAATGACTCTAACCCAGTGGCATTCTTGGAAGGGCCTCTTCAGAAGCAAAGCTGAGAAGACATAAGAATCTTGGGGGGTAATTAGGTTTCTGGAGTGGGGGAACTTCTTAAATCATGAGATGCAGAGAGGACCTGGTCTCTAAATCATACATCAGGCCAGACTGAGCCCTAGGGCCCCCTCCACGGCCCCCCACCCCCTTCCTCAAATGGGGAGCAGCCCCTCTTTTCACGTTCATCGGTCACATCCAGCCCTCTGGAGACCCACATGAGAAAAAAACTTCTGGTCCCGGAGGGGTCTGGGGAGGCCGAGGTAGGAAGCGGTCTTACTGCCTGAGGTGAGGCCCCACCAGCTGAATAACTGCTTTTTGTCTGGGTGGTGTACAGGTGGGACATGCATGGCAGTAGAAGAAGGATGGCGGGGATGACTGAACAAAAATGCCTTTCAGCCTCCTGATCCCTTGTCAGGGGCTGAAAGGAAAACTCCCAACCGACTTCCTTCCAATTCCCCAAGGCCTGGCTGGTACAGAGTGGAAACAGTTGGAGCAGTAAGCTAGCTTACCTTCTTTTCTGGTGTGGTCCTCCGGCCCTGCCCACGAGCCCTTCCCCGCTTCCTCTTAGACTGAGCGGGAAGTGAAGTCACCTCTGTTCTCTGGGCTCCTGGAGTCCCAGCTCCCCAACTACTCCTGCCCTTTGGGGGCTCTGTCGGGGGCCAGAACTGAAAGGCCTATTCCTACCAGCACCGCTTGCCTGCAAGCTGGGTCAGGCAGCAGGGAAGAAGTAAAAAGTAACTGGGGAATTCTGGGGCCTCTGTGGCACGCAGACCTTCAGGGCATTTAGGGAAAGTAGATTAAGAAATCTTTTTCCAGATAAGAGAGGCCTGTAAAGAGGCCAAAGAAAAGGAAAACCGCCCCCCCACCCCCCACCCCCCGGCCCTTTGATCACAGGGGATTGTAATTACTCAGATATTGATTGGGATAATAAGTTTACCAAAACTCCAGAGAAGGAGAGATATTCCTCCAGGTATTTTGCTTTTGCAGGATTTGCTGAGCTCTCCTGTGAAGTCAAAGTCAATTTGAAGGCCTGGCCCTGACCCGGAAGCCAGCAAAATGGGCGTTGGAGGCCTTTTCGTCCAGTAGAGGGCGCAGTGCACGGTGCACCGCCCGACGCACCGCCCTCCCTCCCGGGTCTCTTCCCTTCGTTGTTATTAGCATGATAGGGTATTAATAGGGCTGCTATTAATACCTCCCCACCCCGGGGCGGGGGTGGCTTAAGGCAAAACAGAGATAAGAACTGAAGCTGCCCCCTCCATCTAGACTCCAGAATCTTCTTCAGTAGTTTCCTACTTCCCTTCTTCAAACTTCCTCTTTCAGATTTACCCCTGCGCTAAATGCCTGGCATGCGCACGCACATGCCTGTGTTGCAGACCTATGCTTCAGCCACACCGGTCTTCCTCTCAATCCCACGTGTCCCCACCAGGCACACACAGTGTGGGATTATGAGCTCTGGCTTTGGAGTCAGAAAGATCTGAATTCAAGCTCTGCTCGGCTACTTCTAGCCCTGTAATCCTGAGCATGTCCCTTTACCTTTTGGAGCCTCAGGATTATTGATGGAATGGAAATATTAGTAGCACCTGTCTCCACAGAGCTGTTGGGAGAGTTAAGTGAGATAATATGAAACATTGGAGGAAGCAGTTAATGAAAATAGAAGCTATTGCTATTGTTTTTATCCAGTTTCTCTCTGAGATTTTGCAGGAATGTTTGCTTCTGCAAGATTTTATCATGTCAGAGTCAAGGCTCTTCTCAATCTCACAGGCTCAGTTTACACCCCAGTTTTGCTCCACCCCAGTGCCACGCACCCTCTCCTTTTTGCTTCTGCTGCAGCTGCCTGTATCTCTTAGAGCTGCTATCATGCTCCCTTTGGGTTCTGATTTTGAACTGGAAGAAGGCAGGGATTATATCTTCTTTATCTTTTCATCTTCTTTAATACTAGAGTTTAATACTCTACATACCTTATATATAGTAGGTCTGCAATACATTTCTTCTATCTTTTAAAACAATAGATACCATTCAGTGAGCAATTACTATGTGCCTCTTTCTTTTCCTTCTCCCATTTAAGCTTCACACCAACCCTATGTAATATTGTGATTGCGTTTTTTTACAGATGTGGAAAGTAATGATCTGGAGAGATTAAATTATTGGCTGGTCACAGGGCTGATAAGTGGCTGAGCATTGCTGTAGCTCAGAACTATTTTCAAAGCCCTTCTTTATATCTAGGCTAGGCTAAACCTGTGGCTTCCCAGATGGTGCAGTGGTAAAGAATCTGCCTGCCAGTACAGGAGATGTAAGAGATGTGAGTTCAATCCCAGGGTCGGGAGGATCCCCTGGAGTAGGAAATGACAACCCACTCCAGAATTCTTGCCTGGAGAATCCCATGGACAGAGGAGCCTGGTGGGCTACAGTCCATGGGGTTGCAAAGAGTAGGACACGACTGAGCAAGCACGCACACAGGTTAACCTAGCACAACTTTCACTGGATGTAACCCAACCGCCCAGAGAAGGCATTGGCACCCCACTCCAGTACTCTTGCCTGGAAAATCCCATGGACGGAGGAGCGTGGTAGGCTGCAGTCCATGGGGTCATGGGGTGGCACAGAGTCAGACACAACTGAAGCAACTTAGCAGCAGTAGCAGCAGCAACCCAACCCCCAGGCAGCTTGCGCACTAAGCAACTTCCAGCTCTTAGCATGCTTTGTGCTCTGAGTGGGGAAAGAGCTACTGAATAGCTTGGAAAGATTGCAACTCCATCCTGCATGAATCTAAGAAATGCCCAGGGCAGCAGAGGCCAGCCTAGTTAAGCAGGGATGTAAATGTTAGCACAAGCATTACAAGAAAGGTCTTTAAAGAATACAAACAGCCTGGCCAAGGGAAAGATGGAGACTCCAAGGAGTCCAACAGCAGCCGTTGCATCACATGTGCTTTGAAGAATATGTGCCAGGAAGTCTGTCTGTCAAGGAGGGACTCCTCAGATTTATCCAGGCTGACAGAAGGCAGGGGAGAAGATTGGTTCCATTACAAGGAAGTGCTGGTGGGGAGGTGAGGAGCCAGTGGAGGCTTGGCATTAGAGCTGTAGAAGACAGGAAGGATGGAGATGAGGGATACATCCATAAAAGATCGTCATCCATAAGGAATTGACAGTGTGAATACTGATGCTGATGACCGTGCATGGTGATGATATTGATTGAAGATGTGCTTGCTATATGCCCGTAGGCTGCAGTCCACGGGGTCGCGAAGAGTCGGACACGACTGAGCGACTTCACTTTCACTTTTTGCTTTCATACATTGGGGAAGGAAATGGCAACCCACTCCAGTATTCTTGCCTGGAGAATCCCAGGGATGGGGGAGCCTGGTGGGCTGCCGTCTATGGGGTCGCACAGAGTCGGACACGACTGAAGCGACTTAGCAGCAGCAGCAGCAGCATGATGTACAAAGTGACCAGCTATCTAGTCTCAGCTATGTAAACATGATTCTTTCAGAACACAAGGACACTCCTTTTCAACCTTTCTCTACTGCGGACACCCCAGAGGTGTCCAACCTTTTCTTATTCTCTCAATGGGCATGTATTCTATGCTCCGTCTGTGTTTGCCACCAGGATGGACTCTGGGGAGATGAATAAAACCTGTGCTCCAACCTGAAGGACCTCACGGTCTGATGAGGGACAGGACACGTAAATAGCTATGATGCAGAGGGATGCCTGTCATTAGGAGGTATATTCAAGTGTTTTGAGAAATTGGAGCAGGAATCCAGAGAAGAGGCAGTATTTGAGCTGGGAAGACTTTTAAGGATGGGAGGATTCAGGTAGGTAGAGTGTGAGGGGAGGACATTGTGAGTAGAAGCAGCAGGCTGGTGAAATCTTGGAGGTTGTGAGACTGTATGGTGTGTTCAAGGTGGGCTTCATGGAGACCCCTGTGTGACTAGGGCTGGATATGTGAGAAGTTGCAGTAGATGAGGTCTGAATGATATGGTGGGTGGATGGTTAATCCACCCAAGATGGCTGTTCTCATGCTGTCTGTGCATACCCTGCTCCACCAGTGCCTGCTTCACCTGTACCTTACTCACAGGACTGACTTTTTACTTACTTGGCCCACCCTTTCACTCCCATTACTGATTGTTCTAGTCTTTAGATCCAAATGTCTCCACTGTGATAGCTTATCAAAGGGACAGTGAGGGCGTGCCCCTCTCTAGTTGCCCCGGTAACCGGTGAGCCAATCTGCTGTCAATTCTCTCCTAAAACTGGTCACGTCCCTCCCCCAGGAAGGAAAACCACTGCCATGCCCTCCTGCCTTCTGCTGCACACAGGGGGTCGGGGGCTGTTGCTCCAGGACCTTGCCTCAGATATGTGAGCTCTCCCAGCCATTAACCATTAATATCTCTATTGCTGACTCTGGGCTCTTTCTTTAGTCTTGAAGCTGTACTTGTAGACCTTGTAGGCTTGTGGGGTGCAACCCAACAGTGGGACGAAATTGTGAGAGATCTTCAAAGGACATGTTGCTGAATCAATCAGCAGATTTGTTTATTGAGCATCTCCTACGTGTCAAGTATGGGACTTGGCACTGGGACTCTAACGGCAAGAAAACCAGAGTCAGGCTTTGTTTTCTACATAGGATGGCCATGTGTCCCAGTTTTGTTCTTGTTCTGGAATAATTATGACTAGCACCTCTTTTGAGTTTCAAAAGTGTTTCTGTTTATACTATAGACTATCTGGTCATGTTACCTATAGAGCTTCAGTTCGGTGCAGAAAGACAGATATTAATCAAACAATCATCTAAATATAATATATAACTTCAAATTGTGCTAGGTGTGATGAAGAAAAGCTGCAGAATGTTGATACAGCAGGCACTGGGGAGCCGCTCCAGTCTCCAAAGGAATTTAGACTTCTCTTCAGGCAAAACGAAGACATAGAAGATTTTTAAGTTGGCGATCAGATCTCAGTTTCAGAAGTCATGGGATTTCTATGTTTGCTGAAGATTTCTCTCTGTCTCTCTTTTTTTTTATATCTCCCAGTTATTAACAATAAGGATCAAAAACAGAAATAACACTTTCATCACATAGTATTTCACATTATAAATGAGTTTTCATAGGTATGTTTTCTCATCAGAGGGGCAGAGTGGAAAGCGCAAAGAGTCAGATGAAGTTTCTGGCTTTGTTCTGTGTCCCACCAGCTGGCTGCCTGTGCCTCACCTGCCTGTACCTCAATTTTCACAGCTTTAATCAGTGTGTGTGTGCTTAGCTGCTCAGTCGTATCTGACTCTTTGCGACCCCATGGACTGTAGCCTGCCAGGTTCCTCTGTCCATGGGATTCTCCAGGCAAGCATACTGGAATAGGTTGCCATTCCCTTCTCCAGGGGATCTTCCTGACCCAGGGATTGAACCTGCATTGCAAGTGGATCCTTTACCATCTGAGCTACCAGGGAAACTCTCTTTAAGCAGCGATGCTTTAATTCAAAGAGCTACATGAACCCCAGTATTCAGAGCAGCACCATTTATAATATCCAAGACATGGAAGCAACCCAAGTAAATTAACAGATGATTGACTTAGGAAGATGTGGTGTGTATATGTGTATATGTATCCAATGGAATATTACTCAGCTGTAAAAAGAATGAAGTATTGTCATTCCCAGCAACATAGATGGACCTGGAGAATATTTTAATTGGTGAAATAAGTCAGACAAAGACAAGTACCAGATATCACTTATATGTGGAATCTGAAAAATAATACAAATTAATATATATACAAAACAGAAACAGCCAGACTTAGAAAACCAACTTATGGTTACCAAATGGACAGGGAGGCTGGAGGAACAAATTAGGAGTTTGGGATCAGCAGATACAAACTGTTATACATAAAATAGAAAAGCAACAAGGATATATACTATATAACACAGGAATTATACTCTATGTCTTACAATAAAGTGTTGTTCAGTCACGAAGTTGTGTCCTACTCTTTGCAACTCCATGAACTGTATGTAGAACAGCAGGCTTCCCTGTCTTTCGCTATCTTCCGGAAGTTGCTCAAACTCAAGTTCATTGAGTCAGACGTATAATGGGATATAATTTTTTAAAAAAGAGAGATAAAAACAGAGTCACTCTGTTGTACACCTAAAACTAATGCAATATTGTAAATCAACTGTACTTCAAGAATTATTCATGGATGTGCACACCAGAAAAGGTCAGTTTTAATGGTTGACAATTTTTTAATAAAATAAAAAGGTTTTAATTAAAAAAATTTTTTTTGGTCTCTCTGAGGATCTTAGTTCCCCCGTCTGGGATGGAGCTTGTGCTCCTTGCAGTGGAAGCAAGGATTGTTAACCACCGGCCGACCAGGGAAGCCCTAAAATAAATAGTTTTAAAATAAAAAAACAAAGAAGAGAGTGCTCTTTCCTATATGCAAGGGTGACTGAGAATCAGAAGTCATGGAAATAAATGGCTAGCAAGCACAGTGTCTGGCACATTGTAGGCTGTTGAAAAATGCTACCAAATCTTATAGGTTTTCTGAGCTTGAGGACACTTAAAGGAAGGGGAAAGACTGATGGTGATTTAACAAGTAGAAGTAAATTGGGCTGGGAAATCCCTGGAGGTCCAGTGTTAGGACTCAGTACTTTCACTGCCACAGGCCACGGGTCAGTCCCTAGTCGGGAATCTAAGATCCCATAAGCCATGTGGCCTGCCAAAAAAAAAGAAGGAAATTGAGCTGAAAAACAAGGGAGGCTATGCATATGGGGTGGCAGGGTGTGTGGGAAATTTCTGCATGGTCCCCTCAATTTTGCTTTGAACCCAAAACTCATGAAATGTCAGTGAAACAAACACACACACACGCACAAATGAACAGCTCCTCTTTTCAGCCGGACTCTCCTTGTTGGTTAAGGACAAGAACCTGCTTGCCTGGCAGGATAAGAAGAGGGGGAGAGAGGGGTAAATTTTCACACCCAAGCTGTGCTGCCTTCAGCTGTCCTGAATGTCTGGGAAACCAGACAGTGTGGCCTTGACAAGAGTTTACTTGGTCCCATCTTTTCTCCTTCTCTAGATGGCACGGGACCCCCTCAGTGGCTGGAGGATGTCTCCTAGGAACAGGGATGCTGGCAGATGCTGTGCCGAGGCAGGGGGCCATGGAGGGGCAGGCCAGCTGGCTTGATCAAAGAAGGAACCAGGAGCCTGAGAGCGAGGTGGGGGTGAGCCCTGCAGCCCAGGCGCTGATTCAGAGCTGGAAGTATTTTAACCACGTCCGACCAAGTCTGCCTGTTTTCTTGACTGGGAGGCCAGACTCCTGGAGTCTGGATCTCATTTTCCTTGCTGTTTGCCCCTGGTGCTGTTCTGCTGTGTATTTGCTGGGACCGCCTTAACAAAGCACCACAGGCTGGGTGCCTTAAACAATAGACATTTCCGTGCTCACAGTGCCGGAGGCTGGAAGCCTGAGATCTAAGTGTGAGCAGCTTTCTTTCTTCTGCAGCCTCTCTCCTCGGCTGGTAGGTGGCCATCTTCTGTGTGTGTCTTCATGCGGTCTCTGCTCTGTGTGTCTGGGTCCTGATGTCCTCTTTTTATAAGGACACCAGTCTAGCTGGATTAATGCTCACCCTAATGACCTCATTTAACCTTCATTACCTCTTTAGAGACCCCCAAATCTCCAACTACAGGCCTATTCTGAGCTGCTGGAGGGAGGGTGGGAGCTGGCCTTCAACTTACGCATTTGCACGGCTGGGGTGGGTGGAATTCAGACGCAAGCATACAACTTGGTGAGTTGCATCTTCGGTCGTAGCACTTTGGGAGAAAGAAAAGTGGGTTGGATGGCCTTCTGGCCATTGACCCTCACAGAGGAGTGAAACTGGGAACTTGCTAGGTTTTTGAAGCAGTGCAAACCCTCTCTACTCTTGTCTTTACCCGAAATCACTGGGTGATCCACCACCAGCTTTGGGGTTCCCAAACCCCTGCCTCTTACCTCCTGAAGGCTGCCTTTAGGATGGGGATCTGTTTCTGTTTCTGGCTGAGAAATAGGTGTCTCTTCGGAGGTTTCCTTTCATCCGAAACTGTGATGATGTGTTTGTCTTCTGTAGATGTTCCTTTACCTGGAAAGAGCTGTCAGATTCTGAAGGTCCCGCCCAGAAAGCTCACTGACTGCAGAATGAGGGGGCCGAGGAAGTGACTGTTCTTACTTTCCTTCCACCCCTTCTTCACTCTGTAGGGGAAGGCAGGAGACCATACCTGTGCCTGTAATATCGCAGACCTTCTGGGATCCACAAATGTGTTATTAGCCCACCAGGTAGCACAGAATGACTGCATCTGAAGCTGATTTACAAAGGTAGACTCCCACTTACAGATGGGCAGGGGTCCAAAGATTTGCCTGGAAATTAGTTTCTATGAATTGGAAACACTATTCTCTCATAGAAAAAAATGTTAAATGGAGGGAGAGGTTTTCCAGGAACTCCTTGAAAATCTATTTGACTCACACATAACTAATGTACTAACTATGGTCACTTCTATCCCCAGCAACCAAATACCATGCATGTTAGCCTTTCAGTGGGAGAATATGTTGTGCTTTCCAAGTCTGTGTGTCAAGACAAATGCTTCTTCTTCATTGATGTAGCCCCCCCTGACAGTGGCCTCGTGGCAAGGAGGTGTTATTGGGTCAGGTAATTCGGAACAGCTGTAATGTGTAAAGAGTGTAAAATATTCACATTTAAAAATGCACGCTCACATAATTGATTGCATTTAAGTCTCATAGTAACCCTACAAGGTAAGTGTTATGAGGTCTACTCCAGGGAAATGGGAGTATGGGACTCAGAGATGTCAAGTGATTTCTTCAGGATCACACTGCAAAGACAGTTGCAGTTCTCAGAGTGCGAAGCATCTGATAGCTGGATGAGCGCCTCTCCAGCTCATCTGTGTTGCGAACACAGGCTCTGGCTTTTAATGAGTCTGGTGCTCCCTGGATGGTCATCCTGGCTGAGGGCATAGACCCGCACTTCGCCAGGCGTGACCATGACCTTGGGGAGAGGCGCTGGAACAGGGGAGTTGACGCTGCTGTGTGCAGACCAGGCCGAGGTTCGGAGATGGTGGCAGCCCGTGCAGATGGCAGAGTTGTTTGGATAAATGGTGATTTTCTTCCTAGGTGATTTCCCAAGGCCACTGAGGCCTGACAATTCTGGCAGGAAAACCAAATTTAAATGAGTCTCTTTTCAAGTCTGCCTGAGGGGGAGGCATTAGTCAGAGGACTAAGCACCTCACCTGACTCTGCACACATAGACGGAGGTCGTGAAGAAGCACAGTCGTCCATTCAGAGCTGCTTTCTATTTCGACAGGAGAAGACAAACAAGAAAGCACAAATCTTGTGCAAACCGATGGGAAATGAAGAGTAAATCTCTCTCCCTGGGAGGACTTCATAGGGCGCCTGTGGACCTCAGGGTCGGGGACAGCCTCACTCAGGAAACTTCTGGGAGTTTGACACGTGATAGAACGTGAGAACTGGAATGGTGTTTCAAATTTTAATTCAAGCCGTATATTTTCAGACAGAACACTCAGGCTCAGGGAGGCTCTAGGCTGGCCTGCAGTTCTAAACTCTTGAGCCAGAGAGGCAGGAGCAGAATTTGGGTTCCTTCCCTCTGTGTCCAGTGGCTCTTACGATTACACTGGAAGGAGAGGCAGAAAGGACCAATTGAAAACGATGTCAGAGGCAGGAAGTAGGCAGAGTGGACTTTATAGATGGGGTCCATGTTGAGGAGGAGAAGTGAAACATCAGGCAGAAATGTTGAGGAGGGCACATGGCCAAAGACCCTGAAGGGTGAGGGAACCATTCTTTTTTTTTTCATAAATGGCAACATGGGACAGAGGGATAGACTTTTTCTGTCTCCCATGGGTTTTTGCTAATATTATTTGCAAAAAGAATTTTTCTACAAGTACCCTGCCTTTTAATTAGAAGCCGAGAATGTTTCAGCTTGTTGAACTCACTCAGTTGTGAGCTCCCTGCTCCACATTGAAAGGCAAGGCATACGGTCCCAGACCTTGTGGACTCTGCAAATGGAGCCTCTTGGTTTGTAGCTTGGCCGGAGCTAAGGACTCTTGCAGAGAATTGAGTTCCCATTGGCCTGGTCTCAGCCTGCCCTTCTTTCCCCCTGAATCATGGTTAGGACCCCACAGCGTCCCCTGAAGCTGCAGCCTTGTGTAAGTGGATGCTGGACAGGCACAGAGAGGAAAGGAGAGGGTGAGGAGCCTGCTAGGAGGCCAGGAAGATACAAGGCCTGCAGCTGACCTGCCGTTGGCTGCCACTGGCTTGTTGGTATTGCAGAAACAGGGCTCCAGCACCAGGGGAGGATGTCAGGGTCAAGAACTGCAAACTGTAAACCACAGTGAAGTGAGATGAATCAATCTGCAGTGACCTAATAGACAGGAGGAAAGCCTGCTAACAGGAGGCTTAAAAAAGGCTCCTAGGATGTGCAGGACTGCAGGAGATCACAGCCAAGCCAGCTCTGTTTGCTTGGACAACTAGGTTCTGGTCTTACGATTGTCAGGGTGGACCAGGCAAGTCAGGACCAGAAAGCATCTCTGAAGCCACACTCTAAGACGTCAGAGGTAAAGAAGGTTTCCTGGTGCAAGTCTGTCTTTTTTACTATCACAGACCCTGGAGAGGAAAGCACCACTTTCATTTATGTGGTTTTCATTCTTTTCCAACTATAATACATGTTTGTTATTGGAAATGTAGAAAACATACAAAAGAAAGTAGGATAACACTCACAATCACATCACTAAAGATAAATTGCTATTCATATTTATCTTTGGAGGGGAGAGAATCGCCCTCCTGTCTGTTTTTTTCTATGTGTACAAATTTCAAATTAAAATTGGAATGACACATTATATTTTCATTTTTATAATCTTTTTCAGTTAAGATTATATCATAAGCCTATTCCCATCCTATTAAATATTATTCTATAGGTTCATAGTATTTAATTCTGTGGATAAATGATTAAATATATTTAATCAATTATCATTGATAGCTTGCAAATCGGCACTATTGTAAATACTACTGCAAAGAACATCTTTGCATCACAATAATATTTGACCACATTTCTGTCGATTTTCTTAGGGTACCTTCCTAGAAGTGGAGTCAATGTTTCAAAGACTCTTGTTATACGTTGGCTAATTGCCTCCCTCACTCCCTCCAGCCCTCCCCGTTCACCGAAATGTTATCCCAATTTGTACTTCCATTAATCAGTGGCTATGACAGCGCTGTTGTTTCACTGCCCACTTGCTGCAAGTGTGAGTTATTATATTCTTTCAAGTGGAAGGTCATCTTTCCAGAGCCACGCTCAGCTTACTGATGAGCTTCAAACATGTCAGCTGACGCCTTTGTGTTTATTGACAGAATTCAGCCCATGTACATGTGAGGGGAGTCAGAAAACTTGGGAAGAAAAGAACATTTGATCCACACGCAGCATTAAGTGCTGGAGAGGGAATGAGGGGCCCCCTGTGTGAGGTGTGGCTGGACTCCTGCTTTTCCAAAACTCAGTCTATTGAACTGCCACACATAGCCCCTCCTCCCAGAGCCCCTGCCAGGGAACGCTCCCTGGCTGATCAGGAAATGAGAGAACAAAGCAAGCCAGACAAAGGAAGGCTTAGTGGTCTGGAAGGCCAGCGCCGGGCAAAGCCCCTGATGCTAAGCAGAAGTGAAAACGTTAATGGTGAGACACCCAAAGAAAATGTATTCCATATGCACAGGCCTCTGGCAGCAAAGGAATACAAATGCTGCTGGACTTCAGCCAGAGGAGCGGGAGCAGCCGCTGGTAATTTTGGACTAACTTGCTTTCTCACCCTTAGGTCTGTTTAAGCTGAAGTTACTTGAGGTGCTGACTTTGACCTTTTTCCTGACTCCAGTGACAGATAAACCTATCACTATCATAACTTATTTTAAATAATTGCCAGAGCCACCATTTATTGTGTGAGCCCGATAGAACAGCAGTACCCAACCTTTTTGGCACCAGGGACCGATTTTGTGGAAGACAATTTTTCTATGGACCAGGGTGTGCAGGATGGTTTCGGGATGATTCAAATGCATTACGTTTATTGTTTACTTTATCTCTATTATTATTACATCAGCTCCATCTCAGATCAGGCCTTAGATCCTGGAGGTTGGTGACCCCTGCTAGAGGACCAGGTGCCTCCTTTCCACACATGCAAGTTGCTTTTATAAAACATATTTAAGCCTCAGACTGGTTTTCTGAAGCAGGAATCATTATCCCCATATCCCAGATGAGAAAACTGATACAATGAGATTAAGTCGCTTGCCTAATTCACCTGAGTGGCAGAACCTGGATCTTAAATCAGGCTTCACTGGCTCACTGCCTGTGTTCTGGCCACTCTGTGTCTGAGTGGGGCCTGATTTCCAGATTCTTTGGTGTGGAGATGGGGGACGACGAGCCCTTGCAGTCCATGAGCCAGAAAGGCTAGGCCTGGCAGTCTTCGGGAAGGCTGGCTGCCCAGGCTGATATGAGGGGACAGGCTTCTTAGGCGGTTTGCCACACCCTGTCCGTAGTGAAGTGTCAGAAGTAAGAGCGAGTGTCCTTAGGGTGATAAATGGCCAACGGGTCTTGACATGTCCTTCCCATGACTGTTGAGCCAAGTCTCTTTAGGCAGGATATTCCCAGAAATCACCTTGGTGGTGGGGTGAGTGGCTGGTGAGATAACCCCCACTTTTCCTGCCATGGAAAGCCATGTGCGCGGAATTCCTGGAAGACAGGCTGGCAAGCAGTGTCCAGGGAAGGGTTGCAACCTGACTGTCTCAGACTCCAGGCTGCAGCCGGGAAAACCAGTTTTTCCGGAACTGATTTCTCTCAAGTCCTCTGGCCTGTTTTTTCACAGATGGATTCTGTGGGTGACAGGGAGCAGAGTCAATGCCGATGGAAAGAGAAGGAATTCTTTCTAAGGAATCTCTGGGACACCTGGAAATTGGGTAGTTTCCTAGCCAATTCTTGACTTCTCTTCTCATTAGGGCCCCCCTCCAACTCCCGCAGATTCCCCCCCTGCAACATATGTTTTGCTGACCAAGGAGAATTCTTAGTGCTGACTGGTGCTTTTGCTGGAAAAACACTGGACAGACAAGAATAGGATTTTTTTTCTATTTAAAAAAAAAACAAAAGACAAAAAAACAAAGCACAAAGCTTTTAAGTTAAGTGCTGGGGGACTGAATGCTCAGGGCAAAATGGGGGATGGTTATTGTCTAGCTGAGAAAATCCAGGGTTTGCTGGTCCAGTGTGGGAACAGTCGTGGGGAGAAAGTTTTATATCCATGGTTTTGCTCAATCTCTGTACCTAAATGTCAAGGCTGCAAGGTTTGGGGCACCTAATGTTAGCATTTACTGAGTCCTTTTAGGTCTAGGCTCATAGGTCTTAGGCTGGCTTCCCAGGTGGCGCTAGTGGTAAACAGCCTGTATGTCAGTGCAGGAGGTTTAAGAGACCCAGGTTCAGTCCCCGTGTCAGGAAAATCCCCGAAGGAGGGCATGGCAACCCACTCCAGTATTCTTGCCTGGTCCCATGGACAGAGGAGCCCGGCGGGCTACAGTCCATAGGGTTGCAAAGAGTCGGACACGACTGGTGACTTAGCACACAGGCATGCATAGGTGTTAAGCTCATTTAATTCTCTAGGCATTGACCTGGGGTATATGCCCATTTAGCAGATGGAAACCCTGAGGTTTAGAGATGTGTGGTGCTTGTTTATGTTTTGTCAGAGCCAGAGGTGGGATTCAAATCAGGCATTCCCAGACCAGAGTACACACTCTCAACCTCTACCCTGTTATTCTGCTTCCCAGGGATCAAGGGCTTATGCTCCAGAAAGGAATACATATTTGTTTGTTTTTGCCTCTTGGTCCTTGAGTATTACAAATAAATACTCACGACAAAGCCCCTGGGAGGGGCTCTCAGTACAGCTCGATGTGCTTGATGAGGGTCTATAGGACAGTTGGTCCAAGGCAGGACACTGCTTTGTCTGCTTTCTGTTCTTGATGAAGAAACAGCCTCAAGAGGGGTGATTGCAGTGGATACCACATCCACCCTCCCCCTTCCACAGAGTCTAACGATGAGTAGGTTTGAGAGGGAAATCCTTGTTTGGCTGAAGTAGGAGGAATCATGAAAACACACTGGGCTTTAGAAATGTAAATATCTGCACAGTTCGATGGATGAGGACGATGGATAGATGCCAGAGGAAGCCTGGATGTGAGAATCTGGCAGACAGAGATGGATGTGAAGAAACACAGGGAGTGAGAGAAAAGCAAAAGGCAAAAAGCCACATGCATGGGTGGAGAGAGATGCTTCAGAGTGGCCGGGAGATGGAAAAACGGCAGGAGCTGGGCCACCGCCAATCAGAGGAGAGGGAGAGGCAAGCCTGATGGCTTCTGCAGCGGGAGCGGAGGGAAGCACGGCCCCTGGGGTGACTCAAGGGTGAGATGCCTCCAATATAGAGAGAAACTTGCTTCCTTCATGTCCCAGGCTGCTTGGAGAGGAGTAGGTAAGACGCACGCATGTAGAGTGGTGGTTCTCAAGGTGTGGTTCCGGGACCAGAAGCATCAGCCTCACCTGGAAGCTTCTTAGAAATGCAAACTTCAGATCTTACATCAGCCTCTCTGAATCAGAAACTGTGGCTCAGTCCCGCATTGTGTGTTTTCACAAGCCCTTTGGGTAATACACGCTTGGGTTATACAACCCCTTAGGCTTCCCTGCTGGCTCAGATAGTAATGAACTGCCTTCAGCGCAGGAGACTTGTGTTCAATCCCTGGGTTGGGAAGATCCCTGGAGAAGGAAATGGCCACCCACTCCAGTATTCTTGCCTGGAGAATTCCATGGACAGAGGCTTTTGGTGGGCTATAGTCCAAGCGGTCGCAAAGAGTTGGACACGACTGAGTGGTTAACACACAGAGGTTGAGAATCAAGATGGTGTAGAGGGATAGGGAGAATGAGGAGGTGAGATCAAGACAGCATAGAAATCTGGAGGCAAGTTCAGTGTCAAAGGGGGCAAAAGACAGAGGACAGCAGTTTTGTGCTAGCAGGACAGGTGGATGGTGCATGGGGTCAGAGGAGGCTGAGGCAAGGAGGCTGGAACACGGAGGAAGGGAGGGCAGGCTAGCAGGAGACACCAGCCAGGCCAGGATCGAAACAGCCCATTAAAGGGCTGACGAAGGGTGCTGACGGTGCTGGAGCTCTCACCATCCTCCCCAGAAACTGGATGTCAAGCTTCCGCCAGGCTGGGGAGAGCATGAGTGCAGAGAGGAGACATCACAGGAGGGCACCCCAGAGATTCGGGGTCCCCCGCATAGTCTCCACTCCATTTTCTTGTTGCCACGGTAGAAATTCAACCAGAGGTCCAACATGCCCACAGATTGCTTTGTGTGGATGTTAACTCTTCCTTCTTCCCTCAGCAAGGGAGGCTCTGGCAAGCTCTAATTATGAGGGTCTGGGAGACCAGAGTTACAGTGTACAGAGTGAAGTGCCACTGAGCCCAGGGCTTTGTGTTGGTGCCAACAAGAGCAGGAGAAGGAGCTGGCTCAGGGGAGGGAGGTGGGCTGACGACTCTGGCCTTCCAGGTCTCTGTATCTACATAACCAGTGCATGAATGCCTCCTCCATCTCCATCGATTTTTATTTTACTTCTCTGTCCACCCTGACATTGGAAGGAGATGGATGGACTGACAGCTGGAGACATTTCTCTCTGAACCCTGACATTTGGTTGCCTTACTTACAACCGATGCGTCGACACTGCACAGACAGGTTTCCCAGAGACCCCAGACCTCAGGGCAGCACAGAAAAGCCCAGCTGTGGGCATCTCCTTGTACTCACTTACTGCTACAAAAAAAAAAAACAAAAAAACAAAAAAACAAAAAAAAACCCCTTATAATGGTCCAGGGAAACCTTTGCCTATAGTAAGTAACCATTACTATACTTACAATTTTGAAAATGTTCATTTTGGGCCTTTTGAATAGAGATTCAAATCTGCTCTGGAGATTGCACTTGAAGAGAAGGCATTTTCTACGACTTTCCATTTGAATTAGCAGGCAGACTGCCTGGAGGCCTCTTAAGGCCACACTTGGAGACCCTGTGTGCTGGCAGACAGCATGGGTGGAGGTAACGCTGCTGCTCCCGCTAATAGATCAGGAGAAACTAGCTAATGATTTTGAAGAGAAAAAAAAAAAACAAAAACCAACACTCAGTTGAAAGCAATCTCCATTAGCGTAACACACCCAACACAACCATGAATTATTGTGTTGATTGGAGGAGACAAGCCATAAATTTCTCCCATTAAAGTTCTTGACTCACAATATCAGGCAGAGACTAATGACTTAAAAATAATATGTGCAAATGTTATCAGAATGCAGATGACCTGGGCTGTAGCCCCAGCAGGGGAAGCTGGTCTGATGTCCTCCAAAAAGAAGAGAGAGTGCATTTAGGGGCTGGGGCAGGATACTTTCTATACATAGTGGGAATGTTTTTCTTTCAATCAAAGGGAGGTACTCCAAAGACGTGTGAAGAGACAGTATTTGCTCTTGGGGGCAGTTTGAAATTAAAGCTGAAGCCCCAGGAAAGGAAATGCAAGGAGACCCTCAGTGGAGGGTTCTGGTCCCCACTTGCTCTGAGTTGACATCACTCGTAGGAAGGGTTCCAGCCAGGCAAGACCCTGGTGGGAAGGCAGTGAGCACAGCCTGGACTCTGGAGGGGTCCTGTCCTCCCCACTTGGCTCCTTCTAGAGGGAAGAGCTCTTTTACTTTCTCTGTCTTTATTCTTCTCTGTGGCCTCTTGCTCTGCTTCAGAAGACTCCGACCAGGCTCTGGAGCTGTCCTCGCTGCCTCTCTTTGGACTAGTTTTTCTTTCTCTATTAATAAGTTTCCGCATCAGATCCTCTATCCTTTATCATTTAGGCAGCCCTTTAAACCTCACCGAGCTTCCCTGGTGGCTCAGATGGTAAAGAATCTGCCTACAGTGCAGGAGACCTGGGTTCAGTCCTTGGGTTGGGAAGATCCCTTGGAGAAGGGAATGGCAACCCACTCCAGTATTGTTGCTTGGAGAATCCCATGGACGGATGAGCCTAGTGGGCTACAGTCCATGGGGTCGCAAAGAGTCAGACACAACTGAGCGACTAACACTTTAATCCTCACCTGCTCAGCCTTTCTGGATTAGCAGCCAAGAAGTGTTGCTTTTCCTTACCCCAACCATCCCTGTCCACACATGAAACCTGGTGCCTCTTCACTCACCCTCCTGTCAACTCACCAAGGCACTTAACCCCAGATGGGAATCAACTTAACCACACGGTGTTCTATTTGTATATTTGGAAGAATTAATATTTACTACAAAATAGCTTCTGCATATTCTTCCTGCCAGCATGGCTTTAATTTCCTAATGGGAATTCTCACCCCTGTGTTTCTTGGCTTCCTCTGCTCTTGGCTTCACCCCTGCCCCAGTCACTCTTGTGACTCATGAGGGCCATTAACTAATTTGAGTGAGCGGATGAAGGAACCCTTGGTACTGTCTTTGAGAGAAAGAATGAATGTAACTTCTAGGGATTTGGGGCCCATGTTGGAGAAAAAAAATGGCCTTCGATATGTCCCAGACTCATATTTTCTAAGCAACACAGCTATCTGGAGCAACATCTGGCTGTTAGAAAACTGGGCCTGACTCTCTGAATTCCAAACTTGCCTCCTTCATGCCCCCATCCTCCCAGGCCTTGATACTCTCCAGGAGGCAGTATCCAGCTGGCCTTGAGGGAGCACTGTCCACCACTGTGCAATCAACAGTGTTTTAGAAAAAAAACATACTTGAGTCTATACTTACCTAAGCTTGCTTCCCTGGGCTTCCCTGGTGGCTCCGTGGTGAAGAAAAATTCTGCCAGTGCAGAAGGCATGGGTTCGATCCCTGGGTTGGGAAAATCCCCTGGAGAAGGGAATGGCAACCCACTCATTGTTCTTGCCTAGAGAATCCCATGGGCAGAGGAGGCTGGCAGGCTGCAGTCCATGGGGTCACAAAAGAGTCAGACCGTGTCTTAGCGATTACACAACAACAGCAAAGCTGGTTACAGGTGCCACAGTGGAAGATTAGCCTGGGTTTTTGTGCTATTCCCATTCCATTCCTCATGGAAGTGGGGCCTTGACTCAGATCCTGACACTGGAGGACACATCCCTCCTTTTCACCTCTCTACCCCAGGGCTCAGAGGCCTCTTGCTGGAGAAGGGAGCATCTAGAAACAGTCTCTCGAGGTTCTATGAGATCATTTTTCTCTATTTCCTCCCTCCCTGCCCCCTCCCCACTTTTTTTATTTTTTATTAACAAGGATGAAAGTAAATGTGAACTCGAAACAATAAGGCATGGAAAATCACAGAAATAACTTAATTAAGTTTTTAAAGATTTCCATGCTTGAATAAATTAGCCTTCCTGCAAATGTCACAACATTCAGGAAAAAAAATTGTAATCAATGGAGCACAATGCTTGCCTGCTCTTTATTTAAAGGAAAGCTTCATTGGTGCGTTTCCTGTACCCCTGCTCCTCCCCTGCAGCTGTGGCTCTGGGCCCCTGGCTGCTGGGCTGAGGGCAAGGGCACAGCTCTCACATCAGCATATTCTGGCTGAGGCTCCAAACATAGGAGGGGAGGATTGACAGTAGGCAGAGTGGGGGAGGAGGGGGGAGGAGCGGGAGGACTGGGAGGGGGAGACTGTTCTTGGCTAGAGTGAGGGCCTGTGGTGGTTCTGGTTCTCCTTTGAAAGGTAACAAAACCTAATCTCTCTTTGTGGGTTGGGAGTGTTCACGAAGGTCTTCCCTGATGGTTCAGACGGTTAAGAATCTGCCTGCAGTGCAGGAGACCCGGGTTTGATCCCTGGGTCAGGAAGATCCCCTGGAGAAGGGACAACTTGCTCCAGTATTTTTGCCTGCAGAATTCCATGGACAGGGAAGTCTGGCAAGCTACAGTCCATGGGGTCGCAAAGAGTCGGACATGACTGAGCAACTAATTTACTGTGTGTTGTTATGAAAGCTGGATTAGGGAGCTCGGGCTTTCCTCGTGGCTCAGACGGTAAAGAATCTGCCTGCAGTGTGGGAGACCTGGGTTCTATCCCTGGGTTGGGAAGATCCCCTGGAGCAGGGCATGGTAACCCACTCCAGTATTCTTGCCTGGAGAATCCCTGCAGACAGAGGAGCCTGGCTGGCTACAGTTCATGGGGTCACAAAGAGTTGGACACGACTGAGCGACTAAGTACAGTTCCCTGTAAAGCCAGTAGGGAGTGTTGGTGGGGGATCAGACCACAGGGCCAGCGGGTAGAGGCCAGTACCCTGCCATACCCTCCAGTGCTCCCCTCACCCCCACCCTCCAGTCCTTTTCTCATAGCCAGGGCTGCCAGAGACTGTAAGGGGCAGGAGGGAGGCAGGGAAAGAGAAAGAGAAGGATGGAGGGGGAAGGCAAGGGACCAGGTGTCCTGCCTGCGGCCACACAAACAGCTTTCTATGGCCATCAAGACCCAGGCTGATCGCTAATGAGTACAGGCCTGCTGCTGCGCTGCTGCCTCGGACTTGAGTAGTGAGTGATGTCATGCTGGCTGCCCGGCTGGGCCTGCTATAATGCAGCTGTCAGGGCCCCATGGGGAAAACTTGGGGAGAAATACGAGAAGCCTAAAAAGCAGCAAAAGGCCCAGTCAAGTGAAGGGAAATGGAATTACAGTAATGCTGAAAGCCGGCACACTGGAGAATTAAAACACTTTGTTTTGGAACCAGATTCGACTCAACCCAGGTTATTAAATTATTTATTGTTTGCATCTCCAGTAATGGGAGAGAGTAATGGAGGAATGCAGTCAGCCAGGGCAGAACTTGTTTTAATTATCAGGCCTGTTTGGGGGCCAACCTGGATCTAGCCTGGTGCCCCCGTGAGTATGGAGCTGAGTGAGGTGGAAATGGAATGTTCCATGTTTAATCAGATTAATCAGATCTATCGGCTGTAATAACCCAGAGGCAGATTGTGTGTGTGGATCCTCCAGAGTTGCCATGGGGGTTGTCAGCCCATTGACAGGGACGTTCTGTGACCCTCAGCTGCTCTGCTTTGGTGAGAATTGGTGTGCACCTTCATCGCTACCCTTGCTGCTGCAGTAACTCGCACCCAGTCAGCCCCACTGGGTGTGGAGTGAGAGTGGTGACAGGAGGCAGGAAGTCTCCCTCGGTCCATCCTGGCCACTCCTCACCTTTTGACCATCTGGGATAGCGCGATGATGATTATTTCTGATGCCTGGTATGAGTCAAGACTTGTGATGAGCATTTTACATGCATTCTTTGTTTGATCTTCACAATAACCCTTTTAAGTAGGGTGACCATGCATCATGATCTGAACATGGTCATCCTGTGCCTGTTGTTTCTGAGTCAGTTTTAAGCCCCTTCCTTTTTATTGTTAAACGAGTTCTTGTTTGGACTGTAAATGATTGTACCCACTTTGTAGATGAGGAGTTGAGGCTTAGCGCTTTGCCTAAGTGTCCCCCGCTGGTCAGGAGCAGACCAGGTTTTACACTGGCTCTGTTTGGAATCTGAACTCTTGATGCGCCTGCTTCTGGGCTGGTAGGGAAGAGGAAAGACGGGGGACTGAAGCTGAAGGGGAGGCTGAAGCAGTCCTAGTGCTCCTCTGATAGGTAGCAAAATGGAATCTCTCTGTAGGGGCTGGAAGTCAGAAGTTGGGGGCACCCAGCTTAGGAAGTAGTTCGAAGATGCCTGTTGACTGACTCTCAACCTGATTTCTGGCGGCCTTGGCCTGCAGTGGCTCCAAGGAGGGTTTTGGCTCCAAGCCAGAGATTGAGGCAGGTTGCGGCAGTGAGTACCAAATCCTAGCCACTAGACCAGTGGTCAATGACAAGGCCCTGGCCCTTTGGATCTGCAGAAAAGAATTCCCACAAAGAAGAGAAGTAGTGAAATAAATAAAATATTCATTAAGAGGAAAAAAGAATACAGTATGTGTGGATAGATATATGGGCAGACTCAGAGAGAGTGTTGCGCCTTTAGTTTTCATCACTTATATGGGACATTTCTTCCAGGTTTCCTTTGGGCCGTCCTTTTGATTTGCCTGATTCAGAGTCTGTATTTGGTATATCTCAGGATCCTCCCATGTGCATACGTGCATCTCTCAGCCAAGATGGGTTCCATGGAGAAGGCCTCTGGGCAGCCTTGACACCACTCTCGTTTTGACTTCCAAGGAGCTCTCTAGTCAGGAGGGTCTCCTTGACTTCAAGAATGAGAAATACGTGGTCTCGTATCTTTTATCTGGGCAGGGCCCAGCCTCCTTTCTCAATGGTCCTGCTATCTTCATCTTACAGTTTCCATCCACAGGGAATGAACTCCAACTGTTCACCATGGGGTAGTTGGGGGCGGGGATTGGCGTCTACCTCCTGCATCAAACCCCTGGCAGCTGAGAAAGAGAGTCTGCCCTTTGAAATCCAGCTCCTGGATAAACTTGTTCAAGGCAGGTGCCTGGAGAACTTAGATGGGGACTAAGTATTGTTCTTTGCCAAGAGGTGACCCACATGTGCCTGGCTCTTCTTAAAGTCCAGATGTCGGCACAGAGCCAAGAATCAGTCTCTATTTCCAGTCTTTGGCCTCTGATCTGAAGCCACAAGAAGCGACAATAAGAAAATCCCCCTCCAGTTGGCTGCCTGTAACACATCCTGTCCCATCCCATTTGTGGAGGAGGGAATGGCTTGGTGAGCCTGGCTACTGTTATTGGAGGCTATAAAGTCGGTGCCTGAGAAATGAAAATTGTTGTTATTACCATGCAAACTGTTGATGTAAAGGGCTGGTCTGGAGTACTTTGCTTCCTTAATTAGAGCTGATCTTTCTTTTCCTGCAAATTTGGGGACTATCCTGTTATTAATGACCTTTTTGGATCCATGCCCAGGACTTAGAGATATTGTCTTTGGATCCAGGTAATGAGGTCGCTACTGATCCTGAACAAATGGGGAAGTGATTTAATAATTACTCTGCACTGTCTGTGGGTGACCTTTCATTTGTCGAGATGAGAGGCATCTGTTTATCATCACCCCCATGTGGAAGATTTTGATTTGGGGGGATTAGTTCTCCTGGACGGAATCCATTTCACTCTCTGCCTTTGTAGAAGTTTGCCTGGAAAGGTACCACGTGCCACGAGCACGTGCGAAAGCTGCAGTGGCAGAGACAGAAGTGGGCCAGACGGGCTGACCACATGCGTTCAGTGAAGGACTGACTCCCAGGGTGCGCGGACTTGTGCACTGGTGAGGTGGGTCAGTGGTTTAAGAAAGGATGGTATGTATCCTCTTCTTTTGACCTTCAGTGTTAAAGTTCTGATACTTAATTCCTCTGTGTGTGTGTGTGTGTGTGTGTGTGGCGGGGGCAGTTCCCACTCACCAGGCAATTAGCACAGTTCTGACACTGTGTTCTTGCCTGGGGAATCCCAGGGATGGGAGAGCCTGGTGGGCTGCTGTCTATGGGGTTGCACAGAGTCGGACACGACTGAAGTGACTTAGCAGCAGCAGCAGCTACCTGGGGATAGTGTCAGATTCCATACGTTGAAGGCTCAGTCTCAGTCTCACAAGTCTCTATCCCCCACTTCAGATGCTGGTCCCAAGTCCAGGTTGTCACCTGTGCTTCTGATGGACCAGAGTAGACAGATTCCAAGGACTCCCTCCCTGAGTTCAATCAGTGGCTACAATAGCTCGTGAACTCAGAAACATGTCACTTACTAGACTACCAGTTTATTATAAAAAAGGACTCAGGAACAGCCAGATGGAAGAGATGCATGGGTCAAAGAATGAGGAAAGAGTACTGAGTATCCATGCCCTCTCCAAGTGCCCTCCTCTTCTCAGATCTCCACGTGTTCACCAGGCACTCTCATCCTTTTGGGTTTTTATGGAGGTTTCACTACATAGACATGATTGGTAAAAGCATCAGCCATTGGTGATTAAACTCAGCCTCCATCCCTGTCCCTTCCCTGTGGGTCAGGGAGGTGGGACTGAAAGTCCCATCCCTCTAATTCCGTGATTGGTTCCACTGGCAACCAGCCCCCATCCTTAGGTGGTGTAGGGGTTTTCAAAGAGTCAACTCATGAACCTAACTTTTCTGGCATTTGTCACTTAGGAAATTCCAAGGGTTTTAGAAGCTTGGTGACAGAAGGGGACCAAGACCAAATGTCTATTTCTTATTGTAAATCATATCGCACAGTGCAATGGGAGAGATGGCCCTGTGTGCCTGGGTGAGATGTGGTGGGTCTAACCGGGGGAGAACTGAGCGTGATCAGGGAGCTTGTGCTACGGGGACGGACCAGGTCGGCTCAGTGCTCAGGGAGGCTGAGTCTGTCCTGGCCGAAATCTCTCTATTACTGGATCTTGAGGGACCTCTGCAGGGTTTGACAGAGAGTCAGAAAGAGGAATGACAAGGACTGCAGGCTGGGGAGAGAAGGCAGAATAATTTGAGATGCACCGCAAGTCAGGCAATATCAAGTGTGGGCAGTGTCTCCGAGACCTCGGGGCTTGCTCTTTACTCATTTCTCCATGGCTACTGAGTCCATGCTTACATGTCTTCCTTGTGGAACTCACCCCTCCTTCATGTCCTAAAGGCCTCCATTCCATTTCCAGTCATTTTAAAATAAAATTCCTTTAAAAAAATCGAGACAAGAATATCTGTTCTTGACCATTTGCCCATTGACTTTTGTTCTTATTGTGGGGGCATCAGTTTGTATAGGTCCTCTTCCTTAGGACAATTCTTTAAACTTTGGAAAGGAGCGCTCTTAGTCACCCTGCATCTTCTGGTTAAGCATCCCGTTTCTTTATATGCTCTTCATGAGTGATGGTTCCAAGTATGCTCTCCACCCTAGTCACCTGCCTATGACCAAGGCTTGTTTTATGTATCTCTGAATATGTGATGGAACAGGTCCCTCTCCTTTCTTTCAAAAAATACTGTTTTATAATGCAACCTAAGAAATAGAAATTTTTTAAGGGGGTGGAAGAAAGTCTTGGGGTTCCCTCTGAAGAAGAGGTGGAAGAGATCACAGAGAAACATAATGTTTTGGGGAGCAGCTCTGGGTGAGAGGACATGGGCAACCACTGATGTGGGAGGGACTCTAAACCTCATTGTGTTGACCTCAGAGCAAGACGTGAGGGGAGAAGTTCCCCCCGAGCTTCCTGGTGAGTCAGCACAACTTGATCCCACCCCAAAACGTTCTGCATCTCCACGCTTCTTCTCCCTTGCATCCTACACGTAGCCGTGTGCTCAGCTCCTGACTTCCTCATGGGCTCTGAAGGCCAGGTCCATGTGTGTCTACAGTGTGCAGCAACAATGGGCTGGATGAATGAACCAAGAAAGAATCAGTGGATTCAGATCGTGCCTGCCCTGAGGTTTCTGTTGATGGGTTCCATTCATTGACCTGTTTGGAAACTCTTGTTACTCCTTTTCTTAGTTGTGACGGCCTTTCTCTTACTGAAGCGAACTCCCCGTTATCCAGCCGTGTTAAGAAATAGGAAAGAATCACAAACACATAACATGGTTCTAGCTGAAGAGAGCTTTAGAAATCATCCCAGTTTATTGAAGAGAAAAAAACTTTTATTTTCTCTGCATTTTCACTCCAATAAATTCCTTCCTTTCCTTTCCTTCTTTCCATAACCCAGCTCTACAAAGCAATTCCCTTGCAAACACCCCTAACTCCCATTATCCTCCCTTCTTCCACTGCACCCACCAGAAAACTCCACCCACCTGCTTACTTTATATCTTCTTTAAAGTGGTTCAGCTGGAATGCATCTTCCTCCCCTTGAGACAGGTCAACTGAACTCCAAGGGACACATCCTTGGCCCCACCTCACACCGTGATCTCTACTAATGTGGCTTCTGCAATCTGTAGGCCCTGTCCTATTTCTGTTGCCTATTTTAAAAGAATATGTTTTGGAGGACATCCACTTGGGTGAGTTTTCTGCATATCTACTCTCTAGACTTGGGCTGGAGGGCATCTTAAGGATCAGATGATCTTGCACCTTTCAAGGTGTTGCTACCTGAAGTGGGAAACCTTTTACACAAAACCACTGGGGGCTTCCCTGGTGGCTCAGACAGTAAAGAATCCACCTGAAAGGCAGCGGACTTAGATTTGATCCCTGGGTCGGGAAGATCCCTTGGAGAAGGGGATGGCTAGCCACTCTAGTATTCTTGTCTGGAGAATTCTGTGGATAGAGGAGCTTGGTGGACTACAGTCCATGGGGTCACAAAGCATCAGACATGTCTGAGCTACTTAAAGCTTTCACTTTTCATTATTTATAAAAGAGATGAATGTGAGGTCTTGTTGAAGAGGTGCTGAGGGGCAGGGTCCTTCAGCTTGGACCATCCATTGCTCCTGAAGCTCCATTGTTTGAAAATGCTGATTTAGCCTGAGAGGCTTGTTGTCAAGGTGAGGGGACCAAGGTCCAGAGAGGCAAACTACTTACCCGAAGTTACACAATAGACCCAAGACTAGGAATGCTTACTCTGGGGCTCTTTTCACCCGAGCAGGGTGCCTCTTGCTCTGACAGCTGTGCTTTTTAGCCTTCCAAGCCTGGCCCTGGCCCATGGTGAGCCCGTGACCACCCTCAGCTCCTATTTGAACCTTGAAGGTCAGTTTCGCTGGCAGACAGATGGGCTGGCGTCCCGGGGCCGTGTTCCACAAGCTCAGGGGTACTGCCACTCTCCCACCTCCGTCCTTTCTAGGGATTGCAGCCAAAGCCTCTTACAAAACTGTCTTCTGAGGGCCCCTTGGCTGTCCTGTTTGTAAAACCATTCACAGTCAGCCTTGCCTTTCATTTCCTTAATCTTAAATTGCATCAAAAAGGGAGAGATTAGAGGTAAAACCTCAATAAAGGACTGAACAAAAGCCCGCTCCCACATTGGATTCTCACACCTAGCTTTGCCTTTTCTCCGCTCCCTCTTGTCTGACAGACAGAGTGTATGAACCTCAATTTTTTTAAAAAACTTAGATTAAAACACTATTTAGAAAAGCCCCGCGAGTTTGAAGTCACCTCTGGTTCATACATTAAACATCAAATGTACATTAGCTGTGAATTATGGTCATGAAAAGTAAATCCTTTAATGCCGTTTTCTGTGTTCCACTGCTGAAGCTTAGCATTAATGGCCTCTTAGCGACTCTGTCAATGGGTGGACTTCTTATTTTCCAGCTTTCACCACCCCGAAGACTTCCCTCTCTGTGTACCTGTAAACAGACAACCGTGGGAAAAGATCCTAGGGCAGGTTAAGCTCAGGAGCAAACCCACCTGGGTGGTAAGAGCCCTCACTCTCCAAAGGGCAGGTGGCCACACCTTGCATAGGGCTCCACTATAGCGCCTTTACAGCTGTCCTGGGCTTAGTTCAATTCTGTTTGCTACATTAAGTTCTGGGGCTGTAATTGTTAGGAAGGTGTCTAACCAGTATAGAGATCAAGTTATCGATCAGAAATCCTGGCAGTAGAGAAAGAGAAGTTGTACACAAAAAGCTTCTCTTTCTGTAGAAGAGGCAGATGCAGAAGTCAGGTATGGGTCTCGGTGTGGAAGTCACACTCTTGCCTTTCTGAGCCATCTGTCATTTTCTGCAGGACCAGGGTGAGCCAGACCAGAGTGGGGTGATATATATTCAAAGTTCTTACCCTTAGGAGAAGGACCTTTCCCCTCTAAAACTGTAGGATCACTCCCTGTAGGAGCAAAGATGCAAGCCACCTACAAAGGCTTTTTCTCTAATCTGATCTAAAACCTGGGAGGCCAGAAACCTGCTGTAGTTGCGGACAAGCCTTAGCAGGTTTTGAGACAAAATTAGGAAAGTCAAAATGAATTACTTCTCCCAACCTACGTTGCGACCAGATTAGATAAAGTCAAGATAATGATAGAAAATGATTTAAAAAGGCATTGAATTGCATTTCAGTGTTTATGCACCTTTAAAGCTTGCACTAAATTGTACAAGTTATTTAAATACATTCTTTAATATTTATGCTTTGTTGTTTTAATAAAGATTTCTATTTTTAAATAAAATGCATAATTAAGTGGAACGGAATATTTTCCTCTTTGACACGCTTAATCACGCCTCTGGGAAGCTTAAGTTGTTCCAGTTATAAAGTCCAGACACTACCATCTACCATGGAGCACCCTGCACTCAGTATGTCTTCAATAAATATTTAATTATCAGCTATTATGTGCCTGACACTGTGTTATATTCTGGAGACACAAAAAGAGAGAAAAAAATGATATGAAGTGAATGGTTCCTTTTTCAATGGAGCTTGTATTGTAACACAATGACAGATTCAGACATTAGTTATACAAATATGGGGAAAGCTTATAAGATGAGATCATCTCAAGAAGCATGGAATGCTGTCTGATGAGAGCTTATCCCAAACGAACTTGGTGAGTTGGACGGGTGGAGAGATCAAGCAGGATTCCGTGAGGATGTGATGGCTGAGCTGGGATTCTGGGGGAGAAGTTGGAGATCACTGGGTAAAGAGAGAAGGCAGGAGAATCCCAAGCAGAAGAAGTGGCATGAGCAAAGCCTACTGATAGGAGGCAGCATGGTGGATTTTGGGGAACTCAAAAGACAAGGATGACTGGCCCAGCAGATCAAGGCTGTGCTGTGGACACACGTGAATAGCGGAGCTGAGGAAGATGCGTAGGGAGCTGACATCCAGCCCTGCTCCACTTGCCAAGCTAGAGTCCCATGAGCAGCTGTGCCCACAGGAAAAGGCATCTTTTTTCCAGTGGGGCTGCCCAGAAGGAGCACCTTTATCTTATCCCGTCCAAAGTGCCTTGAGTGCTTTCAGCCTGGTGTCTGGACCACAGTAAGAGAGAGAAAGAGAGAGACCAGGTTACACTGGAAAGGCAGCCAGACTTGAAGCCCCCTTCTGTGGGCCTTTATCCGAAGGACAATGAGAAGCTAATGGGTTATAAGTGTGTATGTGTGTGATGAACAGATTTGCATTTTGAAAAGATCACTCTAGTTGCAGTGTGGAAAACTGATTAGAAGGGCATCAGAGTGAAAGGGGGGTTTGGTTTTGGGCAGAAGATCGTGAGTTTCGTCTTGGACTATTGAGTATGATGTGCTTTGCAAGCATCCTAGTGGGGCTGTCAGGTAGGCAGAAAGCTTAGACAAATTGCACGTATAAAACTTAGTTTGCAGTTGTCATAATATCCAGGCATTGGCCACAGGGCATGTAGCAACTTAATCTATGGGTCAATGGGGAAAGAAAGAGAAAGAAACTAACTCCAGGCAGGGTGGGGAGTAGTGAAGTCTGCGCCGGTGGTAAGGCAGGCTCTTAAGCGTAAGCTCAGCACAGGGAGACTCCAGGCGAAGTGATGGTCATGGTAAGGTTAGTGTCGACACAGTTCATCTCCTGGTACAGGGGGCGGCGGCACCGTGGACACTTTGGCGATGATCCAGGCCAAGAACTATTGCTCGGTTGGGTACTGACATAGAGTTCAGTTTATCTGGAAAAAGGACTGGCATAAAAAGGATAAATTGGAACGTTCTAGAACAGAGATTTAGGGGCAAGGTGACAGTTCCAGAAGAGACTGTTGTTGTTTAGTCATTAAGTCATGACTGACTCTTTTGTGACCCCATGGACTGTAACCTGCCAGGCTTCTCTGTCCACGGGATTTTTCCAGGCAAGAATACCGGAGTGGGTAGCCATTTCCTTCTCCAATCGTCCTTACCCAGGGATTGAACTTGCGCTTCCTGCATTGTAGATTGTTTACCATTGAGCCATCTGAGGATCAGAGCGTAAATTTAGAAGTGGACAGAATCCAGCCATGCTCTCTGGGAGGACAAGGTGAGCACTTGTGGGAACGGTGAAGCTCATTGGACTTTAAAAGCCTCATGGGTTTAGCTCTGGGACCACTGGGTACCTGGCTTAATGAAACGAGATCAATTATCTCCTCTCAACTGCAGGTGGAGTTGGTTCCCTAATAAACAACTGGGCTTGGTTGGGACAGGGTTGGGGACACAGCAGGTCTGAGTCTGCCAGCTGAAAATTTTCAGTATCTTTAGGTAGGCAGGGCTGGAGATGGCAGAAGCTCACAGGGATAAGATCAGGAGCTTTGTGAATACAAACCTATAAATTATGAGAAGCGCTGTTTCCTCTCTCTTTCGGGTTAGTTGCTAGGTGTTCTAGTGGCCTTATCAATTCTGTATGGAGGAGCAATTCCTTACTAGCCTGGGATAAATGTTGCACAGGTTAAAAAAACTTGGGGTCAACTAGTCCAGAAAAGAGAAGGCCAGGAAGTAGAATCTCCTTCTCAGCTGGCAGGACTTAAACTAAACATAGTCTTATTAATAATAATGTCAGGCACTCTTCTAAACAATTTATGTGGATCAACTAATTTAATTAACTCAATAACCTCACAATACCTCTGGGAGGTCGGCTATCACTCGCCACACTTTACAGATAAAGAAACTGGCACACAGCTGAGAGGTTACGCTTCCTGCCCAAGGTCTCATAACTAGTAAGTGTTCTGCTGCTGCTGCTAAGTCACTTCAGTCGTGTCTGACTCTGTGCAACCCCATAGAGAGCAGCCCACCAGGCTCCCCCATCCCTGGGATTCTCCAGGCAAGAACACTGGAGTGGGTTGCCATTTCCTTCTCCAAGGCGTGAAAGTGAAAAGTGAAAGTGAAGTCGCTCAGTTGTGTCTGACTCTTCTCGACCCCATGGTCTGCAGCCTACCAGGCTCCTCTCTCCATGGGATTTTCCAGGCAAGAGTCCTGGAGTGGGGTGCCATTGCCTTCTCCAGTAAGTGTTCTGACCAAGAGTCAAATCCAGATCCTCTATTCCAGACCTTCATGCTTAATGTCTACATCATATTGAACGTGATGAGAAAATCACTGAGTCCCCAAGGGCTGTTTCATAGAAATGGCTTAAAAAAAATGCTTGAAATTCTGGAGCCTAGAATTCAGTGGGATCTTTCCTGACTTCCTTTCTTCCTAGGAAGCCATGTAGACCAGGTAAGGGATAGCTGAAGATGGAGGGCGGCTGCAATAATTATTCTAATGTCTAAGAAGTGAGTTTCCAAGGGGATCTAAACTGGAGCAGGGTGGCAGAGTAGGGGGTGAATGTGGCCATGAGATTAGGGCTCCCTAGGACATATCCTACAGCAGATCTTAGAAGCATGGCAGTTTCTATTTCTGAATTTCCATCCTCTGCCTTGCTAGTCCCCAAGAAACAGATGTGGCCATCGTATCTGCACTGATTGCTCAGAAGCTATCTGTTGGTGGCGTTCCACTCATCTCTTTAAATAACAGCCTTGGACCTGCAGCACTGTCTCTACTCTTTTCAGAAACCTCTCTCCATAGTGGACTGCAGAATACTGACGCTTGTTGCGAGCTGTTTGGAGGGAATGAATGAACTAGTTAGTGCAAAGTCCTGTGTTGTAACCCCCACGCAGTTTACAGGTTTTCTCCCTTGGCCAGTCCACTGGGCAGACAGCCTCCTGGTATAGCTCAGCTGATGGATCTTTCTTTGTGCCCAGTCCCTGTGCTTCCCAATCACTTACTTTCTCTTGGAAACCTAGCCACAGAGCAGCAGCACTGGTGATCGAGAACAAGCAGGCCTGCAATCAGGGCAAACCTAAGATCTGAGAGAGGAGTCAATTTCTATGAGGCCCTGTTGAGAAACTGAGTCTGTTGTTTGTGAGGGCTTTTGCTCAGGTGGTCTTTCTTTTTATTTTGAATTTTCTCCCTTGTTAGAAGGTTGGAATAGGAGGTGTATTGAAAGCACCTGGCTAGACCCAACCCTCATTTTCCTTCTGAAATATACTTGCCCATGAAACATCATGTTTCAAAGGACAGATGAGATCTGCTTGGCTACTGCAAAGCCCTTTAGTGAAGCCAAGAGCAAGAAGTCCAGAACAGAAAACAAGACCGTGGTCACTCGCTGAGAATCTTAATCGAGTTGGAAATCTCAGACTGTGATGAGAACCTGGATGATCATTCTCTTCCAAACTCCCATTTCCCTTTGTCCTTCATCTTCTCTCTTTTAGACGATAGACTCCATCAAAGACGGAGAATGATGAGCTGGGATTACGTATCATTTGGGCTACAGCTGAAGAGTTGGATGCTGCCAATTTAATTTCTACTGCCAATAAAAATCAAAGGAAATCCCTTGGGATAGGAAGGAATTCATTCGTCCCTTACGTGGACAAGACACTGTAGAGAAAGTGAAGAAAAGAACTCTGAGAAGATCCACTCTGGAGGGGCCCCAAAGGGAGCACTGGAAACATTTCTCTGAGCTTCTCCCTTTTGTCCCTGTCAGGCCCAACACACAGTGGTCCATTTGGGCTCAAGAAAGAAACAAAGAGAATTCTACTTCCTCATCTTCTAAGTCCTTTATGAAAGAAAGGCTCTGCATTTTTTAAAAAGGACCTATTCTAAAACTGAAAGAAGCTAAAAGGGAAATGAAGAAAATACAAAAACGTACAGGGGATGAGATGGCTGGATGGTATCATCAACTCAATGAACATGAGTTTGAGCAAACTCCGGGAAATAGGGAAGGACAGGGAAGCCTGGCGTGCTTCAGGCCATGGGGTTGCAGAGTCGGACATGACTGAGCGCCTGAACAAGAGCAACAACAACGCACAGTTATATGCAGGCTTCCCTGATGGCTCAGCAGGTAAAGAATTTGCCTGCAATGCAGGAGACACAGAAGATGCGGGTTCAATCCTGGGTGATGATCCCCTGCAGGAGGAAAATGGCAGCCCACTCCAGTATTCTTGCCTGAAAAGTCCCATGGACAGAGGAGCCTGGCAGGCTACAGTCCATAGGGATGCAAAGAGTTGGACATGACTGAGTGACTGATGCACCCATGCAGGCTTAAAATACAAGCATTTGTGCAATCAATCATACTTGTTATTATGCAGGAATGTCCAGCTTCACTCCATACCCAATTTTAGGAGTCTCTCTTTTTCCGTACTAGAGCCATTTCCCCTCATGTTCTGGGATGATGTTCTAGTTAGGTCAGTGTCCGGAAGGCTCTTATAACTAAAAGTGGGGAAATGAGCTGCCAGCCCTTCTCCAAGGAATAGGGCACCCCTTAACTTCCTCTAGGACCCCACTTACATGGAGCAGATGTGAACAGTCTGGACACTCCATCTGCTAACCACAGGGAAGGGCTGAAGCGCTCCTTTTTTTTCCTAGGGACCCTCCGCAAATTCCAGCCAAGTGTCCACAACAATGTAGACCATAGCAGTGTAAACCACACACGAGGAAGTCCCAGCTCACACCAGTAGTTCTGTTTATTTCAGCACCTCCTTTTCTGCAGGCATCAGGTACACTGCAGACAGGGAAAATGGGTTTCAGAAATAGCACCTGTCAGAGAGCGGCAGGCACTGCCTCCCACCTCCATCACCACCAAATGGTCTTAATTAACTTTGGACACTTCCTTGCCTCACACTTTATTTCTGAATGTTATTGAAAGTTGTCAGAACTTGTCTCACTCTTTTCTTTTATTATTAATGTGTAAATACAATGCCTCAGGAGTGTTACTAAAACACAGAATCTAATCCCAGGAGATTAATTTATGAACGCAGCATAGGGTGAAGTTGCATCCTGGTGACTGCAAATTGATGTTGGTAAGAGCCACAAGCATCGGCCTCTCTAAACCCACAGGGATCCAGAGGGCCAAGGTGGCTGGAGGGAAGCAGGGACGAGGGGAGGGCTGGGCTCTGCTGATTTTTGAGACAGCTTGAGGACACATGACCTTAGTTTACTCCTGGGGGGGAAGAGAAGAGTAAGGCCATCTTTCTCTCTCGAGGGGACAGTGCCCCCCTTGCAAGTCTGTGCATCTATCAGCCAAGTCCATGGGCATTTATTGAGTGCTTACGCTACATCAGGGAAGTGCTTAAGCTTCCCTGATGGCTCAGAGGGTGAAGTGTCTGCCTGCAAGGCAGGAGACCTGGGATTGATCCCTGGGTCGGGAAGATCCCCTGGAGAAGGAAATGGCAACCCTCTCCGGTACTCTTGCCTGGAAAATCCCATGGATGGAGAAACATGGTGCAGGCTACAGTCCATGGGGTGGCAAAGAGTCTGCCACTACTGAGCGACTTCACTTTCACTTTACGCTACATCAGTCTAAGCTCAGCTTCATGGGAATCAAAACAAGCAGAGCAGTAGTTATTGCTTGTGAGGACCTTACTTTTCCCTGGGGGAGTCAAACACAGGCACTCGAAACTCCTGGAGAACAAAGCTAGAATACGCTGGTAGAGGCATGGCCTCCTGAGCAGCAGATCATCAATGCATAGGTTAGGGGAGCATCCCTGCAGACTGCAGTGACCAGGTAAGTCCTCCAGGTGGGGAAGGTGCTGGGGTGGGATGGACTGGGTGCAAGCATAAGGTAGTGTCCTTAAAGATGGGTGCCCTGGGGCCTTCCTCAAGAGCTGGGAGACCTGGCTAATATTGCAGTGGTGCCTTTATTTCTTCAGAGCAGCTGAAGCCAGGCAATCTGGTGGGAAGGTGGAAAGAGGCCTTTAGGTAGAAGCTGTGCTTAACACAAGCTTGAGAAAGCATCTGTCTGTCCTTGTCAAGAACCGTGTGGGACATCACTGATCTGCACCCCCTGGGAACTCTGAGCACGGACGCCAGCCTTCGGAATTTGGGGCACAAAGAGGCCATAGCTGCCCATAGGCAAGGGGAGGAGCAGGACGCAGGGGGTCCAACAGGGTGAGCGAGCTGGGAGGCTGGAAGAGAGGAGAGTGGCCTTCCCTTCTGGGCTGCCGATAATCGGCTGTCTTTTCAGCGACGGGGAGCAGATGCCGGACTGGGCGGCGGGGGTTAGCTCCTGTCCCTTTCCGAGGATGCCGAGGGACCTCCCTCAGGTTTCCGTGTCCCCTTCTCCAGCTCGCCTCCCACCTGCACTTTGGGCTTCGGCTCCCTGCTGCGGCCGCTCCCTGCTCCTCCCGGGAGCCGATCTGTGTGTGTGACGGCGGGGTGGGGCACAGACCCTGAGGGGAGGCCTGAGGTCGCACGGGGCTCCGTCTCCCAGAGCTGAGGCGGGGGCAGAAGGCGGGTGAAGGGAGCGGGCCGGCTGGGCGCGCGGGGTGACAAGGGGCTCTCCGCGCGCCTCCCTGGACGCAGCGGTGGGACGGATGCGGCGTCCGCCGGGCGCTCACTACGGCAGGAGGCAGCCGGGCACCGCGGCCGCGGCAGGAGCTGCCCAGGAGCCGGCGGCCGGGCCCGCACGCCCGTCCGAGGGCCGTCAGTGTCCGCGAGCTGACAGGTCTCCGGGACCGGTTGCGGGGCGCGGCGCCGCGGTGGGTGATTAGAAGCGCTGGCGGAGCCGCCTGCGGGTTCGAGAGGGACAGCCTCGCCGCGGCTGCTCGCCCTGTTCGCGCCGGCGCCCTTTGCTCCCCTTTCCCTCTGCGGCGCTTCTCTCCCTCCCTCGGGGAGGTCCTCGGGGACAGCGGTGCCCAGGCAGCCCCTCCTTGCTACCCACCCGCCCCCTTACCGCCTCTGCTGCCCACACCCACTCCCAGGGCCCCTCCAGGCCTTTGCGGAGATGTGCGGGGTGCGTCCTCACAAGGGACCCACCAGGGAAGGGCTGGCGTGGCGGCGGGTGTCGAGGGATGGGGTCCACCCGGCCTGGCAAAGGAGACCCCCTCCTTCCTTTTAGAAATCCAGCACCCAGAGAAACCAGAGCTTGGTCCCGTGCTTGAGCAAATGGTACATTTCAATCTCAGTTCTCATCCCTGCCCTGGGGGCCCTTGGCTCTGCGTTCGTGCACGCGCGCGCGCGTGCGTGCGTGTGTGTGTGTGTGTGTGTGTGTGTGTGTGTGTGTGTGTGTGTGTGGTCTCTCAAATGGGATGGGAACTGCTCAGATTCCATGCTCCCTGTGTTCCTGAGCAGGTAGAGACAGACTCCAGTATTTTTGCCTGGAGAATCCTATGGACAGAGGAGCCTGGTGGGCTACCCTCCATAGCGTCACAAAGATCGTGCATGACTGAAGCCACTTAGCACCCACGCACAGGGCCTCAGGACTTAGGAGAAAGGGTAGACCGGGTCTTGTCTCTCCTCTCCTCTTACCACTGGGCACCCTACTTCCGGCACCCCCACCATGCATAGAATCTATAGCCCAAATCAATGGCTGGACAAAGGGCTGTCTGAGCTTGGCCCCCCAGCCCTTCACCCTGAGGCAGGTGAGAATGGCAGGAGGCAGGGGAATGAGGAGGTAGGATGCTCTGCACATGGTAGGCGCTGAGGAAACATGCAAGGGGTGAGGCCCACAGACTAGGCGGATTCCGGGGTCCTGCGGCTGCTGGGGAACTGGGATTCAGAGCAGCAAACCAGCAGTTAGCCGGAGACAGAGGTGGTGGCCTCCGCAGCTCAGCCCCATTAGCTGGGCTGGTGGGAGGCGGCCGGCGCGTTTGAGGGCTCAGACAAGCCCAGTGATTGAAGGGCCGGTTTTTGGAGCTGCTGCCAGACTAATCTCAGGCCGGCAGCCTGTGCTTTTCCTTTAGTTTCAGCCCACTCGCTGGCTCTGCCCTGCAGAGGAGGCCCGCACCTCCTCCTGGGGCTGCGGATTAACCCCTAAAAACTGAGTTTTGTTTGCAGAGCTTTCTCCAAAGCCGAGGGAGCCTCTGGAGCCTCCTGCTTTTGCTCCTTGTTGACTGGGGATCCGTGAGGTCAGATGCTGCTGGCAGTGGCTTGGTCCCTGGCCCTGGACACACACTCAGTCTGGGAATCTGCCAGGAAGCCTTTCTCACCCGGGCCAGCCTGTCAGTCCTGCCTTCCCCAGCCCTGCAGGGCACAGCGACCCAAGCCTTCTCCTGAGGTGCATCAAGCCTTAACTGGGCTTCGCGGGTACCAGCATCTCCATCTTACCAGCAGGAGAAATGTGCTCAGATGTCTGCCCACAGGCCCAGGATCCAGTTCACTGGGGAACAAACACCCTTCCCTTGATTGTTACTAAAGTGTCCGATTCATTCCACTGGGATTCCGCTCAGTTTCCCTCTCAGCTCTCCTGCCCCAGAGCTTCAGTCTCACCTGACAGGTGCTAGGACTGACCTCCTTTCTGACCCTTTACCACCCCCATCCCAGGGAGCCGAGCCTGTTCCTCTCACCTTCCTGACGCCACTGGGGTCCTGTTCTGACCAGGATGACCATCCAAAGCCATAGCTGTGTTATCCATGTGCCTTTGAGGGTCTCTACTGCCAGCTCCTCACTAATTAGGCCTCCCTCTTTCCCATGAATACCAACCTGATTGCGAATCAAGTCACATCCACCCTACCTCGCCTCCTTTCCCATTAGCTCAGTTTACACCCTATAGCCTGTTGGGCTCCTTGTACCCTCTCTGTGTCTGCCTGTTCTATTCCCGTGGTTTGTGTGTTCCTCCAGCTCTGTAAGCCCTCACCTGGATGGGTACCTGCCCTTTCTGTAGCTCTGACCATGAAGCTCTTCTTGAGAATCTGGGGGTGATGGTGAGTGAGATCTGGGGTAGCTACACCACTTACTAGGGCAGTTTCTTCGTGCCAGATGCTGTTCCAGGTACCAAGGATCAAGAAAATGGAAAGATAAGGTCCTGTCTGCTCCCAGAGATTTTTCTTTGTAGTGGGGAATCTGGAAAACTATCTGAGGACAATATGAAAGAAACTGTAGTAGAAGCACATTCTAGCAGAAGAGGGGGCTTTAGGGAACATTTTGCCTTGAGTTCACTGGGCCAATAGTCTCTGTGAGTCTCCCCCCTCTGCACAGATGCAATGATCAGGGGAGGGAAGAGAAGAGAAGTGAGCCAGGCACTGGGAGCCAGTGTGGGTCTGGAATCATCTCCTATGCGAGTGGATGTCCCCTTATGCTCTTGGTGCTGTGAGGGGTATGGAGGTGAATAAGACCTCGTCCTTTAGCTCGAGAGGCTCTGTTACAATGGAGCAGATAGACACTTGGAGTAACTCTAATAGAAGGCAGATTGAGAAAAGTGCCATGAAGGGTGTAATCAATATATTACTAGTATATGGAGAAGAAGATTCTTTGCCAAATAATTTTTTTTTCAGGGGGAGGGGGAGAACTTCATTGAGCTTTCCTTTAGTACACATTGCTATCAAATAATCCTTCTCTTGCACACAGAGAAGGATGAAAAATTATTATTTGCAGTGAATCGTTCTATATTTGAACCCCTCATGTCTTCCTTGCCTGCTTATTCTTCTCTTCTTTTTTTTTTTTTTGGTAATGATATAAATTTCCTTTGGGAAAACCTCTTTTATGCAACTCTCAGTGCTTTAACATAGGTAGAGCTCCCTCCCACCTCCATTCTTCCCCTCCTGATGGAGTTTACCAGTGATCACGTTCCAAGTCCAAGGGCATGGTGATTGGCTCAGGAATGACTCAACTCACATGACGTGTGTCCAGCTCAGGACTTAGGTGAGTCATTAAGGGGAAGAACAGCTCCTTCTCTGTTGGGCTTGGGATCCTGAGAGTGCCATTCTGAAGCAGCTGCTGCCATCTTGCTGCCACCAGGTCTTGTATGACACGGAAACTAGGACAGAGGAATGGAATGTTGAGTGAGAAACTGTCCTGGGGACAGTCCCCAAGTCCCCCTCTATGCGTCTGAAGCAGGCTCTGTGCTTGTCAGTTACACCATCCAATACATTCCCTCTTTGTTTAGGCACTTTGGTTCGGGATTTGATCCCTTGTAACAGGTAGCCAAAGGAGATATAATTGATATAGGTTTAGCAGATGGTGACTGCAGCCATGAAATTAAAAGACTCTTACTCCTTGGAAGGAAAGTTATGACCAACCTAGACAGCATATTAAAAAGCAGAGACATTACTTTGTCAACAAATGTCTGTCTAGTCAAGGCTATGGTTTTTCTAGTAGTCACATATGGATGTGAGAGTTGGACTATAAAGAAAGCTGAGCGCCAAAGAATTGATGCTTTTGAAGTGTGGTGTTGGAGAAGACTCTTGAGAGTCCCTTGGACTGCAAAGAGATCCAACCAGTCCATCCTAAAGAAAATCAGTCCTGGGTGTTCATTGGAAGGTCTGATGCTGATGCTGAAATGCCAATATTTTGGCCACCTGATGCAAAGAGCTGACTCATTTAAAAAAAGACCCTGATGTGGTGAAAGATTGAGGGCAGGAGGAGAAGGGGACGACAGAGGATGAGATGGTTGGATGGCATCACTGACTCAATGAACATGAGTTTGGGTAAACTCCGGGAGTTGGCGATAGACAGGGAGGCCTGGCGTGCTGCGGTTCATGGAGTTGCAAAGAGTTGGACATGACTGAGTGACTGAACTGAACTGAGCTCTGGGCTCACTATTTTTAATTACAGCCTCTATTTTGATAGGTGGCAGTTACTGTTTCCATCTTTCTGATGGAGAATCTGAGGCTTGAGAGGTCAGGACTCCAGGAGTTGGGAAGGGGGGCAAAGATTTAAGAAGCTCAGGCAGGGTCTGAAAGGCTCCTTACCTTCAGGGGAAAAAAAAAAATTCAGTTCAGTTCAGTTCAGTTCAGTTCAGTCGCTCAGTTGTTTCCGACTCTTTGCGACCCCATGAATCACAGCACGCCAGGCCTCCCTGTCCATCACCAACTCCCGGAGTTCACTCAGATTCACGTCCGAGTCAGTGATGCCATCCAGCCATCTCATCTTCTGTCGTCCCCTTCTCCTCCTGTCCCCAATCCCTTCCAGCATCAGAGTCTTTTCCAATGAGTCAACTCTTCGAATGAGGTGGCCAAAGTACTGGAGCTTCAGCTTTAGCATCATTCCTTCCAAAGAAATCCCAGGGCTGATCTCCTTCAGAATGGACTGATTGGATCTCCTTGCAGGCGAAGGGACTGTCAGGAGTCTTCTCCAACACCACAGTTCAAAAGCATCAATTCTTCGGTGCTCAGCCTTCTTCACAGTCCAACTTCCTCTTTGTTTAGGCACTTTGGTTGGGGATTTGACTTAAAAAAAAATTAACTCTCAGTAAAAAAGAGAAAGTCAATCAAGTGACAAGTTCCTCTTCTAAAGTCTCACCCCTTCCTTCCTGCAGTTCTTGGCATGGCTTTTGGGCCTGTCAGTGCATGGCAAAAGGCATGATTCATTTTGTGGGTAGATATACAAATTCCGTGGGCCAGTGGACGTGTGGCTCTATTTGCAAAGCTGTAGTTATTTCTGCAAGAGGTCAGGGAAAGGAGACACCAGGTCATTCAAACAGGATGAGGGGTAGGTACAGAAAGAAGGAGAGATGCTTGGAGTCATCCTGACAGCCCTGGAGCCTACTGCAGGCTTGGCTGACAGCGGGCAAGCTTTCTAATTCTGTTCTCTACCTGCCTTGGCCATGGCCAGGGGACGCTCTGGGCAGGGGAAGGTTAATGACCAACCTCCTTCAGAAAAGAAAAAGGCTCCGGTAACAAAACCCAACGGCATGGAGGGAAAAGACACAAGTTACCAGCCACAGAAGCTTAAAAAGGAACCCACCCACAGCTCCCGCTACAAATGCTTTTAGCCGCACGTTAAATCTTCTCTCTAATGGCACCCCCTGTTAAACGAGATATGTCACTCGACCTGAGGAGGCTGACTTGAAAGGCAAATAGTTGGAAGTGATTCCACACGTTATTAGTGAGAGCTATTCTCACATTTCCGGCAAAAATAATGGAGCCGAGGTCTGAAGGGATGACTAATACCTCCCCATTACTGACCCGAGGCCTGGCATTACATTGTAATCCTGGCCACCCAGTGACCCTTCAAGCCTCTTTTTTTTTGGTGCCTGTCCTCTGGGTTCTTTCTGCTGGTGGCTGTGGTCATGTTAACCTGGGCACCAGCCTATTGAAATGAAAAGGCTCCGCTTCACATCTCCTTGCGGGCAGGGGAGGATGCAGGGGGCCACTCAGAGAAGAAGTGACCTGTCTTGAGATTTCGGTTTGCCCTCCACTTCAAGAAAGGGCTGTGTCCAACCTGTCCCAGACACGCAGGAATCTGTTCTGATCCTAATTTCATCCAGGATTCTATCATCTTCTTTAATAGCTTTTATGGGTGTTTTACAGTCCTCCCTGTCAGGAAATTCTTTGGGTTTAATCTTAAAGCTCTCCTGTTAAAATGTTAGCCTATGTCTCCTCCCACCCTGCCCCCCTTCAGTAGAATAGGAGAATATTAGATTTAAAGACCAGAGAGAGGGAATTTAACAAGAGCCAACATTTATAGAGGGCTGGTTATGTGCCTGTCCAGCTTCCCTTGTGCCTCAGCTGGTAAAGAATCCGCCTGGAGTGCAGGAGACCTGGGTTCGATCCCTGGGTTGGGAAGATCCCCTGGAGATGGGAAAGGCTGTGCACTCCAGTACTCTGGCCTGGAGAATTCCATGGACTGTATAGTCCCTGGGGTCGCAAAGAGCTGGACACAACTGAGCGACTAAGCACACACGTGTGCCTGTCACTGTGTTGAATGCTTTGATACGCAGCAGATTAGGCCATGGTCTGAGTCACTGGTCGGTGTTGTTGTATCTGTCTGATGGATATGCTTTGCCGCTTGTTTCCCTTGACCGCTTGGTGATAGTCCACCCCCCTCGATCACTCTCTCTAGTTGAAGCACCCACTGCCCCCATTCCCTGTGATGCTGTGTTCACTTGGATTCTTTCTCCTGTTTAGGGGCTTTGCCATCTCTTCTTTGGGCTCATCCTTCCCTGCCATCCATACTCCTCAAGACTTGGCCCTGGTTTCTTCTGATTCTATACTCTATCCAAAGTTGACTCCCCGTGAGATTGGCCTCAGCCATCATCTCTGTGCACTGGCTCCCTCATGGGCCTCCAATCCAGACTTCTCTGTCCTCCCCGCAGCTGTCTTTCCAGTGGTGTACTTGGAATTTCCACTTTGCTATCTCAAAGCTGCCTCTAACACAACATTTTCAAAATTGGAATCCATGTCTTCAGTCTTGGCCTCTCCCACTGTTCTCTTTCTGCACGTACAGAAAGGCTGGGATTCTGTCCATATAAGCTGGAAAACTGGGGCACTCCTCCCCCTCTGAAACCCTCATCCAGTTGATCACCATGTCCTTGCTGATTTGACTTCCACCTTATTTCTTTGTTTTCCTTTTCCCTCAGCCACCACCTTTGGTGAGGTAACCGCTGGTTACAACTTCTGTACTTACCTCACACAGGCTGACCCTCCAGTTTGTTCTCCATCCTGTGGTCCAAGAGCAGTTTTCAAAATTCCACTTTGGCCATGCTGTCCTTCTAGGTTGAAATCTTGCATTGGTTTCCCATTGCTCCTAAAATGTAGATCATAATCCTTACCAAGGCTGTGCACAAGCTGGTCAGACTATTTCCTTGGTCTTATCATGCACTATTCTCCCCTCACCTCTCAAGCCCCAGCATGTGCTTCCCTCAGTTCCTTAATTCAGTCTTCCTCTTGCCCCAGGATTTGTGCACAGGCTGCTATTCTCCTGTTTGCCAAGCTAACCTTCTACTCCAGCTCTTGACCTGCATCAAATTTCCATTATCTCTCAGATCAGATGAGGTCTGTGCCATGCAGCTAGCTTTCCCCCAGTGCCCAGAACCACTCTGGCCCCTGTATTCCACTCTGCACCATTTGTTGGGTGACCTACCCCTTCATCATGCACTCAACCATCAGCCGTGAGGGTCACACCTCAGGTCCTCTCATGATGCCCTTATTTTCCTGGCTAGAAACAGGGAAGAGGCTACCCTCTCAGTGATCAGGTGAAAGCTCAGGCAAATTCAGCGTTTTCTGTCCCTATTTTGCCCTTAGGGTGTGGTTCCCTCTACAATTTTCCCTGCTGCCTGAATTCTTTCTAGAGTCTTGTGATCTGTCCTAGCTGTTCCCAACCAGTGCTTCTAGCACCCTCGATGAAGATGTTCAGGTCCGTTCTATTGGAATAAGAAAGGCTCAGAGGCTCGCCCTGCCTGGGGAGGCCACACACACTCCCCCCACTCTTCTGTACCTGCCACCAGGACCTTTTGTCACCCTGGGTCTGCTGGCTGGTGGGGTCCTCCAATGACTATGCTGGCAGCCAAATTCTCCTTTTTGGCAAATTCTTGACTCCTTTTGCAGAATCTAAGTTGATTTATTTGTTCTCTTTAGAGCATTTACTTTCTTATATATAAATATTAGGCTGTGGGGTTGGAACTCACGCTCTGCGGACAAGAGTGGTGACAGCCGCGACAGTGGGTTTATTTTTAAATAAAAATTGGGAAGTTACAAGGCTCCTGAGGTTTTCTGCATTTTTATTTTTCATTCAAAAGAAAAAAGAAAAAAAAAGGCAGGGGAGGAGAAAAGGATGAGGGTGGGTGTGGGGAAACATGGCCTGCACCTCTGCTTCCATTCTTCAAGCCTTCCTGTTTTCATCTCTTTCCTGCCTCTGTTCCCTGGCATTTGGCGTCTCCATAAAGAAAGGGAAGGAGTGATTACTTCTGAGAAGGGAGTGGGGGATCTGTTCAAGCTGAGCATTAGGCATGCAGCCCCTGAGCAAGTCGCATGCATGGTAAAATATTACCTTAATAACACACTCGCAGAGAGCTATGTGTAAATGGTAACAGCTGCTTTTGTGATGACCGTGTTATAAATGATTGCAGCCCTGGTCATTAATAATGCATCTGAACAATAACAACTTGATTCCAAGAAGGAAGTACAGCCTTTCATTTTTCCCTGGCATGCGAATTCACTCTTGCTGTTATGCAAAGTAACTGGACTCAAGGATTGAAGGCCCACACTGGGGCTTCAGAACCGTGAGGTTTTCAGCCCATTCCTGGCTCCCAGCCAGGGAAAACAGGGCTTCTGGATCCCACCCTACATGCTGCTACATTAACAGTGTTAACCCTGCAGCTGGCCTATACCCTTTAAGCCTCTCTGTCTCCCCTTGGACCTCAAGCATGCAGAGCCTGCCACTCTGATGGTAGCTCCAGGGTAGACTCCGCCCCCATCCCCACCGCCCGCCCGCCCCTGTGAGATATCAGAATCCTGGAAATTTCCCAGCAGGTGATGCTAATTACTCAAGGGTCACTTTTTTTTTTTTTTAAAATATGTCTGAGATTACTCTTCTGCCTGAAAGACAGTCTAAACTCTCAGATATCATATTAGGAAATATCACAGTCCAGCTCCAAAGTTGGTCACATCTCCTGCTACTCTTATTCCACACTATTCTAATCATTTCAAACTTCTCAGAGTTTCAGAAACATCCCTTTCTTTTTAAGGCCTTTGTACCTTGGTGTTTGCTGTTCCCTCTGTTCTATCTGTACAACTCCTACTCATCCTTCAAAACCCTGGCTAAAATTGCCCCCTTTCTCTACCTTCCCAGGGCAGGGTTAGTTGTTCCATCCTCTGTGATCTTATCTATACTGTAGCATTTTGTATAACTCTGGCATTAATCATACCACACATTGTAATACTTTATTTACACGTAGATTTTCTCCCTAAGCTTGGAGCTTATTAAGGGCAAGACGTATGTGTTAGTATCTTTTATATCTCCATTCCCTACTGCAGTGCTCAGTAATCATTAAATATTCAATAAGTATTGAATGAAAAAAGGAGCAACCATTCAATAAATATTTTTCTTTTTTCTTATGTTTGATGGTATTTTGGGGCCCTGGATCGTGAGCTGGAATCAGATACTCTTATGAAGACTAGTTTATACCCACTGAGGTGCCTGCTTTAAGCGTTGTGATCTTGAGTTGGGGCAGCCCAAAGGTGTTTAGCAGTTACCAGTATCTGTGGGAGTGTAGGCCATGGGCCCAGGCATCTGCCATGCTACACAGGTGATAGTCTGACACTCTCTGCCCTTCTGAAGTTAAGACTTTCTCCTAAGAAAGGGAGAAGGAGAGATAAATTAGGAGTATGGAATTAACAAACTACTATACATAAAATGGACAAGCAACAAGGAATTACTGTACAGCACAGGGAACTATAGTCAATATCTTATAATAACTTATACAGGAAAGTTATCTGCAAAATATATGTACAATGCAGGAGACATGGTTTTAACCCCTAGGTCAGGAAGATCCACTGGAGGAGGAAAATGACAACCCACTCCAGTATTCTTGCCAGGGAAATCCCATGGACAGAGGAGCCTGGTGGGCTACAGTCCAAAGGATCACAAATAGCCAGAAATGACTGAGTGACTCAGCATGGCATATATATATATATGAATTGTTTCACTGTACCCCTGAAACTAGCACAGTATTATAAATCAACTATACTTCAATTAAAAAAAAGTTTCTCCTATAATTGCTTTGCTCCCTCTCTCCACCTCTACTCTAGTACTTAAACTTCACACAGTTTATAACTACACTGAGATGGACCTCAATATACCAAAGTTACAAGCACACATATTCAATTCACTTGGCATGCCTTCAATATGGGGCAGATTTCTATTATTGTTTCTGACTCTCCTTCTTGTTTACTCTTATTTCAACCTCCAATTCTAGCCCAGAGGCGTTTCTTTAGTTTTCTTAATCATTGGGAAGGTAAGGTCTTTTTTCCCTGGACCCTAAGTTCATTCCTCCACACAGCCTCTGAACCCACCAGGCGTCCTTCTGTACTGGAGTCGCAGAACTACAGTGCATTAGGACCTCCCTTCTCTGGGTATAAAGACCCCACAGTTAGTTCTCTGTAACTGCCCCTGTTTTAACTACTTCTTCCTGCTCTAAAAGCTTTTCCTTGCCTTCTGCCTTTTATGACTATACTCTAAAACCACTCTCATTTCTTCCTGTTCTAAAACTTCATCATCCTTTCTGAATCCATGTTTTCTCTGCAAGTCCTATTTTTCACAACTCTGACCTTAGAGTATCACTTACTCCATCTATTCTTTCTGGCCCTGCTTTCTATCAGAAGTGCCAATCCAAGGACTCATCGTTCAACCCAATTTCTCTCCTCATCTTAAAAAAAAAATAATCACAAAGCATTTGCACATCCATAGATTCAGGAATTTATCTTATTTATTTATAACTTGTCTTCTTACCAAAGGATTTAAAACAGTTTGCAAAGATGCAAATGATATGGCAAGATAAAATAAACAAAAAATAGGTTTGAAAAAAGAAGAAGATGAAAAAGTAAAACAAGGTTAGGAGAAGGTGATGAGACAAATGTGAGATTCCCTGTGGGATCACGAAGTCCTATCTATCTGTTGGTGGTGGTCATGGATTTTACCACGGGTATCCCATGGTCAACACAAAAAGGGAATGAAATTAATTACAGAATTCAGTATTCAGGAGACAAAAATGAATCTAAGTTTCTCATGAAAACTACAACATTAAGGTACCAATATTAGAGAAAGATTTTTTTCTGTGTCTTGAGCTAGGTTCTCCTAATAAAGTAGGCTCTCCACAGTGATCTTAGACTAAACACTGATGAATGTTCTTTATGAAAACTCGTGCTATTAGAAAAGTTTAGTAAATTTTAACTTGGTAGGGATGTTGAGAGGATAGTCAAGCACTGGACTGGTGTTTGAACATAGTATCTTGGAGCTTCCCTTCCACTTGAGTTTCCAGGTGCATTGATGTTTATGCAGCCAGGTAAGATGTGGTCCCTACCCTTGGGGAAATTACAGTCTCACAGGGCTGCTGCTGTCAGATCTGAATGCACAAGTCACTGGGGTACATGCTGAAAATGTGGGTTCTCTGGGCATGGTGCCAGAGCCTGTTTTGTTTTTTTGCCATGCCACATGGCATGTGGGATCCTGGCTTCCCTGACCAGGGATCAAACCTGTATGCCCTGAACTGGAAGAACAGGGTCTTAACCACTAGACCTTCAGGGAAGTACCCAGAGCCTGTATTTCTAGCGAGCCCCTTTGTGATTCTCATACAGATGCTTCAGGTAAGAACTCTGATGATGGGGAATCAGAACACAGGTCACTGATCCACAATGCAAAGCATCAAATCCAAATGCTAAAAACAGGATTCTAAAGGGTGGAGCAATCACTTCTGGCAGGTGTGTTAAGAGGAGATGGTGATCATGTTTGAACTGAGCTCTGAGACATGAATAAGAGCGGACATAGGACAAGTGGGGGGCACTTTCATGCAGAGGAAATGGAGTAGGCAAAAACTCAGAAGTGGAAAATTGCAATGCTTGTTTAAGGAAAAATAAATAGATCAGGTTGACTGGAGTATAAGGTCTATGTAGAGGAAACAGTAGGGAATAAGGCCAGAAAGGTAGGTTGGGGACGAATTACGGAGGACTTTGAATGACAGACTGATGAACGGGAGTTGTACTTAGTGGGCAATGGGGAGCCACTGAAGGCTTTAGCGCCCCAGGATGATGTGATCAAAGTAGTACTTGAGGAAGATGAATTTGGTTATAGTGTTTGGAATGAATTAGAGAATGTGAAGATTGCACAGGGTTTGGTCTATAAAAGGCACCCTGTACTGTAAATGCTTGTTGAATAAAATGTTTGACTAGAGCAGAGAAAAGATTGTTGCAAAAGTCTAGGTACAAGGTGATAAAGACATTAAGGAACTAACAGTGAGAAATAAAGAGCCTGGGAAGAAGGTTGTGACATTCAAGGAAGAAATTACGGACCAGGATGACCTGCTGTGCAGGGAGAAGGGAAGAAAAGAGTCTTTGTTGCCTCTCAAGTTTGGAACCTGAGTTACTGGGGGAGCTGTGGGTCCACTCCCTGTACCGAGAAATTCAGGGCAGGCTCTGTATGTGATAAAAGGTGGTGAGTCTTTGAATTAGGAGTGGGAATTGGAGCTTTCAAGAGGGATCAGGGCTAGCAATTCTGGCCCAGGAGTGGCTTCTGCAGAAATGTAGTCTGGAAGGGAGGATCTGGAGCAGTGCCTATACTTTAGTGTTGGGAGAAGAAAAACCAGACATCCTTGGAGACACAAGAATGGTCCTGGCATTGTGGGGATTAGGTTAGCACAGAGTCTGGAATTCAAGGGAGAGGGGCATTTAAAGAAGGAAACACTAGGACTAGGTCCAGAGGTTAAGACTCTCCATTCCCAATTCAGGGGGTCCAGATTCGATCCCTGAACAAGGAACTAGATCCCATATGCCACAACTAAAGATCTCACATGTTGCAACTGAGATCAAAGATCTTGAATGCCACAACGAAGAGTTTTTATGTCAACAATTAGAGATCCCGCATGTTGCAACTAAGACCAAATAAATAAATAAATGTATGTGTGTGTGTTACTCACTCAGTCATGTTCAACTCTTTGTGACCCATGGACTGCAGCCAGCCAGACTCCTCTGTCCATAGGATTCTCCAGGCAGGAATACTAGAGTGGGTTGCCAGGCCTTCTTCCAGGGGATATTTCCGACCCAGGGATTGAACTCGCGTCTCCTGCATCGCAGGCAGTTTCTGCTCTTCAGGCAGAGCCACCAGGGAAATAAATAAATATTTTTTTAAAATAAATAAAATATTTTTAAAAATACGAAAGGAAGCACTGAGATTTGTGCTCTAGGATTGTAGACAGGTGGGGACACATCGCAGCTGAGGTTGTGCTGTAGGATTAAGCAGTTAGATTGTCATTGTTGACCTTGGAAAGAGTAGTTTCAATGAGCAGCGGAGTGTTATTTCAGTTCCATTCATCAGGCCTCAAATTAGAGTAGAGGTTTTCAATCCTTTTGCACCATTTTTGAAGATTTCTCTCCCACCGCCCCCCGCTCCTTTTTTTGGCTCTAACTCTACCTGTTCCTTCCATGGCTGGCTCTTGGCTAGACTTCCCCACTCCCTCTTCCAATTCCGTAGGGCACAAGAGAGCCCTTGGGGCTACTGACCTTTGGTAAAACCTCAAAGAGCAAGAAATCCCATCACCCAAGTAATAAAAGCAGGTGCGTCCCAGAGTCAGTTTCTTCTAGGCCTGCTGTCTGCTGTCCTCTGTGGTCAGTTCAGTGCCAACTTCAGCAGCTCGTTTTATGTTTGACAGTTGGACCTATGGTTCTCTCTCACTATATGTATTAGGACCGTTTGGATGCAAGTAACGAAACTCAATTTGAATTATCTTATTTTAACACAGGGAATTTACTGGCACATGTGTCTGAGAACTTCAGCTTCTACTGGATTAAGGAACTCAGACGGTGTCACCAAGATTCTTTTTCTCTATGTCTACATCCTACCTGTCTCTGCTTGGCTTCGTTATTTCCTGCCGCAGAGAGGCGTTTTTCAGGTGTCAGGGAAGGTTCCCATCTCTAGCTACACCCTCCTCCACAATACTTGGACTGGAAGAAATCCCAGGGAAGAACAGTGATTGGCCAGACATGGTCCGAGGCCAGACACGGTCCGAGGTTTGTCCTTGAACCATCGCTATGCCCAAGGGCATGAGGAGCTGTAATCGGCTGGACCTGGGTTGCACACCATCTCTGCTCTTTGGGGTTATCAACAGCCCATTAGAATTACACAGCTGATGTGGCAGGGAAGTGGTTTCTCAAAAGGAGGAGGAGTGATGGCGGTAGGCGATGGTGCTGGGGGGTCAGTTCCAAACAACAGGCTGTCCAACGACGCCCCAGCTACTGGGCTTACAGCTGTCGTGTCATCCTAGCGAGACTGCTTGTATTTCTCATATTCCCATCACTGCCCCAATTAGTGGGCTGAGAGGTAAAGATGAAACCGAATACTGCGGCTTCCCCTCTTCCTCCTCCTCCTCCCTGGGCTCGCTTCGTGACAGCCATCACCTACCTGGGCAGGTGTCTCCTGGTTTCCAGAGGCCCCAGGCTGGGGTGGCAGGGGAGGCTTAGATCAGGGCGGTGATGGGCTGGCTGAGCCGTGTGGGAGCAGCGGCAAAGCCAGCCCGGGCTGCTGAGGCAGGCAAGATGAAGGTGCCGTGAGGCAGATGCCTGAGGGCACGTTGCCCACTCGCTGCCTGAATCCACAGGAGGACTTGGTGCTTTCTGAGGGCCTGAGCTGACTTGCTCCGTGACCTTAGGCTAGACACTTAATTGCTCAGGGCCGCTTCCCCTCACCCTCCATCTGTAAAGCAGAATAATGACACGACAGAGCGGGTAGGAGCTGCCCCTTTGCAGGTGGAGGTAATGCAGGCTCTGGCTTGGAGGTTGGTGCTCTGGAAAAATGGCTCTCCAGCCACGCTGCACCCCTGAGTGTGCAGGCCCCTTGGATCCGCCTGGCCACCCCCCCGCCCCACCTGCTCAATAGAGAGCAGATCTCTGAAGAGCTTTGGTTTGAGGTTCTTTGATTTCAACCTCCTGAACTATTTGCTCTTGCAGCTGGGCTGGGAAATGGATGACCTTTTTCACACTAGGAGTTGGGAGTGGGCGTGTAGATTTCAAGGTGCTTTAAAAACATGTGCTTTCAGAGCCTGTGGTGTCTAGTGTCACAGAGGCCCTGAGCAGTGGTGTGGATTTAAGGGGTTGGTGGGGTTTTCATAACTGTTGTTCCCTCTGCTCCTTGTCTCTCCAGGTTCAGCACCGTGAACAGTTACATGAGGACCTGGAACACAGACGCACCAGAGTGTGTGGCAGGGAGGTGGGTAACACAGGTCAGGATACAGTCAAGCCATTTCCCTGCCAATCAGGTATACATCTGTTTTTACCCTCTGTCCTGCCAAGCCAGGGAGTATGATGCTCAAACTTCCATGCACTTTGCCAACCACCAAGAGTGGTACAAAGAAATGCATATTCCAGGGCACCACCTCTAGAGGCTATGAATCAGTGGGTCTGGTGAAGGGTGCTAGAAGCCTGCATTTTCAACAAAGAGCTCAGGTGATCCTGATATTAATGGGACCAGATTCTGAGGGAGGGAAGAGGGTAGGTCTCTGGGTCTTCCATCTGTTTGATTGTAATAGCTTCACTTTTATCTACATTGTACATTGAAGCTCTGGACAGATGTACATTAGAACAAACAGTCTCATGATCTTAAAGTAACTTGAAAGCCACTGAGCAAAAGCTACCTAATCACCTTGGCAAATTTTGAGTCCAGGCTTCTTATCCTTGCATTCCATGACCTTAACTCCCCTCAGGGAGGTTTTAGCCACAAGCAGCACAGAATCTCCCAAACATGCTTCTTACATCCTTGCCTCACAGTCTTCTTTTTACAGGAAGTCTTCCAGGATTATACTAGAAAGCCAGGATCCCTGAGAGTTCTGGGAAGCACATCTGGAGAAGGGATGGAAGGGGTGCCCTCTCAGCTCATCCTTCTAAAATGTTACCTTTTAGTGAAATTCATCAAGGTATCATCTTGATATGATGGAGGTCTAGAGGCAATGGTGAAAGTAAGGAACAGGGAGACTGGAAGTTAAATGGTGTAGAAAGACTCTCTCTTCCCCACACCCTGTCCCTGGGTCTCTCCTGGGGACCACATCATGATTCCAGGCAAGGGGAGTCAAATGTTTGTCCGATCAAACCATCCAGGAGGGTAGAGCAGGTAGACGCTCCCTCCCTCTGCCCAGCTTTCACACCATGCCACTTCTCCCAGGCACAAGCCTGGGCTCTGCACACTGGCTTTCCCCCAGCAGTGTGAACATAGGCTGGGCTGGGTAGTGGTGAGTGAGGCCGGAGGGGCCCACCTGCCCCAGTGCTGGGAGAGTTGGGTCTCTGGATTCTGTGCCCCTTTGCTTGGGGAGGAAGCAAGGAATGGGAGCTGGGAGCACGGGTTCTCTCATCCTGAGAGCTGTCAGCCTGACCAGAGCAGGCATTCATTTTCAGAATAAATAATCAACTCAAAAAATATACCAAATTCATTTTCAAATTGGCTTGTCAGATGCACGTTTGCCCAGGATGAGTTGGTTGAATAAAATGTATCTTGGGGAGCAAGGGGAGCCAGCCTGTCTCATTCCCTCAGGGACATCTTGTAAATAAGGGCCATTCTGGAGGCCGGAAGCAGAGAATTCCCCGGAACAGATTGAATTCTGGCTTTGTCTTAATGAACGTCAATATTTATTACCAAAGGCGTTGTGCTCCTTGGAGTGATAGAGCATTTCACCATTTCAGCTCTCGCCGGTTGCCTTCCCAGGTACCAAATGCTATGTAATTGCTGCTCATAAAGGCAGCAGACAATATTGCCAGGGAAACTCACTTCTGGCTGTAAATCTTCATCATCAAAACCAGCAGAGCTTTGCTTGCCGTTTGGACAGAGCATCCCTGAGGGCAGGGCACACCCAGGCTTTCCAGTTGTCCTGCTTCAGCAGGGGGACTCCTGAACCCCTCTGGGGAGAAGAAGGGGGCTCTTCCTGGGGTCAGAACGAGGGCATCAGCCAGCAGGCTGGGAAGGCTGAGAGGTGATGGAAGTTCCAGCCCCTACCCCCACCCAGCATCAAAGGAGAGACAGTCACATCACATAGTTGGAAGGGCCTGTGAGGTCGTCCCGTCAACACTCTCCTCTGCAGTGAGGATGCTGAGGCTCAGAGAGAGGTGGTTTTTGTCAAGGTCACACAGCTCCCAGACCAGTGCCCTTCTCATTCGGCCACACTGTCTCCTGGGGAGTAAACATGGAGTGCCAAAGGAATCCTTGGGCCAGCGGCTGCCTGCCGGGGTCTGTGGCTCCCAGTTGGAGATTCTCCTTGACTCCTGGTAGGTCTGGGGCCCTCCTATCAAGGGGCCTGCCTTCCTGGGTCCTTGTACAGGCAAGTTGCTTCTCCTAGTTGATATATGACTACGACCTGCTCTCACCTGCCCTGGAGCAACCTATGGTAACCAACTCCAAACTCTGCCCCTCAGCCAAATTGTTCTTTTGAGCCACAGTCCCACGTGCAGAATTGGTACAGGGAAGTAGAGATTAGCTTCAGCTTTTCCTCAGTGCATAATCCAGTTGTTTCCAGTAGGACCTTCGTCCTACTAAGGGTAGAGGCGTATGCCTCTCCAAAGTGGGCTTTGGAAGGGCCAAGGAGAGCCTGAAATGCGTGAACTCAGGACACCAGGCTGGGCCAAGGTACAGCTTCTGGTTCTGCTTCCTTTCCTCTTGCCAACTTGCTGAGGACAGAGACACAAAATGGGTTTTAGAGAGTGATGTCATGTGGTTCCCAGACACCAGATCGCTCTGCAGAAACTGCCTGACTGCTGTTATGGGAGTTGTGTTGGAGAGACAATGGACATCTCATCTTGCACAGATGCGTCCTTTATAGAATCTGCCAGCAAGATTACAGAGGCATCACAGTGTAATGGGAAGAGCAGTCAATAATTCTGGGGTTATTGATTGTAACCAGACCCATTCTTCTTTTTTAATTTATATTTTATCCACTTTTTTCAATCTGGCTTTTTTTTTTTTTTAAACCCATACTCACAAAAGCACCTGCTGGATCAAATGCAGTTGATTACATTTTAAAAATGATAGGAGTCATTTGTTGCCCTTAGGAGAGTCTGGGACATGGCAGTATGTAGCCGGAAGGAGAGGGAAATGCATGCAGGGAGCAGGGTTGGGGGAGGAGTAGAAAGGAAGGAGGAAAGCATGTTCAGGGAGGGACACAGAGCAGAGCAGGGAACCCCCCTAGGCCCCCACCACTATCAGCTGACCCCGAGCTCCCCAGGCCAAGATCTGACGAAGACGTCATCAGATGTTCGGATCTCCTGCAGCTTCAGGCCTCACTCGGGTTGAGTGCATCCCAGAGGATAAATGCTCATCTCGCAGGGCTTACTTCCTCCAGGAGATTATTCATGATAAGGCAAGTGGAGATACTGGGTGAGTCAGGGCAGGAGGACTGTGCACACAAACATCCAATTACATACACTCACATGGGTACTCTCCTGTGCATCTTTTTAAAATTTTATTGAGATATACTTGATTTACAATGTTGTGTTAATTTCTGCTCTACAGCAAAGTGACTTAGTTGTGTATATATACCGTATATACACAAAATATACATATATGTATATATACCTTTTTTCATAGTCTTTCTCTTTATGGTTTATCACAGGATATTGAGTATGTATTTATATTGATATTTCCTGTGCTATATAGCATGTGAAAGTATTAGTCGTTTAGTCATGTTCGACTCTTTGAAACTCCACCAACTGTGGCCCACCAGGATCTTCTGTCCATGGAGTTCTCCAGGCAAGAATACTAGAGTGAGATGCCGATCTTTTCTCCAGGGGATCTTCCCAACCCAGGGATCGAACCTGGGTCTCCTACACTGAGGGTGGATTATTTACCTTTTGAGCCACCAGGGGAAGCCCTGTGCCATATAGTAGGACCTTGTTGTTTATCCATTTTATATATAGCAGTTTACTTCTCCAATCCCAGATTCCCAATCCTTCCCTCCCCCACCTTCACGTACATCTTCATTACAAAATATTTACGTATAGGACACAGCAGACAGTTTGATATTTGTAATTCTTGGGTTGGATTGTATGGGGGGAGCTTGGATTACGCCTTGGTGATGTCCCCAAAACCCCTTCTGTCTCCAATCCTCTGTGCAGTGTAGCATAATAAAGCCAGTGGGCATTTGTTGAATCATCTGTGGTGAGTTTCATGGTTACTTGAACATTTTCTTCTTGTAGAGAAGGGACCAGGGACTTTCCCCCTCATCAAAATAAGCACACGATGACTTTGAATTAGGGTGTCTATCACCCTCTGATTGCATTTTTATCGGCTTCTCTTCCAGTCAAGGAGAGCCCAGCCTAATCAGCAGAACGAGATCTGTGATCATGAGCTAGGCCACAGAAGGCCCAAGTTCAGAGGCAGCTTAGAGACTGGCTCCTCATCTGTCATTGTCCAGAAGAGGAAATTGGGTCACAGAAGATGAAAATGACCTGTCCCAAAGCCAACAACTGGTTTGGATTTGGGTTAAAATTAGGAGCACTTCAGTGTATTTGCCTCACGTACAATCAGTCTCTTATTTTCCTCTTACATCATTTTCTTCTTTGGGCAACAGCAGGGCCTAGTTACCAATGTCTCTCTCCACATCTCCAAACTTGCTCACAGCTGAGTCTCTCCTGTTTGCTTCTAGATGGATTAGAAAACAGCAGGGGCTGGAGGAAAGTACGAGAGGCTGAAATGGAGCTAGATTTAGGGTCCTCATTGCCCATTGACTCATTTTGTGCAAACCTGGACCACTTCTTTTCTACACTGGGGCCGTTACTGACATTCTGTGGGATGAGGTTTTGAGGTCAAGTAAAGAGAAAGAGGATGAAAGGTCATCATGTCAGTTTGTTTTTTGGGTCAACAAAAATACTTCCAAAAGAATTCTGGATTGTGTTTCCACATGTAGGATGTGGGGGAGGTTTGGGAAAGGATGAGAAAGAAAGAGGGGTACATAGAATTTTTTTTCTCACTCTAATGCTTCATAATATGAGACCTATAAGAATGACCATCAACTGCTGGCTGACCTTGACCTTGATCTTTCATCTGTCCCTATCAACAGCCCCTACTGCCAACTGCTTTGAACCTGCACTGTCTTTTTACTTTATCCTTGTTCTCTCTGAGATGATAACATCCATTTTAAGTTGAAAGGCCTGAGAATGAAACTAATCTCTTACACTTAATAGCTATGTGATCATGGGCAAGTCAATTAATTTCTCTAGATCTCAGTTATTTCATTTATAAAAGAAAGGTAAAGATGCCTATTCTCCCTACCTTACTAAGGCATCGAGGACCAACACTGATTGAACAATAACAAGGCTTGGGCTAGACTGTATCACATATAGCAAGAGAGTTATAAAATCAAGCTGTTTATTTTAGAGCAGTTTTAGATTTATAGAAAAAGATGGCTCAGGGAGATCTCACATAACCCACACCTGGTTACTTCTATTATTAACATCTTCTATTAGTACAGTGCATTTGTTACAATTAATGGTCCAATATTAACAAATTTTTATTATGAAGTTCACAGTTTATTTGAATTTCCCTGGCTTTTATCTGGAGAAGGAGATGGCAACCCACTCCAGTGTTCTTGCCTGGAGAATCCCAGGGACGGGGGAGCCTGGTGGGCTGCCATCTGTGGGGTCGCACAGAGTCGGACACGACTGAACTTAGCAGCAGCAGCAGCAAGAGAGTTTCCCAGGTGGCTCAGTAGTAAAGAATCTGCCTGCAGATGCAGTAAGCGCAGGACATGCAGGTTCGATTTCTGGGTTGGAAAGTGCCCCTGGAGAAGGAAATGGCAACCTACTCCAGTATTCTTGCCTGGAGAATCCCATGGACAGAGGAGCCTGGCAGGCTACAGTTTATGGTGTTACAAAGAGTCAGACACGACTGAGTGACAGAGCGTGCATGCACGCAATGCTATTTGGAGTTATACTTTGTCATTAAGAAAGGGTCCTCCTCATTTAGAACCCTCCCCAGCCATGTCTGGGTCATACCAGCCCCTTCTTGGGCCTGGAATAAGACTCTTGATATGGTTTCCTTTGAAATGCAAGAGGCTCTTTCCCTCTGGTCCACTGAGTCTGTCTTTCTGGTCACCTGGGCCTGACACTAATGAGCTGTTAATAACATGACCATTACCTATGCAAATGAAGGAGCTGGACTGGGGCAGGAGGTACTGCAGTGACAGCCGGTTCCCTTCGAGTGCTAAGTAATAAATCATGTTGCTGTGGTTATTAACCGCCTTAACTAAAGTGTCCCAGGAGCTGACCCCCCCAAGAGCCCCTGGGTTCCTGGTTTATTTACATCAGCAGCCCGTCTCCCAGGAGATGTTAAGCATGTGGGGGGTTAAACACCTCAGCTCTGTATTAAGGGAGTTACATGGTGTCAGGAGCTACAAACAAACAAATCCAACTCTCCACTTGGCTGCCGACTACTGTGTGTTCAGAGACAGTTACTCAACTTCTTTGTGCTTCAGTTTCTCTTCAGGATGCTTGTATGTGGTGGCTCTTGTGAATTTGCTTCTTCCTTGTTGGGGAATAGTGATGCAGGTTTAGAGTCTGGACTGCCTTATTCTCAGTTAACCTGTTCCTGACTTGTGGGATGGGGTGATGGGTTGAGATTGTGGCCCCAGGAAACGTTGGAGAGTATTGGAGTTGTGACAGACACAGGCGTGCTTGCGGCCACCACACACAGCCTAGTCTTCCCTATTGTAAGAAGAGGTGGAGGGATCAAAAAAAACACACAAACAAACAGAGATGGAGGGAATTTATGGTTGGATGGAATATGGAGGAAAAGGCCTTCTTACGTTAATAAATACCCTAGCTGTTTGGTGTAGCAGCTATACCCTTTCCAAAATCAGGGTGAAAATGAGGTGTAAAGGAGCCTTTAAATCTCCAAGACAACTGACACGTTTTGTGCTTTTCCTCCCTTATATTAAAGTGTCCTAAGAGTCAGGTGCCTGCAACTACCAAAACCTTTATCTGTTTCCTCTACATCCAAATTGTCAGGGCGTAGGGGAGGTGCATCTTAGGGTGGCTGTCTAACTGAGAATGGTTTTCATGACTTTGGTGCCAGACCTCAGAATAACAAGTGGCATTCCAGACTCTAATAAATCAGAACTCTCCTCTCTGAGTTCTGAAACCAGTGGAAAGGAATCAGGGATCAATATATCAGTTTTGTGGGTGGTAAAGTTGAATAGGAAAATAAAGTTTGGATCTGAGGCTTAATGAAGTTTGGAACATGAGTTTTCTTTCCTTCCCTCCTGGATTGAAATTTCCTAGTCATAGGTAGAAAATGGAGAGACTGCTGGCCTGCCCTGGTGGGCTTACTACATGGAGGAGACAAGAAATCTTGTGACCTGTGTGTAGGAAGATGAGAAAAGGTGAGATGTGAGAGAATATGCGTGTCAAGAAGGAGATACTCCCTATCCATCTCATTGGTTCCAAGTCCCTGTGCAGATATACACTCGGGTGGCCCCATGATACCCACCCCTTCAGGCTTATGCTCTGTATAATCCTCTTCCCTTAAGTGTGAGCAGGACCTGTGACTTGCTTCTGGTCAGTGGAACACGATAAAGGTGAAGGGATTTTGCAGAAGTAATTAAGGTTACAAAATCAGTGGATTGGGAGTTAATCAGAAGGGAGTGGTTCTAACTTCAATAAGTAAAAGCTCTTAAAAGAGAAGCTAAGCTGTCCCCATGGAAGAAAAGCTATGGTAAACCTAGACAGTGTATTAGAAAGCAGAGACACCACTTTGCTGACACAGGTCTGTATAGTCAAAAGATATGGTTTTTCCAGTAATCATGTATGGATGTGATAGTTGGGCCATAAAGAAGGCTGAGCGCCAAAAAATTGATACTTTTGAACTGTGGTGTTGGAGAAGACTCTTGAGAGTCCCTTGGACGGCAAGGAGATCAAACAAGTCAATCCTAAAGGAAATCAACCCTGAGTATTCATTGGAAGGACTGATGCTGAATCTAAACTCCAATACTTTGGCCACCTGATGCAAAGAGCTGACTCATTGGGAAAGACCTTGATGGTGGCAAAGATTGAGGGCAGGAGGAAAAGAGAGTGACAGAGGATGAGATGGTTGGGTGGCATCACCAACTCAGTGGACAGGAATTTGAGCAAACTCTGGGAGATAGTAAAGGATAGGGAAGCCTGGCAATGCTGTAGTCCATGGGGTCACAAACAGTTAGACATGACTGAGCGACTGAACAACAACAATAAGCTGTCCCCTGGGAGAGAGATTTCCCTTGCTGGCTTGAGGGAGTAAGCCACCACACTGAAGGAAGCTCACAGGGCAAGGTAGTGGGATGGCCTTTACGATATGTGGGCAACTGACAACAGCAAAAATTCAGGGTCCCCTGTCCTACCGCCACAAAGACATAAATTCTGCCAACAATGTGAATGAGCTTGGAAGCTTATTTGTCCCCACTTGAACATTCAGATAAGAACACAGCTCAGCGGACACTTTGCTGCCTATGAGATCACGAGCTGAGGACTCAGTGGAGCTGTGTCTCCTGACCAACAGAAACATTTGAATTAACACATGCCCTTTGTTTGAGGTCACTAAGTCTCTGATTATTTGTTCTACAACAATAGGAAACTAATAGTGCCTCCTTGGAGAGAAGTGAGAGGGGTCACAGTAAATGATGGAGAACACAAGTTGATGTTTCTATTATGGAAACATTTCTTATTTAATGGACCCAAACTGCATGCGAAGAGAGAAGATATTCTTCCTCTAGTTATACATAGGGATAACTAGTTATACGTAGGGATAGGTCTCTACTGACCTCAAGCCATTCTGATTCTTTTTGAATTGGATTTTTTGAAACAAAGAGAAACAGAATTTGACTGGAAATCAGAAACTAGCTATATTAACATCTGCACCTTGCATAAGGTTCCATCAACTCATATAGTTGAGAATCCTGAGTTTTGATTGCCTAATTTTGCCTTCTGTTCAGTGAGATATCCCAACTATCCTTCTACTATGTCTTCCATCCTGTCTTTTAAAGGAAAAAATTTAAATTAGCCAGAGCTGATTGTTCTCACTTGCAACCAAGAGAATTTTAATACCTGGTAGGATTTCCTGCTAGCCTAATTGCCCCCAAATTAGTCCCATCAAATTGCCCATCCACACAATTTCTCTTCTGGAATTAGAACTTCAGAATCTTCTCTGGTCTCTTTGGTCCACTAATCTTCTGCCCTCCTACTGTCCCTGTTGCTGATGATCACACAGAGATCATTGCCCGCCTAGTCCTAAATTTTTGGCTGAAGGCTGTTGCCACTGGTAACCCCAAATCTGGCTTAAGTGAGAGGGACATCCAATCTTCTTTTGGCTTCTTCTTAACCATGGGGCTTAGCTTTTCCTAATTCCCATCAGCCCACCTGAGATCAGACTATGGCTTCTAATAAGCATTCATTAAAGCATTCAGTATAATAGCAGTTCATTGCTTCTAGCATTGGTTGTCCTCAGAATCCATGAGCATGAACCAAACTTCATAGCACTGTTCTTGGCTGGATTCCTGACAAGCTGCTGTTCTGTTCCCCTGGAAGGTGCATGTCTTTCCCATCTTTCCTGATTCCAGACCAACTGACTCTGATTTTTCAAATGGTAAAGGATGAATTTTCTCTTCCACTTGAGTCTTTTTTTTTCTTATCCAAGATTGACTTTCAGAGGAAATCCCCAAGGTTGCCTCTGTCTACATAATCCCAAGCACCAATACAGTGGTTCTATAAGGCAATAACCAAAGTCCATTTTGTTCAGTATTATATAATGTCATATGTTGACACAATCAGTTTAGTCTAAGTTGTGTTGTATTAGATTTAGTCCAATTCTATCCTTCACTTCAAATTGGAAGTCTATGCTTTCCTACTTTCAGTCTCCATACTTGATCCTTGGGGAGCAAATCATTCCATAAGGACACAAACAGGAATTTTCAGGCATTTCTCTTTTGAAATTTAGATTTAGACAAAGAAAAATTTTCTAGCAAAATATGTAGGGAAATGGTTAGGGTAAATTAAATTACCATAAATGTAATCAGTTACTATAAATGTAATCAATTACTATAAATGTAAAATTACTATAAATGTATGTAAATAAACTTGAAGGCTCAATTGGAAGCATCAACAGTTTGGGTTACCTTATAGGTCCCAGTTCTTCGTCAAGCATCTTAATGTGTCCTTGTATTAGATTTGCATTGGTAAAATGTTTCTTTTGATGACTTTTTTCCAAACAAAGGTATATTTCCCCCCCAAAATTAAGTTCCAGTCTCCAGTGGATTCCCATTGGCATATGGTTGACTAATTGGTAGGGTGGAGAGAACTTTCTACTGAATATTAGAATGAATTCCAGTTCTTTCTCTATCAAAAACTAGTCATAATTGCTTGAGAAGTTATTTACTCTTTCTAGAAACTTGGTTTTATCTGTAAAATGAGATGAATTATATGTTATTTTCTAGCCCTCTGCTTACCTAAGAGTTAGTAGACAAGATGAGATGGGGCAGTGACACGAGGTATAAGAAAATCTAGCGGCACTATTTGCAATAGACAAGCCATGGAAACAACCTAAGTGTCCATCAACAGATGAATGGATGAAGATATGAGACAGAGTGGGTTGCCATTTCCTTCTCCAATGCATGAGAGTGAAAAGTGAAAGTGAAGTCGCTCAGTCGTGTCCGACTCTTCACGACCCCATGGACTGCAGCCTACCAGGCTCCTCCATCCATGGGATTCTCCAGGCAAGAGTACTGGAGTGGGGTGCCATTGCCTTCTCCTATATATATATAATATACACACACATATACATGCAATGGAATACTACTTGGCCATAAAAAAGAATGAAATGTTGTCATTTGTAGCAACACAGATGAACTCAGAGATTATCATACCAAGTGAAGTCAGACAGAAAAAGACAAATAGCATATGATGTCACTTATATGTGGAATCTAAAAAAATACAAATGTATTTGGTTACAAAGCACCAATATACTTACAAACATAGGAAACAAGCTTATGGTTATCATAAGGAAAAGGAGGGGGAGGGATAAATTAACAGTATGGGGTTCAGTTCAGTTCAGTTGCTCAGTCATGTCTGACTCTTTGTGACTCCATGAACCACAGCATGCCAGGCCTCCCTGTCCATCACCAACTCCTGGAGTCCACCCAAACCCATGTCCATTGTGTCGGTGATGCCATCCACCATCTCATCCTCTGTCGTCCCCTTCTCCTGCCCTCCATCTTTCCCAGCATCAGGGTCTTTTCTAATGATTCAGCTCTCTGCATGAGGTGGCTAAAGTATTGGAGTTTCAGCTTCAACATCAGTCCCTCCAATGAACACCCAGGACTAATCTCCTTTAGGATGGACTGGTTGGATCTCCTTGCAGTCCAAGGGACTCTCAAGAGTCTTCTCCAACACCGCAGTTCAAAAGCATCAATTCTTTGGCACTCAGCTTTCTTTATAGTCCAACTCTCACATCCATACATGACCACTGGAAAAACCATAGCCTTGACCAGGTGGACCTTTGTTGGCAAAGTAATATCTCTGCTTTTGAATATGCTGTCTAGGTTAGTCATAACTTTCCTTCCAAGGAGTAAGCGTCTTTTAATTTCATGGCTGCAGTCACCATCTGCATTGATTTTGGAGCCCCCCAAAATAAAGTCAGCCACTGTTTCCACTGTTTCCCCATCTATTTCCCATGGAGTGATGGGACTGGATGCCAGGATCTTAATTTTCTGAATGTTGAGCTTTAAGCCAACTTTTCCACTCTCTTCTTTCACTTTCATCAAGAGGCTCTTTAGTTCTTCTTCATTTTCTGTCATAAGGGTGGTGTCATCTGCATATCTGAGGTTATTGATATTTCTCCTGGCAATCTTGATTCCAGCTTGGGTTTCTTCCAGTCCAGCGTTTCTCATGATGTATTCTGCATATAAGTTAAATAAGCAGGGTGACAATATATTGCCTTGACGTACTCCTTTTCCTATTTGGAACCAGTCTGTTGTTCCATGTCCAGTTCTAACTGTTGCTTCCTGACCTGCATATAGATTTCTCAAGAGGCATATCAGGTGGTCTGGTATTCCCGTTTCTTTCAGAAATTTCCACAGTTTATTGTGACCCACATAGTCAAAGGCTTTGGCATAGTCAATAAAGCAGAAATGGAAGTTTTTCTGGAACTCTCTTGCTTTTTCCATGATCCAGCGGATGTTGGCAATTTTATCTCTGGTTCCTCTGCCTTTTCTAAAACCAGCTTGAACATCTGAAGTTCATGGTTCATGTATTGCTGAAGCCTGGCTTAGAGAATTTTGAGCATTACTTTACTAGCATGTGAGATGAGTGCAATTGTGCAGTAGTTTGAGCATTCTTTGGCATTGTCTTTCTTTGGGATTGGAATGAAAACTGACCTTTTCCAGTCTTATGGCCACTGCTGAGTTTTAACAGATAAAATTATTGTACATAAACTATATAAACAATAAGGGCTTATTGTAAAGCACAGGGACCTATATTCAATGTCTTGTGGTAACCAGATAATGGAAAATAATCTGAAAGAAATTATATATAACTGAATCACTTTACTGTATACTTGAAGCTAAGACAATATTGTTAATTAACTATGCATCAATAAAATAATAAATACAAAAAAAATTTTAAAAAGAAAACCCAGCTGCTTTCTCAAGCTGTTATGCAATAGGAATCAAAATCCTCTTATGCCAGTTGCTCTGCTGATGCCTGTGGATCTGAGTGGAGACTGACATGTGCACTCATTGGGATGTTTATATATGGTGGGACCTACCCTCATGGGTGAAGGTACTGCCATTTCTCTTGTTCAGTCCAGTGCCTTTAAACCATCAATCCAGGCAGGGCTTGTCTGTTTTGCAAAAAAAGGCTGGAAGACTCAGCATCAACTGTAGGTAAGTATCCTCTGCCCCATTCAGCCCACCAAATTCTGCATTTGGATTGTTTCTTTGCCAAACACTCCATGTTACACATGGGTTCTCTCTGCTCTTAGGGTTGTCTGGTCTTCCTGCTTTTTCCCTGTCTTTGGGCCCTGGGCTGTGTCCTCTTAGTTTCTTTCTCCACTGTTGGAACTCTCTGAACACCACTGCTTGGCTCATGGGGCCATTCCAGCCTGATCCAACCCTTCTACCTCCATGCTCTGCTTTCCCAGCTGGCACTTCTTACGTTGCCCCACATTGTTCCCCAGGTAGCAACTCCTAAATGGGGGCAGGTCCAGCCGTGTCAGGGCCAGAAACTAGAGGTCCAAGATCAGCTACTGTCACTCATGAGTCTGCCCCACCATGCTTCTGTCACAGGAGGGGTCCCCTGGCATCATGTTGGCAGAGGCTGGCTTATGGTGTGTCCTCCCTACCTGCCTGTACAGCTGTGTTTGCATGTACGCATGATACAGTGCCAGACAAGCAAGTTCAGAGTCACTTTGGGAGATGATCAGATGTCTCAGTGAGTTTGTTTGAGTCTATCAGGGATGGCAATATCAAACTGAGGGTTTTTTGCTCCAGCCACAGGTTTTGGCATCCATCCAGGTCACTAAAAGGAAACAAACTGACTCATTGGAAAAGACCCTGATGCTGGGAAAGACTGAAGGCAGGAGGAGAAGGGGACAACAGAGAATGAGATGGTTGGATGGCATCACTGACTCAATGGACATGAATTTGAGTAAACTCCAGGAACTAGCGATGGACAGGGAAGACTGGCGTGCTGCAGTCCATGGGGTTGCAAAGAGTCGGACATGACTGAGTGACTGAACTGACTGACTGACTGGTAGTGATGGAAAGAAATGAGATGGTGGACATGTAAGGGACACACTATTTCTTCCTATTCTCCATTTGATAGACTCTCACAAGGAAGGGAGACTTGAATGCCTAATATGTGTTGAGTTCTTTACTACACTATTTCTGGTCTAACATTTCTTCTCTCCTCTATGGTACCTTCATTCACCCAAGTCATTATAGAAATTTCAGCTTCATCTCAAACACCTCCTGTTTTCTCATTCTCTTAATAGTCATTCATTTCCTAAGACATATTTATTTTCTTTCTACCATGCTCATAAGTTGTAGATATCAGTTACACTTATGGATAAGGAATGAAGCTCAGAGACACAGAAATCTTCCTGAGGCCACAGATAGATTGTAGAGCAATGTTTTAATCTGGTTTCTCTTCTTCCACTGTCCTTGGCAATTTACCGATCAGTGCAATGCAGGAGACCCTGGTTAGATTCCTGAGTTGGGAAGATCCCTTGGAGAAGGGATAGGCTACCCACTCCAGTATTCTTGGGCTTCCCTTGTGGCTTAGGTGGTAAAAAAAATCTGCCCGCAGTGTGAGAGACCTGGGTTCAATCCCTGGGTTGGGAAGATCCTCTGGAGAAGGGAAAAGCTACCCACTCCAGTATTCTTGCCTGGAGAATTCCATGGACTGTAGAGTCTATGGGGTCACAAAGAGTTGGACATGACTGAGTGACTTTCACTTTCAGACACTCATCGGCCCCTGAGCCAACAATGGTGCTAGGTGCTGGAAGACAAGCCATGATCTTTATTCAGGGGCCCTGTAGTCCAGGAGCAGGGGATATATATCCCTCAAAGTCATAAATCAGTGGAGGAGTTGCATGGTTCTGTGAGAACACAAAGAGGAGCTTGGCTAACTGCTAGAGGAAAGTTAGGAAAAACTTGGTGAAGGACGTGGCTTTGGAGCTGAATCTCAAAGACTGGGAGAAGTTGATCAGTTAGACCAGAAAGGAAGGAGAGAGAACTCGGTTTGGGGAACAAACACTGACAAAGCCGTGGACCTAAGACAGAGCATGTGAAGGAAACCACAAACTCCGCCGTCTGGTGATGGCACGAGGGTGTCAGGAGATGACATGCTGGGTGATCTTCCTGAAGTCTGTGGAAGGGAGATGCAATCATAAGGTGCCTTAAAAGCACACTGGAAGGCGTGTGGCATGTATGCATGTGTATTTGTGTTGTGTCCTGTGCTCAGTTGTGTCCGACTCTTTGTGACCCTGTGGGCTGTGGCCTGCCAGGCTCCTCTGTCCGTGAGATTCCCCAGGCAAAAATACTGGAGTGGGTTGCCACATCCTCCTCCAAGGGATCTTCACGACCCAGGGATCTCACCTGCGTGTCCTTTGTCTCCTGCATTGGCAGGCGGATTCATTGCTGCACCACCTGGGCAGCCCCGAGTATTTGTGCTTTTGTGAGGAAACACTAAAGACTTAAGAGGCTTTTCCCACAGATTACAGAAGAGACGATAAGGGTCTGGACCAGGCAACAGTAGCAGGGATGGTGAGGAGGGGCCAGAGTTGACAAATCATTGTTTTAGACAACAGAACAGACTCAGAGATGGATGCATGGGGGGTGGGACGTGAGGAAAAGGGGGGTGTTTGGGTTTATGATGAAGTTTCTAGTTAAATAACTTGGGTGAGTGATGGTACCATTAAGTCGGATAAGGAAAGGGAGAGAAAAATAATGAGGTCAATTTGAGAGATTTTGGTGAAGAGCTTCATGTGGGTGCCGCTGCTTTCTGAGCATAATGAGAAGGAGGAAGGATAGAGTTGGGGCAGTGGTCAGAAGTGGGTGGGGGGCTCCCAGGACATGGTCAGGTCCCGGACTAGTACTCCTGGCCAGGAAGTCAAGGTTTGGATTGGAAGAAGCTGAAACGCCATCTGCAAGACCGTTCCATGTTCCCGGGCCTCTGGTCACGTTGATACCCTCCTCTACTTGTCATGAGTCAGGCTCTGACAGTCTCAATGGTGCGGGCGATTTATCAGTGAGTGGAAAAAGATAATTGACCATCATCTCACCTCGCCTCGCCTCGCCTCAGTTGATAGAGAGAAATTTAACTGCTTCATCCCACCATAATTTTATATAATTCTCCATCTTTTTCTTCCAAGTTTTTACTTAGAAGTTTACACAGGTGATGGATGATTCGTTATCAAAAAAAAGAAGCTAAAATATCATTGGACAGTTTAACAGCCTTTAAAATATAATGGTCTCTCAGGCTGGACATCCAGAGTAGCCAGAGAAGCCCAGGAGGTCAAGCTTTAATGAACTGATGAGAATTAGAGGAGGAAAGTGTAAGTGATCAATGCTCGGTGCCAGCTCCACAGACCACTGACCTTGGGGGAAGGGAGACCTCGGAATGTATGGACCCCCCTTCCCGGCCCTACCTCCAACTCAGAAATGTTCATAGAGTTATCTGATACCACTGGGGAGGGCGGTGGGCTAGGCTAGTGATAGGGAGTCAGGGGTCCTTGTCATGAGGCTGTTTGCTCTTAGTCTGGTCCTTGTTTATAAACCCTCACCGTCATCCAGGCTTTGAGGTCTCAGCCCCCTTAGCCAGACTCCCTCTGAACATCTGCCTTGGAGAAGGCCTGCCTCTGACCCATCCAGAGAACTCAAATGCTCCTCTTGCCTTCAGTTTTGTTTCCTGGGACCCTCTGACTTACTGCATCCCTTTGCTTCATCCTTGGAAGTGGAGACTTTGTAGCCTTCTTTGCACATAAATCTCTAAAGGTATTACTGAGACATGACAGGCTGAGGAGAGGTGAGGCAATTAACTTCTGGAAGTCACTGACAGTGTGCCGTGCATTCTTGTAAGCACTGATCTCAACACTGTGTCATCTGATTCTTTCTCCCCACCTTGAGGGAGCTATTACAATGCTCCCTTACAGATGAAGAAACCGTGGTTCAGGAGATGCTGTGGCTAGCTGCCATAGTGGCTCCCCAGGATCCCTGCTCCCTGGCACTCATGTCCTTGTATAATACGTGTCCCTGGAGTGTGGACTCTACCTTGAAACTTGCTTCTAACAAACAGAATACAGCAGAAGTGATGGGGTGTCACTTCTGAGATTAAGTCCCGAAAAGACTGTCACTTCCGTCTTGTCTTCTGCTGGTCCATTCTGATGGAAGCCGGCCACCTTGCTGTGAGCTGCTTTATGGGAAAGTCCACAAGGCAAGGGATGGAGGGAGGCCTCCAGGCAATAGCTTGGGAGGAACTGCATCCTGACAGTAATCACGTGAGTGAGCTTTGATGCACGTCCTCTTTGGTGGAGATGCAAGAGGAGATGACACGCTGATTACAGCCTGGGGAACCCTGAGCAGAGGCCTAGCTAAGCTGCGTCTAGATTCTTGACCCACAGAAATGGAAAGATAATAAAAGCATGTTGTCTTAATCCACTTAAGTTTTGGAGTATTTTGTTATGCGACAATAGATAAATAATACAAAATGATCAAATGAAAGTTGATAAATGGTAGAATTCTGACTCAAACTTGTAACTGCTTGATTTTGAAGTGTTGCAATCTTTTCATGATACTATTATTTTGGCTAAAAAAAAAAAAAAAAAGAATGACATATGCCTGCAGCTCCAGAAGGAGCTAGAATAAGGAGGTAAATTACATCTGTTAGGCAGGTGGATCCTGAGATATGCAGAGGGCCAGGCTCTCATGAAGGAAACGTGTATTGTCTTTACCTATTGGTGTGCCTGCCCTGGGTTGCTGCAGAGTGACAGCCCTTCCCCACAAAGCTCTTTCCCATTAGACAGATTGCACTTAGGAACGTCTGCCCAGAAGCCCTCCAGTTGATTTAAGCATTTTTGCTTTTAATTTTTGGTAGCTTTCAGGGGGAAAGAGAAAAATAAGGTTAGTTTCCCGAAGTGTAATTGTTTCGGGCAGTTATTTATTGATGAGAAAGAACAACATGCCAAGGAGACCGGGTTTGGCTGTACAACTCATGTTAGCCAAGACACAGGTTAGAGGGAAGGTAAGCCCGCCTCAGTCTGCATTTGTCCAGCTCATAGTTAACCTGTGCTCCAGGCCCTGGAGTGGGGACAGGCTTTGCTTCCTTCCCACTGAGGGTTGCTGAGCTCTGTGGGGCAGGGGAATCACCCTCTCTGACATGATGCCTCCTGTGGGGTTCTATGGTCCTTGGAGCTTTCTCTAAGGTTCTAAAAACTCTGAGCCTTAGCCCCAGCACAGGGAAAGGGTAAAGCTGGCAGCTTCCATTGTTGATGATACGGGTGCACAATTTTAACCTGAGTTGCCACTGAGTTACGTAAAAGGATTGTATTTGGGTGAGTGCGTGCATGCTCAGTCATGTCCGTTTCTCTGTGACCCCATAGACTATAGCCCGCCAAGCTCCTCTGTCCATGCAAGAATACTGGAGTGGATTGCCATATCCTTCTTCAGGGGAATCTTCCCTCCCCAGGGATAGAACTTGTGTCTCTTGAGTCTCCTGCATTGGCAGGTGGATTCTTTACCACTAGTGCTACCTGGGAAGCTCATTGCATTTGAGTGAGATCATGGAACTTGCTTTAAGTTTCCTCATGTACAAAACGGGGAATTATAGAACCACAAATCTCATAGGACTGATAGAGGAATCAAATGTGATAATGTACGTGGAAATTTGTGTGATATAAAGCACTCTGCAAATTGTGTGTGGGAGTGTGTGTGTGTGTGTTCCTGTGAACTTGGTCAAGTTGGAGTTATACTCATGGAGAGGACCCAAAGGAATCAAGCGATTAATCTGATGAACCCACTTGACTAGAAATTAGATTGGTATGTGTCAACTTTCAGCAAAATTCCTGCTTAAATAGGAATTTAAATTCTTGAAGGCACAAGAGATTCCTTCACTGAGATGATCCCACAACTTCATAGAGTTCTGAAATATTGTTCCTAAGAATGTGCATGTGTTACTTTTCAATTAAAAAAAAACTAGCTAGAAGTGTGTCACAGTGTAAACACACTAGTCACATGCAGATCTGGACCATAGCTGTACATTCAAAATAATGTAAAGAATTAAGGCGGTTCAATTTTTAATTTGGTATTATCATTTCATTAACTATTTCTGTGTCTATGTGTTAACAAGGAATTAGGCATGCTGCTGTCCTTGGTGTGTTGATGTTTCATCCTCATTCTTGCCTCTTCATTATCATTATACAGTTAACAACTCCTCACTCATGACAGGAAGAAGAAAGAAAGAAAGACATCACATCTGTCCATTTTACCTTGGGAAAAAAAAAAAATTCCCGGAAGCCCCTGTTGAGAATTCGTCACATGTCTGCTCATATTGTGTGAGCACCAGAGAGAATAAGTATAGGTCTTTTTTTTTTTTTTCTTTTTTCAACATCAATAGCTGTTAGAGGACAAGAGGGAAAGGAGTTAGAAATGTCTGTGTTAGCAAACCAACCAGGTTTTCCACAGGGTGTCAGAGGCAACTGGTATTAGAACAGGAAGGTGATGATCTTGGGGAGGACCTGGTTTAACCTCATAAAAAGAGACAGGAGGCCCAGAAAGGCTATTGCTTGTCCAAAGTCACAAATGAAGTGAGTGATACCTTCCACGCCTGAAGTAGGTATCAGTGGATTGTCTCCATGTTTCACATGGGTGATGACGCATTTGAGAAAAGCTCCCTTGTACAGAATGCCTGGAAACCTCGAGTTTCAAAACACATCTGTATTTTCTTTTTAGATAGTAGAAGGGAATGGCAAACCACTTCAGTGTTCTTGCCTTGATAACCCCATGAACAGTATGAAAAGGCAAAATGATAGGATACTGAAAGAGGAACTCCCCAGGTCTGTAGGTGCCCAATATGTCAGTGGAGAAATAAAATGAGATGGCTGGATGGCATCACTGAGATGGATGCGAGTCTGAGTGAACTCCAGGAGTTGGTGATGGATAGGGAGGCCTGGCGTGCTGCGATTCATGGGGTTGCAAAGAGTCAGACGTGACTGAGCGACTGAACTGAACTGAACTGAACTGATGTGGTTTCAAGAATACAGAATTAAATTAAGTTATAGAGATGAGAGGGGAAATAGAAGCTATTGACTACTTAGGGTTGTCTCCTTGGTGGGTGGCCAGAAAGGTTTAGGGTAAGTAAGCTTGTGCGTGCATGCTCAGACACTTCAGTTATGTCCGACTCTTTGCAACCCTGTGGACCATAGCCTGCCAGGCTCCTCTGTCCATGGGATTCTCCAGGTAAGAATACTGGATTGGGTTGCCATGCCCTCCTTCAGGGGATCTTCCTGATCCAGGGATCAAACTCATGTCTCTTGTGTCTCCTGCATTGCAGGCAGATTCTTTACCACTGAGCCACTGGGGAAGTCCAAGTAAGCTTACTGAAGCCCAGAAAACCATGTGCTTCTTCATTAAAAAGTCATGAAGTCACAGTGTGAAGGGGCTGAGCGGGGGATTGAGAGGTTTAATTCAGCCCCAGCAGCAAATAATTGGTATGTGCCCACACTTTGCCCAGTATTGAATTTGGTCCTATGATGGAAAAAAACAAGTGCAGTTCAATTCAGTTCAGTTCACCATGACCCAACAAACACGTATTGAATGTGCTTGTTCCAGGCATGATAAATATATAAAGATAAATAAATGATGCTTTCCCTCCAAGTGCTCATGAATAGAATGGACAACAACTGAATAACTCACTAAAACACTGTAAAATACTTGCTGAAATATGACATGAATGAAAGATAGTGAGACTTCAGTGGACCCAACCAGAGAGGCACTTACAATGGTCATTCCAGAGTCCAACAGGATGGAAAAGAGATTTATATCATAGCTGTCAAATTCTCCAGAATGACTAAACTTATAGACTGACCAATCTGGAGTAGTTGGGTATGGACATTTCAGAGAATACTATGGAAGTTAAGAGGGAAAAATGTCAACCAAGACTCGGCTCACTCAGAGAAGACTTTCTGGGATTGTGGGTCTTGTGCTGAACTTGAAAGATACAAGGAAGGATAAGGGAATCTGTGGGAAGTGAGCTGAGTTGACGAGGTGGGAATAAGCATGATGTGTTTGGAAGCCTTGCCTGGTCATGAAGAGCCCTGGGCAGCCTCTTTTCTACTTCCTTCAAGATCCCTGGGTTCCATCCCTGGGTTGGGAAGATCCTTTGGAGAAGGGAATGGCTACCCACTCCAGTGTTCTGGCAAGGAGAATCCCATGGACTCTATAGTCCATGGAGTCGCAAAGAGCTGGACACAACTGGAAAGTGGAAACTTCACTTTCACTTTCAAGCTCCAAGTCACTGAATGCTAAAGTTTTCTCACACAGTCCTAAGCCAAATGACTTCACTTGACCTTTGAGTAAAGGAGTCCATCTTTATGTTCATTCCTTAGAAAAAGGTAGAGTGGTCAGAAACCCTGTGGAATGGCTCAAATTTAGGGAGGTGACTCACTTTAACCCTGATCTCAAATCTGGAAATCACTTACAAGCAATTCTTAGCTTCTTCACTCTACACACCCCCAGAAGGATAGATTAGAAACCAGAAAATTAAGACTCTTGCCAATATGGGGAATATGCCTGTGTCATTCCACACAGAAATCTGCCTCCAAAGAATTTGTCAGAATTCAGTGTTCATATCCTACTCTGTGTAATCTTTAGATTTCTTCTTTCAGAGTATCTCAAGATATTGAAAGTTCATGAAAAGTTCCAGATAAAGATACAGGATGTTGAAGAATCAATAACGTTTATTGAGTGCTTACTAAGTGCCAGGCACTGTTCTCAATACTTTCCATCTACAACTCATTTAACAGGGAGAAGACACTGTTGATGAAAATCTTGAGCCTTCATTGCCTGTAGCTTAGAAATAGTGGGCTGATAAAAAATAAGGAAATCATGCCATTGGCAGCAACATGGATGGGCCTAGAGACGTTTGTACTAAGTGAAGTAAGTCAAACGGAGAAAGACAGACCCCCTATGATATTACTTACATGTGGAGTATAAAATATGGCATAAATGAAACTATCCATGAAACAGATTCACAGACATAGAGAACAGGTTGGTGGTTGCCAAAGGGGCGGTGGGGTAGTGCAGGGATGGAAGGGGTGTTTCAGGTTAGCACATGCAAGCTATTATATGTAGAATGGATAAACAACAAGGTCCTACTATATAGTGCAGGAAACTGCAGTCAGTATCCTGTGATAAACCATCATGGAAAAGGATATGAAAAACAGTGTATTTAGATGTATAACTAAATCACTTGGTTGTATAGCAGAAATCAACACAACATTGTAAATCAACTATACTTCAGTAAAATAAATGAAAACAAACAAACAGTGGGCTGGCAAAATGCAAGAAGCTATCTGTGCAAACATAGCTCTTAATAATGGTCAGGAACAGACATGAGCATTGGGCCCATGTCAAAGACTTTATTGATTTCACCCAACATTTTGTCCCTGCCCCTGTAGCCATGTTCGTTTTCTTTCATGTATAAGCTGAAGCTTTCTTGTCCCCATGAACTATTTAGGCTGCAGCTTGATAAACCATCACTCACACCCACTTCCTAGAAAGCTCTTCCCTGGGCAAGTGGCACTGTTTGCTGAGTTTCTGAGCAGAACATACTGAGGCCAAGGTATGGCCCAGAGCCAAGGGCAGGATGGGAGTCAACAGAACAATGTCTGATTGTCACGATGGCATGTTGGAGTAAAGATACCCTCACTCTGCCAAAAGAGAACCTTCCTCCTGTCTCCAGTAATCATGCAAACTAGACTCTTAAAACAAGATTAGGCTGAAGCAGGACAAAAGTTGGAGTCCCAGTTGTTCTATGACTTCATTGAAAGCTCCAGTGCCAGTAGGAAGAAAAAAGAAATCAATACTACATTTTCTTCATCATCAATTTTTGCTTTTTGCTAAATGAAAATGCTTTTATTCGCTTTCTTGTTCCCTGTGCCATCAAAGATGTTTTCTCTGCACATGTACTATTTCTACCCCATACTGTCATGTCAGTTGTGCTCATTCAAAGAGCTCCATGGAGAATGGTGTCATAGGTATGCCTTTCTGTAATAAGCATTTAAACTGCAGAGGATGCCATCTCAATGCCCCAAAGATTTCCTAGTACAATGGTCCTTGCTCTGCAGGACTTTCTGCCACTGTGCAGGGCCCTAACATGTACTGCTCCATGAAACTATTGGCTGCTCCAATTTTTCTGGAGTCAATAGTGGCACACTTACTCTAAGCAGCTCTCAAGGCCCCAGGGTCCCATCTCAACCCCATGCACTGTGCCAGGCTGTAGCACTGTGTCTTGTAGAAGGGAATCTGATAGGTGAGGCGGGCCTGTCTTGAACTCATTCATGGGCTTTGGTTACAGAAGCAGCAAAGGGACCTCATTATAAGCTGTTCTCACCTGTTCAGTTACAGAAGAGCTGAAAGTGTTTTGCCGAACAATGCAGTGAACTGGCTTGCGAAGCAGTTCCGAAGTAGTGACCTTTATGAGCTCTCAATGAGCTCCCATTGCTATTGGCTCCAAGACGGTCCCCATCCAAGACTTGACACACTTGGTGAGATTTGGAAAGAAAGAAAGAAAAATTTGCGATAGAGGATAAAAAAAAAAAATACAGCTTCTCGGGCTGAAAACTCATTTCCTGAGGAGCCAGGGGCACGTCGCAAGCTCTCTGGGACTTACCAAGCTCCAGGAAGCTCGACCAGTCACTTAATAAGTCATTGAGGACGTGTGGTTTAATTAACTCGCCCAAAATTCCTCCTTTCCCTTTCTCACTTTTGCTATTAATATTTTTCGATATCTGATAATGCAGTGTAGTTAATTCTTTCTGGCTCTATAATGAACACTGCCATAATGAAAAAGGTTAGCAGTGCTTCAGGCAGCTTTTAATTATCCAACTGAGCAGGTAAAAGCACTTTATTCTTCTCTTTTTTCCCCCCCTTACTTAGCAATTAATGGAGGAGCTCAGTGGCACTTACTGTACCTTTTTTGTTTTCTAGCGGATGATGCTGCATGGAACAGGGAGACCTTCCTGTACCCTTGTTCCTACCAGCTGGGAATGTTGCAGGAGGTATGGCTGTATCTCAGGCCTCTGGCTTGTGGCATGTAAGTGCTTCTGGCTGAAAGTTTATCTAATCTAAAAAATCAGGTTAACTAGAGTTGTTGTCATCGTTCAGTCCCTCAGTTGTGTCTGACTCTTTTTGACCCCATGGACTGCATCATGCCAGGCTCCCTTATCCTTTTCACCGTCTCCTGGAGCTTGCTCAAACTCATGTCCACTGAGTGGGTGATGCCATCCAACCATCTCATCCTGTCATCCCCTTCTCCTCCTGCCTTCAGTTTTTCTCAGCATCAGGGTCTTTTCCAATGAGTTGGCTCTTTGCATCAGGAGGCCAAAGTATTGGAGCTTCAGCTTCAGCATCACTCCTTTCAATGAATATTCAGGGTTAATTTCCTTTAGGATTGACTGGTTTGATTTCTCAAGAGTCTTCTCCAGCACCACAGTTCAAAAGCATCAATTTTCTGGCACTCAGCCTTTATTTATGGTCCAACTCTCATTTGACTCCTAGAAAAACTACAGCTTTGACTATATGGACTATACGGACCTTTGTTGTTGTTACCAGTTGCTTGTCTTGCTGTCTTCTGCCTTTGCATCTATGCCCAGGGATCACTCCGCTTCCACCAAATACTTTGATAGCTCAGTTGGCTTAGCTTTATGGTAGACATTTTCCTGGTTCTATAATGGGGCCATCTTCCTTCTGCTTCCCATGAGGACAGAAGACTTGACATTGCTCTCCTTACTTTACAGATAGGGAAACTGAGGCCCAAAATCAAAGCAACAGAGGTTACCTCCCTCTTTAAAGCAGTGTTTCTCACCTAGAGGTAGTTGTGCTTTCAGGGGATATTGATAACGCCTGGAAATATTTTTGTCATCATAACTGGGTGACCGGAGGGACACAGTGCTACCAGCATCTGGTGGGTAGAGGCTAGAGATGTCACCAAACTTCCTATAGCACAAGAGACAGTCTCCCAAGACACAGAATTATCTGAAGTGTTAAAGTGTGGAGGTTGAGAAAACTCTGATGCAAGGATATTGTTCTTAGAGGAGGAGCTGGTGATTTTTAAAATTGATGTCACACTACTATTCATGGTAACATCTTCTACTTGTTGAATATTTACTGAGTACAGTTCTAAGTCATCACACTCATTGACTCAGTTCTCAAAACAACCCTGAGTGGCAAGAATTATTACTCTAACTCAAAATGAGGAAACTGAAACTAAGGAGGTACTGAAATTTGCCAAAGGGCTCCTGGCAGAGGACATTCCTGGTGGCTCAATAGGTAAAGAATCTGCCTGCAATGTAGGAGGTCTGGGTCGGGAAGATCCCCTGGAGAAGCAAATGGCAATGCACTCCAGTATTTTTGCCTGGAAAATCCCATGGACAGAGGAGCCTGGTGGGCTACGGTCTATGAGGTTGCAAGAGTTGGACGGCTTAGCAATTAAACCACCACCTCCCTGGGCTTCCATTGTGGCTCAGCTGGTAAAGAATCCGCCTGCAATGTGGGAGACCTGGGTTTGGTCCCTGCATTAGGAAGATCCCCCTGGAGAAAGGAAAGGCTACCCACTCCAGTATTCTGGCCTGGAAAATTCCATGGACTATATAGTCAATGGTGTCGCAAAGAGTCAGACACAATTAAGTGACTTTCATTTTCACCCTGGCAGAGTGAGTGATGGGACTTGTGTCAGCTCAGCCCTGGGTTTCTCCTGCATGCCCCTCTCTGCACGGCTCCCTGCAGCCCCACTAGACAGGAAACTCTGTCTTGCCTGGGTAGCACCAAGCACAGAACAAGGAACCGGTTACTTTTAGATGGTCAGAAGCCTCCGTTTCCAGAATTGCCAAGGATAAGTAATTTCCAAAATCCTGCCATTTGTGACAACATGAATGAATCTTAAGGGCATTATGTAAAGTGAAATAAGACAGAGAAAGACAAATATTGTATTGATCTCACTTATATGTGGAATCTAAGAAACCAAACTTGTAGAGACAGAGAAGGGAATGGTAGTTGCCAGGGGCAGGGGTAGAAGGTGGGGGGAATGGGTGGAAGTTATCAAAAGGTATGTGTGTGTTTGTGTAGAGTAGCTTCAGTTATGTCCAACTCTTTGCGACCCTATGGACTGTAATTTGCCAGGCTGCTTGGTTCATGCAGTGCTTCAGGTAAGAATACTGGAGTGGGTTGCCATGCCTTCCTCCAGGGGACCTTCCCGACCCAGGGATCGAATCTATGTGTCCTGGTTCTCCTGAATTGGCAGGCAGATTCTTTACTGGTAGCGCCATCTGGGAAGCAGATCATACAGACTTCTAGTTATAAAATAAAAAATATCCTAGAGATGTAATGTACAGCATGGTTATTATAGTTAATAATCTCTATTGTATATTGGAAAGTTGCTAAGAGACTAGATCTTAAGAGATCTCACCATAAGGAAAAAAATTGTAACCATATGGGGTGATGCATCTTAACTGAACTTACTATGCTGATCATTTTGCAATATATACGTACAGCAAATCATTATGTTGTACAGCTTAGGATAAAACAGTGTGATACATCAACTATGTCTTCAATAAAACTGAAAAAAATAACCTTGCTTCCTTCTTGTTCTCTCCAGGGTTAAATTCAAGATTCAAGGAGTCCAATGGCTTCAAAAATATTCAGTATGCTCTTTCTCCCCTCTTAGAGCTATGGAGCAATCTCTGACATGTACACACACCATTCATTTATTCATACACTCACTCAAAAATATTTGTCAAGGGTTGAAGATACAAAGGGGAAAGAAATATATATAGTCTCTATTCCCAAGTTACTAACAGTCTATTGGGTCAGAAAAGCCACACAAAAAAATCATTCTATTACAATGTGCTTAGTTCAATGATGGAGATGTAACCAGGCTACAGAAAAAGGGCCCCTAGTCAGCTTCTAGGGGCCTGGGAGTCATGCAAGTCTCCGAGGAGATGGTAACTGTGCGGAGTCTGAAAGGCTGAGATGGAATTAGTCAAATGGAGAGATAAAGAAGGGATCATGTGAAAATTCAGTCTCAGAGGCCTAGGGCTTCATGGTGAAAGAGCATCTGGAAAAAGTGAAGTAGACCTGTGTTATCGAAAGGCAAAGCACACAGTGGGGGTAAGAACGTAGAGGAGTAGGCTGAAGCCTGAAAGGGGAGCTTATAAATGCTAGGGAGACACTGATGAAGGAAATGGGTTTTAATGTTCAGGTTATAACCCTTAGGGAAAGCTGTGCTTAAACCCTCATGGAAGACAGACTCGAGGGACACGAGGCTGGAGCCAGGGAGCTGGGCCAGGATGCTGTTGCAGGAATCCATGTCAAGAGCCTAAATGGCTAAACAGACGTAGGTATTTAGATCTAAGAGCTAAAGGAAAAGGATATGTTATGTTGGGACTGGTTGCATGAGTTATTACCTGGGGCACATCAGGTAGATCTCTCTGTCCAGCGGACCACGGACAAAAATGAACTTGTAGGGAGAGGTGGGATGGAGATACAGGTTTTGTAATCAGCAGTAGAGAAGTGGGATTTGCAACAATGGGGCACAGTTGAGTGAATTGGCCCAGTGTCCTCTTCAGTCCAGTGGTCTGTGACCAAAGCACCGGGCTGATGTACAAACAAGGCAGTGGGGAGGCCACCCATAGAGATGACAGGAGGGCATTCAGAGAACTCATTGCAAGCTGGCAAGCTGAACAAACAGCACCCCAATAACAGCACCCCAATAAGGCAAGTGCACATGGCAATGTGCTCTGGATGATCACTGTGGAGGCCCAGTGGAAAGCTGCCATTTGCCCTCCTAATGTGAAGGGAATGGCTGCTCATTGCAATACAAGGTCAACTGCTTGCCAGCTTTACAGTGCTCATGGCTTAGACTTGAACTACTCTTAATCGGAATATCTACTGCAGGGCTTTGAACCATGGGACGCTCTATCTGGCCTCTATAGTCCTGTCCCAGGATGGAAAGTTGTTGCATTTTCCACATCATCCTTCTTCCTACTACGTCCTGGTCCTTCCAAAATGGCAGAATGTGGTGTCCACAGTCACATGCCCAAGCATGATTGTGATCATGTAAACACATACATCCCCACATCCCCGCTAACATACGTACAAGCTTTGAGTTATAAAAACACGTCCTTCCTTATTAACACCTGGCACCTGGTATAATATAAACCCAGCCTTAGTAATTATTCAAGGGCTTTTCAGCAGCTTTCTTCTGACCAGTGTTGATGGCTGGTGCCAGTCACCATAACTAGGTGTGAATTAACGCAACAGCTTTCATGCCGCACAGCCTCCTGGGCTTGTGTTTGAAACACAGGGCTGTGTTTTAGAGCCTTGGATAAAGTTCATTAATAGGTGCGAGCACAGTTCTCAAAGGGCAGTTCTGCCATATTTCCAGTCACTGTTCAGAATTCTCATTAGCCAATTACCCTGCTCCTGTCTTTCCAGCTCCTGCAGTAATGTGTATTTTAAAGCCTCTGATAAGACACAGCATGTTTTAAATATACCTTAATGTATTGGAAATGCACAAGCCCCCTTCGGGTTTATATATCTTAACCACGACCAATTTTGTAAAGTTATAAATAAATGTTACAGGCATCGGCTGCAGTAGTAGAATCAGCTGGGGACATTTAAAAGCCAGTCCAAAGTCTAACTTACCTCTAATCTGAGGTATAAAGCATGGTGAGCAAAGCAGGCAGGAATATGTAGATGATTTCCTGGTAATAAAATTGACAACCTTGACATATGAAGTGAGATTGAGTGGGTATAGGCTTGGTGGGGGCAGCAGCTTGGTTGAACTAACAAGCGTTTATGCATTGTGGGAATAAAAATGAAGAGAACCATGGTTCTGACTGGTTTATAAACATGGCAGAAGGGTTGAGGTGAACAGTCTTGCAGGAGGGCACAGTGTTATGGGGGACAAATTGGGAGGATTCAGATGACTCTCTGAAGAGGTGGCAATTGAGGTGGACTTTGAAAAATGGGTCAGATTTCATAGGCAGAGATTGGAAACACAGTGGTGGGAGATAGGGAAATAGAGGAAGTTTCAATGTAGGGTGGACAGTTCAGTTGGATGGGAGGAAGTATCAGGCACATGCAGCGGGGTAGTGGAAAAGAAGTCTGAAAGGGTGGGTTGGGGTCAAATTGTATGAGGTCTTGAACTTCTTGAAAGAAGTTGTGGATGAATTCACTAGGAAACGGAGAGATAATTCAAAGCTTTTAATCAGAGGAAGAATAAGGTAACAGTTACATTTCAGGGGAACTAATTTGGCAGCAGAGTTTACAAAGGACAAAAATGGAGACGTGCAGGAATTGAAAAGACCAGTTGGGGAGCTTTTGAAATAAAACACAAGAGAGAGAAGGAAGGTCTGAATTAGGGACCTGAATTAGTCTAGCAGTGGGACTGCAGAGAAATAAGTGCCTCTGAGAGATATTAGGAGGGAAGATTAACATGCAGGACCGTGGACTTCTGATTGGATATGATGCATGAATACTGAGGGCCACTAACGCAGGCAGAGAGTCAAAGATGGCGCCCATATTGTTAGCCCTGGTAACTGGTACCATGAGCTGAGCCTTGAACAGACCAGAATAACACTGCCACAAAGATAGACTGACTTGAGAGTGGGCCATGGGTGTGGAGGATGAATGAAATGTTCCAGTCTCGAAAGACCTACAACTCTTGCAAGGGCCTGAGTCTACAGATAGTTACTTGTGAGATAGGAGAGCAGATGAGACCAGTAAGGGGCAGAGGGTAAAGCAAAATGAGAAGAAGGCTAAGACGGAGATGCCGTTATTCAGGAGGCACCCTGCCTTTTTGCCTCACTGTAGCTCCTATAAATGGGGAGCTCTTGACCAGCACTGGGAATATCTAGTCATTTTCAAGATCTAATTTTGCCATTGCTATTCCTCTGCAGGACAAGAGAAGACAGGAAATAAGGGAGCCAGAGTCCACAGAGAGGTCAAGACAGACACCAGAATGGAAGCTGCAGGTTGTCCAGGAGGTGGTGAGCGGGCAAGCAATGGAAGAGGGAAGGGATGAAGCAATATTTCTCTCTGAGAATTCCTTCTGCAGGGCCCTAAGAATCAGTCTGAAGATATTCCCCACCCCCGGGGGAGGAGACAGATATATTAGTAGACATGGCTGTTATGTGAAAGAAGATTCTTGAAGATGATGGTTGTTAGCCAGAGAAGTAGACCATTAAGAGGGGTGTGTGTGTGTGTGTGCACATACATGCATTTATGTATGTACTTATGTACATGCATATACATATACTTGCATATAGACAGATTATATGCACATATATACATATATATGCATTTATATCCACACATCTCTATCTCCCCATCTATTATTTATGTACCTATCAACCTACATGTCTAAGTGATTTGTTACAAGAGTAGGACCTTACACAATTGTAGGAACTGCTTAGTCATTGTAAGGCTGCAAAATTTCATCTGATGCTGGAGCCTCATGTCCACAGGAAGGCAGTCATGAAGGGAAAGGAAGTGAAAGTAGCTTGGTGGTGTCCAAATCTTTGCAGCCCCAAGTAACCTGCCAGGCTCCTCGTTCCATGGAATTCTCCAGGAAAGAATACTGGAGTGGGTTGTTATTTCTTTCTCCAGGGGCTCTTCCTGACCCAGGGATCAAACCTGTGTCTCCTCCATTGCAGGTGGACTCTTTACCATCGGAGGCACCAGGGAAGCCATGAAGGGAAGAAAGACATAAAGTGGGAAAGAAGGGCAAATCGAACTTCCAAGAAAAGCTGCAATCTGCAAGGATGGACCAGCTGGAATCTGTGCCTATTCTCGCCGCCTCCAGTCATGAAGAAATAGGTAACCCACAGCGAAGGTGGCTATTCTCACGATGGGGTAAAAAATTACCAGATCCAGTTGCTGGAGAAGCTGAGGGAGGGCCCAGAGGAAGGTGCCCAGCATCAAAGAGAGGTGAGAGCAGATAAGTGAGCGAACCCAAAGATCTCCTGTCCCAGCTCCTGAATGTCAAAACCACCATGGCTGTGGCTCCATGTCCGCCCACCAATGCTTAAAGGAAAATCCGTCTCATGGCTTGTCTAACCAGAAACATACAGAGAGGAGTTCTGGGAAATGAGGCTCATTTGATCTAGCTGATTTGACACATGCAGAGCCACCATGGCCAAGGGGAAAAGGGGAGCAGCCTGAGAGACGAGTAGACTAGTGTTCTGGCTTCTCCGGTCGTCGGGATCCAACTCGCCAGTGTGGATCTGGAGTCTGACTCAAAGCTGCCTAAGTCAAGGTTTACCTCCCATCTCCCTTGTTCTCTCCCACAGGATGTAAGGACAGGCTCTTGAGTACTGTTAGTCTCCAGGGACTGTACTATTTTATACGCATATATATTCTCTTTGTGCTCAGTTGTGTCCATCTCTTTGCAACCCTGTGGCTTGTAGCCCTCCAGGTTCCTACGTCCATGGAATTTTCCAGGCAAGAGTAATGGAGTGGATTGCCATTTCCTATTCCAGGGAATCTTCCTGACCCAGGGACTGAACCCACATCTCTTCCATCTCTTGTATTGATGGGCAGACTCTATCACTGTGACACCTGGGAAGCCCTGTATTTTCTTTACTATTCAGCATAACCTTAAATAGAGAGTAGTATTACTCCCATTTTACAGATAGGGAAACCAAGGCTTTGGGTGGTCAAGTAAAGGGTTAAAGACCACACAGCTAGAAAGCCGACAGAGTCTGTATTGTAACCTCAGTTAATCTGACTTTAGGGTTGCTGGTTTTAAACACTACAGAATCTAAAGCATCCCAAGTTTCCAGCAGAATTTCTGATGGTAGAATTTCAATAAATTGTAATTAAATGAATGAGTGGGTTTATGGATGAGTGATGGGCAAATGAAGGGATGAGTGGACAAGTGATAGGTGGATGGATAGATGGTAGAACTAAGGTATCTGGAGAAATCGAGATTGCAGGAGAGAGACAGGCTCAGGGGAAAATGTGTGTGGCATTTACAAAAGCTCGTCTTTAATCAGGTAGGGGAGAGGACCAGAGGAAAAGCCAGACAACTGCTGAGCCCAGCTTTCCTTTTGCCACTGAATCAATCCATAGACTCTTCCCTGAAAAACTATGCTTCCAGTGGGTCATCATTCGTATTGAATATTATTTACCAGGGCCCATGTAAGTGGTGAACCACGGATCAAAGGCCCGATTCCTAAATCTGCCTTCATAAGCAGCTTGCTGTGAACTTGAGCATCTAATTCTGCCTCTGTTCCAAGTGTTAATGGTGCTTGCCAGGCCATTTTGCTGGGTTCTGTTTTTGACTCTGCATCCTGAGACTTGACCTGAGGAAAATTAACCCATCTTTTTATTTCTCAGTTACTTCAGAATGACAAGCCATTAATGTAGGAGCCGTACCCCTTAGAAGCAGGAGTAGACCCTGGGCCCTTCTAGATTGCTTCTGGAAATGTGTGCAGTCTGTAGGACAGGTCTCACCAGAGCCCTTCCTTGGCACCAGCCTCTCCCAGCTGGGGAAGTGGTGCCTCTGCATGGGAGCTCATTGCAGAGAGGCTTAGTCGGCCCTCTTTTAGAAGCTTCCTGGGTATGGGAAGTGAACAGCTCCCATCCACATCCACCCTCCTCCTTGGCAGACTGCTGTCTCCTGTCATTGTGAGGTCCCAGGAGCCTGTGACATTATCTGCTCTTTCCCAGGAGAGTCTCCGGACCATAGTTGTGAGCCCTGGCATTGATAAATATGCAGGGAGGGCTCTTGTGCCAGACATGGGGGCTGCTGAGCTAGGATGATGGGCTGGGCTGGACCAGCCTTGCAGGGTGCAGTTAGCCAGGGCCTGGACTGGGGGGATTTTTCCCAGGGTCTGAGCATCCTGGGAGAGAAGCCCAGCATAGGGAGACCCGTTAGCCATCCTTAGGAGTGAGGAGCTATCATTGGTATGTCTGCATTCTCCAGCAGTGTGGACTCCAGAGTCTTAGAAATTCCCCTGGCAGCTGAGCATCCCACTGGCCACAATTAACCTGCTCAAGACTAGGTCAGCAACTTTGCAGGGAATGTTTGCTGATGGCATTCTACTGGGTATACTGGTACTACTGACTCTGGTCCCCAGAAAGCCTGGAATGTCTCTAGTGGCAGAAGAAAGCTAGGAGCAAATTCTGCCAGCATCACAGCATCCTTAGGCTGAGTGTGACATTTAGAGGTCACCTGGTCCAGCCATTTGCCTGCAGGCATACCTGGACATAAACCAGCTGAGACAGATGGGAATCTGTTCTCCCTCCCTGCCTTCAAAAACCTTCACACACAGAAGGACATTTCATGTATAGCCTTAGTATCTAATATTCCTCAACCCTGAGACAGTTGTTTCTGGGTGCTCATCTGTATTCCACTCACTCCCAAATGATTCTCTCTTTGATTTATATCTCGATAGAGATGGAAGGACGAACCCTTTGCATGTTGTATGCAGTAGGCATTGGAGCTTGCTCATGAAGACATCTCCAGAATTCACTGTGCTTCTTCTAACTCTGCGTTCAATGACATCCCTTTGGTGGCTTGAAATCAGCCATGGTGGACTTCTCAGATGACTCCGTGGGAAAGACTCCGCCTGCCAAAGAAGAAGATGCAGGATATACTGGTTTGATCCCTGGGTTGGGATGATCTCCTGGAGAAGGAAATGGAAACCCACTCCAATATTCTTGCCTGGGAAATCTCATAGACAGAGGAGCCTGGCAGATGACAGTCCATGGGGTCACAAAAAAGTCAGACGTGGTTTGGTGACTAAACAACAATCAGCCATGGTAAGAGTATTTACACCATGGAAATGGGCAAATGCCACAGATTAGGGCTTTCTTTCCTCCCAGAAACAAACAGGGGTTTAACATTGCTGGTCGTGGAGAGCAGTAGTCCCCAGAACCTGGGGGTCAATGCTTCTGTGTACACGTCTCCTTAGCGTTCTCAGGTGAAGCTCATTCTCTGGCAGGACTGTAATTTCGCAGCGAGCAGAGGCTGTGACTTGCATTCACAGCCTGCCCAGGACTTTTTCTACAGCAGCTGCACGTCTACTGTATGCCAGAGGAATGAAGGACACATATCAAATCATCAGGCTGAATGACTCTAGGTTTCATCGTCTTAGTCCTAATGCTATCCCACGGTTGGAGTCAGATTTGCCAAGCAGGAGATATGTTTATCTCAGTTGACTTCAGAGTTGTGCAATTCAATTCAAGCAGGATTTGAGAGACACCTTCTCCACGTTCACTGGGTTCTAGGCTCAGGAGGAGGGCATGTCTGTGAGCTGCTACAGCCCATCACTTCTATTCTCAAACAAATTACAATTTGATTTGTAAGTTATGCATACCAACAGAGAGTGAGGGCTCAATATTAATATTCTGGAAGACTTGTGCTTGAGGGATTTTGAGTGGTCATAAAGCATGGTGGTAAGCATATGGGGCACTGGGGTCAGATTGCCTGTGTTCTGACTTTAGATCACCACTTAGTAGCTGTGCAACCCTGGAAGAGGTGCCTGCCATCCTGCACCCTGTGCCACCCCAACTCAGATTCCTCATCCTAAGAGTACAATGAAATCTAGCTCACACAGTCATTATCAGTCAGTGCTTTAATGCTTATAAAGCACATAGTACATGGCCTGGGATATAGCAAGTGTAAAATATATAGCAGTTGACATTTTAATGGCCTCTTTTTTAAAAAGTGAATAAACTGAGGCCCAGAAGTAGAAAAATGACTGTTCACTAGTGGCGGAACTGGGGTTAGCAGCAATAACTGATTTAATTAGTAGAGGAAGGTATATCCTTCAGTGACAAACCCCCAGATCTCAATGGCTTGGCATAAAAAATGTTGTTGATTGTTTATGCAAAGTCAGACGGGGACCAGGGGACTCTGCTGCATTCTGGGGCTGCATCTTCTGTTGCTCATGGTGTCCAAGGCTATCACAGGGAGGCAGGTAGAGCTGGAGGAGGTGTGCCAGCTCCTATTGCCTTGGCCAGTCCATTGGTGGGAACCGGTTACATGGCCCTGTTCAAGAGTGGTGGGGATCGTCGGCTGGCATGGGTCAGTTGGTGAGCACAGTGCCTGGCATACCCATAAGACAAAAGCCAACACATAGGGGGAACCTGGTGAAGCGCTTAATTGCAGGACAGATACTATGTGTGACAGTGATCAAGTGTCTACTGAGGGGTAGAGACAAGTGTTGTCAGAGATTAGAGGAGGGCAGATAAGAAAGGACGAAAGGGCAAAACAACACTTGTTGAAGGGGTAATACTATCTCAGGCCCTGGGACAAGAGCAAGTCTGAGAACCATGCGTAGATCAGTTGTGGAGGGGAGGGAGTCCCTGTGAAGTCAGCATGGACAAATGGGGGAGACTTTCTGCAGTGATGGTTGTGATCCCCAGCCTTGGTCACCAGGGGTCAGGGTGCAGGCAGAGGAAGACATCACTGTGAATAATGACAGTTTCCCAAAGCTCAGGCTCCTGCCCCCAACTCTGGCACTCATCTGGGGAAACTTCCAGAGAGCTCAGCTTCCTTCATGAAAGTGAAAGTCACTTAGTCGTGTCCAACTCTTTGCAACTCCATGGACTATATAATCCACAGAATTCTCTAGGCCAGAATACTAGAGTAGTCTTTCCCTTCTCCAGGGGATCTTCCCAATCCAGGGATTGAACCCAGGTCTCCCACATTGCAGGCGGATTCTTTACCAGCTGAGTCACAGGGAAGCTCAAGAATACCATAGTGGGTAGCCTATCCCTTCTCCAGTGGATCCCTTCTCCCAGGAATTGAACTGGAATCTCCTGCATTGCAGGCAGATTCTTTACCAACTGAGCTATAAGGGAAGTTTCCTTCATAGACCCTGAAGTAAGTGCTCTCTGGTGAAGCTCAGTGTGGTGGGAAGAAGGCTGGACATGGCATCAAAAAATGCACATCCCACCTTTTTCTGTTCCCACTTTGGCCCCTGACTGCTGTGTGACTCTGAGCAGCCTCTCCACCTCTCTGAGCTGTGGTCCCCATTGGTGAAAAGAGGAGTTCCTGCTGGCCTTTTACAGATCTGATTTTCTGGGGCTCTCAGCCTCCCATAGCCATCACTGATAGGATATTTTGCTGGTAAAAAATTTTGGAGGGCCAATCTGGAACTCTCCTCTGGGAGGAGATTCAGAGGAGGGGAAGATTTGACCAGAAATACAGCGATTTAGACGGTGAACAAGATGGAACGTGGCATATGCAAATCTTTGGTGAGAGGCCAAGCTTATATCAGAAAAGACTCGGGATAAGGAGACAGCCCTGGAAGCTGGGCCCAGCCTCATAAATCTCAGCACTGACATATCAATCAGTCAGTTCAATCAGTTGCAAAATTTTTTTCTTTTGGAAATAAATAAAGATGAAGGCAAGAGATACCACCCAAAGAGGAAACCCTGGAGCAGCTTGCAGAGTCTTACTGCCACTGAATCCTGGAGCTGGGCTCTGATGAATGGAGCAGGCTGCGTTTGATAAATCATGTCCCTCAATCCAACGGGTTTAGGCTCTTGTTTCCTAAATGGGAACTTAATGCTGTTCACTCATTCATAGGTAGGAGGCTGCATCAGAAAGTTAATATATAAAGCTGTTATTTACAAGGGTCTTCATGTTTGTTTTTTAAAAAATAAACTTATAAATCACTTCCATCTCAGATAGAAACTTTTCTGGTATAAATTGTCTCCCTCTTCCTATAAATCTCACATTTACAATCCTTCCTGATCAATCAGACCTCACACGTCTAGAGAGGGAGAGCTGGAAATAAAGAAGGGATACTGTGACTGGGAGGCCAGAAGGGGTGGCGTAGAGGGGCTGGAGGCACAGGGCTGATTTGTTCCTTGGTTCGCCTTGGAGTCTTTTTATTTATTTATTTTATATTCTATCTGGCTGTCGGAGTCCACTGATAAAAAAAAAAAAAATTCAAGTCAATAAAATATGCAACAGGAGATGGATTCTGGGCTGGTTTCTTAGGCAGTTTCCTGTAGAGCTCCCAGGGCGGGGAACACGCAGACTTCCACACCCTGCCCGGTTCTCATCCCACATTAACCCTTGGGGTGCCACCAGCCGAACTCACAGGACACAGGAGCCTCCAGCACCCCCAGGTCCCTGCCGTAGTCTCCACCGGCTCCTCTTTCCCACACCGGAGGTGTCTGTGGACTTCCTGATTGCTGCAGCGTTACCACCAGTCCCCTCCCTTCCTGCCTCTATTCCTTTAGGAAGCCACCTCCTCCAAGAAGTCCTCTCTAACTAACATCACGTATAAGAATTTATATTAGGTCAGCGAAAATGTGCGTTCAGGTTTTTCTGTAACAGCCTCTGGGAACCCAAATGAACTGTTGGGCCAAGCAATATTAGCAAACGGCAACAGCAAACAACAAAGCAGGTATTTTATCAGAGGTTAAATTAATAAAGGAGTGGCTTGTGTTACTTCTTGCTCATACGTAGACAGACCGGGTCTTTGTGGATGAGGAGGGACCTGGGACACTGATGTCTCTCCTGGGGTGGGCTCCCCTGGGGTTCCCCTGGGTTCTTCCCTCTCTCTCAGGCACCAGACCCTCCAAGGTCCTCATTGTTCAAAAGGGCTTTTACCTACTTCTGCCCCACCCGCCCCTGCACCATCCACCTCTCTCTAAGCCACCAGCCCTGAGGAGTTCTCACCTTCCTCTCTGCTCTGGCTGACTTTTTTCAAGAGGGAATTTGTTTCAAAGAATGTCTTCATTGAGGAATTGAAGTGGTGTCATTTTAACTAGGGGGGTGCCTCACTTAACACACTGAATAGATTTCTGAAATGTAAGTAAAATGAAAAAAAAAAAAACAAAACTCCTTTTAAAAGCCTAGAGATGTTCTACTTAAAGCAATCTTATGATAAATCCTTTCACGAAGAGTTGCTCTAGTTCTGAGCAGCAGATTTGCAGTTCTGTCTTTCCGCTGGACATGTCCCCCTGCTTAACAGCAATACTAAAAGTACTGGCAGACTGGCTATTTGTTGTGTCCCAGGCACATGCATGGGTGGGTGTGCCTGTGTGTAATTTTCCCACCACAAGCTTGTGTATAAGTCCTTTATTATCCCCATTTAACAGATAAAGGGAGGTTTTCTGGTGGTCAGTGGTAAAGAATCTCCCTACCAATGCAGGAGACATGGGTTTGCCCCCTGGGTCCGGAAGACCCCCTGGATAAGGAAATGGCAACCCATTCCAGTATTCTTGCCTGGATAAACCTATGGACAGAGGAGCCTGGCAAGCTGCAGTCCATGGGGTCACAAAGAATCAGACGCAACTTGGCATATAAGCAACAACAGCAGGTAAAGAGACTAAGATAAAGAGAAATTCATACAGGTCACAAGTGGTGAATTAAGATGAAGTTTGACAGCTCCAAGTCAAGGCGCATAAAATCAGATGCATCCTATTCCCACCTTAGTCTGTGTAAGCCTGCCTTTTTCTTGCCCGTTTGTCCAGCACAGTTCTCCCATTTGTGGGCAGGGCTAAGCCTTAGAGCAGAATGTTTCTTCTGGCTTCCTCTCCTGCCCCGCCCACTCAGCCAGTTGTCACGTCTGTTGACATGACCACAATTCCACTCTTGTCACTTCCACATTCCTTTGTCCCTCCTCTCCTCCCTGCAAGGACCTCTCTTGTTTTCTTTTGCAGTAGCTTACCAACCAGCAACCCTACCCAGACTCCTTGTGCTGTGCCCACCCTGCCCACTGTTTGCAGAGTGACCCTCCAAAGCCATCAAGACTCCCGAGCCGTGTTCCCTCTTCAAAACCAAGCAGGATCCCCTGCCTCAAGTAAAGCCTGCCTTTTTGCCCTGGCCTGTAGGGTCTTCCAGTCAGTCCTCCGTGTCCAGCCCTGCCTCCCCCATGCAGTGCTCACCCTGCATACTCCCTCCACACCCTGCTTCCACCATTCTTTTTGCTTAAGTAGCGGCAACCACGGCTCTCCCTGTCTCCCATTGTTAACATTGTCCCTGGACTTTCAGGGAATGCTCTAGCTCTCTGGAAGACCATCACTTTCTGCCCTGAATGTAAACTTGATCCATGTTTTGTCTCTCTTTGTTAGCCCCTTGGGGGCTGAGATCTGCCTTATCCAATTCAACCGACGCTTTGTGCAGCGCACACGATAGGTCCTGGGATACTGAGGTGGGTAACATCGTGACTTGGCTCTGAAGGAGGAAGAGAAGCCAAAAAGGCACAATTACAACCCAGCATGTTGGAGTAGAGCCAGAGGGCTTCACGTGGAGCTCCAGGAAGCACAGGAAGGGAGGCTGTTGTGGCCTCGGTCTCCTTTGCATCCTGTGTGTGGGTGCTAAGTCACTTCAATCGTGCCCCACTCTTTGCAATCCCCTGGACTGTACCAAGCAAGCTCCTCTGATCATGGGATTCCCCAGGCAAGAATACTGGAGTGGGTTGCCAAGCCCTCCTCCAGGGGATCTTCCTGACCCAGGGAAGAGCTGTGTCTCCTACTGACCCTGCCTTGCAGGCGGATTCTTTACCGCTGAGCCACCAGGGAAGCACCTTTGTATCTTGTAATACAGAGCAAAGTGCCCTGCCTTTATTGCGGCTGCAGGAAATGTTTATTTAATTGAATAAGTCCTCAGTGACTCATTTGTTAAAAGTGATTTTTAAATATTTGGTTGACTTAACTGAACTGGGGTGTATATATATCAGGTGTTCATGCATTCTATTGTGAGCTAAAGAATGATTGTTGGTATATTGTTCTGGAAATCTTCTCAAGACTGCTAGGTATGTTACACATGTACATTATGAACTCCTCAAGGATTTCTCTGTTCCACTCCTTTATTCTCCAGAGAACAGTGAGTGACAGACTAAAATCCCACTCATATTCTTATGGGTAAGAGTAAGGGGGTCAACTTTACCCTACTGCATGTGGTCATGCTACGTCATTTCAGCTGTGCCCAGCCTTTTGCGGCCCCATGGGCTGTAGGCCACCAGGCTCCTCTGTCCATGGAATTCTTCAGGCAGGAATACTGGAGTGGGTTGCCATGCCCTCATCCAGGGGATTTTCCCAACCCAGGGATCAAACCTGCATCTCTTATGTCTCCTGCACTGGCAGGCGGATCCTTTTCCACTAGCCTTTACCCTAGACGCTCGCCTAAATATGGATCACCTTGGCCTGATTTTCCACTTTGGAGAATAGAACAGTGTGGAAATAATTAAATCCTGCTCTTTAAGACCTTTCAAAAGCCAAGATGTAGATGATATTGTTTATTCATTGGTGACCTTGGGTAGGTCCATTCAAGCTTCCTGAAACCAGTCTGTTCATCTATAAAATAATACCTACACTCAAGGGTTGGTGTGAGAAGTAGGTAAAACAGTGAGTGTTATTTGCCTGCTACATTTGCTAGATATTGTAAGCTTGGACCCCGGTTGCCATGATGGGCCGCCCCTCCTCTCCCCCGCCAGCGGGGGAAGTCCCTAATGGAGGGAGCCTCCCAGATGCCAGGGACCAAGGACAGCACACTCCACCAGCTAAAGCCGCCCTGCCCCACCTGCATGAACCACGCCGCCTCAGCTGCATAAGTCGCCCCGCCTCAGCCGCACAGAGAAACCTATCAGCTCGTGACACCGCGAACCAGCAGCCTATCCAAACTCCCATCTGCTAGCCCAGCCATCCCTCGCGACGTGCATATATAAACAAACTCCCAACGTGGTTCGGCGCGGATTCCCTCGACCTGCCCCGTTCGGTCAGGGAACCCCGCCCGGGAGCGCTTCACCATTAAAGCCCGTTAGACATTTTTTGGTGTACCTGGTCGTCTTTTACCTAACATTTGGTGCCCAACGTGGGGCTCAAGGTGAGGGCCCATCCCACTGAGAGCGGGATTTGCAGCCCCCTCGGGTCTGGCCCGCGCCGTACCAGGTCACTCTGTCACCCCTCCGGGACCATTCAACCGTCTGGCAGGATACGGGGTAAGTTCCATCGGTCGGGCTCTGGGGCTTTTTGCTTCCATGCCAATTATTACCTGGGGTATCCAGGTTCCACTAAATCGCAGCCGCATCCGGACCACTCCTCCATAAGCCAGGCTTGCTTCCTCACCACCTGTCAATTTGGAGACATCCATCTTGGCTGAGTGGCCTTCTCCTCGCTGGGTTGACGGCCCATTCGGGGACGCCTGACCAGACTACTCCCAGCCCCGTTAACGACTGGTCCAGGACCTTCGTTTCATAGTCGCCATGGGGGCAGCTCCCTCCAAGCCCAACCGGCCCTGGTCTACACCACTAAAATGTTTATTTGCCAACCTCAGAACTCTACATATCTCCGGAGAAATTCGTTCCAAACGCTTAACCTTCCTTGTTCTGAGGCATGGCTCCAATATTCTTTAGATAACGGCTCACAATGGCCGCCAACCAGAACTTTCGATTTAAACATCCTCTGTGACTTAGTTAATTACTGCCAGAAGACGGGAAAACGGTCTGAGGCACCCTACGTACGGGCTTTCTGGCTGTTGCGCTCCTGTCCCACCCTGTATACCCACTGTTCCCCTTCTAAAATTCTTCTATCGCCCTTGCCAACTTCTCCCATGTCTTCCCCTCCTCCACCGCCCTCACAGCCCAGCCCTCCTGTAACAAAGCCGCCTCTATATCCACCCCTCCCTTCATGCCCGGCTTCACCGACCTCCCCCACACCACCTCCCCTCTCTCGCCCTCACCCACTCCCTCCATATCCAGCTCTCCTGTGACTGTGGCTCCCGCTGCCCCCTTGGCTCCGTCCTTGGCTCTGTCTCTCCATCAACCCCTTCCCCCCCATCGTCTCCCCCTTCACTGTTCTCACAGCCCAACTCTCCTGTGACTATGCCTCTCGCCGCTCCCATGGCTCCACCTCAATATCCACCCCTTCCTCCATGCCCCCCCACTTTTTTTTGACTCACCAGTCAGCTCACACACAAGGTTGCAGACCACTGCCAGTCTGCCGCCAGCTACCCTGCTTCCTCTCCACCAGGTGGCCAGCCCAGAGGGTCTCACCCATGTCCACATGTCCTTTTTTAACTCCAACATCTTGCCCATATTTAACAACGGCTAGGTTCCTACTCGGCCAACCCCTCTAACTACATCAAAAACTTCACCCAGCTATCTCGATCTTATGCCCTCACCTGGCAAGACATATTTGTCATCCTGGGGTCCACTACTACCCCAGAAGCAAGAAAGGCCATTTGGGCCACAGCAAGGGAGACAGCAGACTGGAGGCATCTAGCCAACCCAGCTGACCCTACTCGGCCACCTGGAGCAGCTGCTATTCCGGATGTAGACTCAGACTGGGACTATCAAGAGGGACAAAGAAGGAAGGCCAATATTCAATACATGATAGAATGCCTATTAGAGGAAATGGAAATCACCTCCCTTAAAGTGGTAAACCTACTTACACTAGATGAAGTGACCCAGGGCCCCAGTGAAAACCCAGCAGCCTTTCTTAACAGGCTGACAGAGGCTCTCACCACCTATACCTGGATTGCCCCAGATTCTCCGGCGGGGGTTACTACCCTAGCCAACCGTTTTATATCCCCATCAGCTTCAGATATCAGAAAAAATTTCCAAGACTGCAGATGGGCCTCAGACCCCCCTCCGAGACCTGGTAAAAATGGCCTTTAAGGTTTACAACACCCGGGAAGAAGCCACCGAAGCCAGCTGCAAGGCAAGGCTTAAACAAAAAGCCAAACTCCAGGCTAACCTCCTTGAAAGACACACCCAGGCACTGGTAGCAGCCCTGCGGCCTGCCACGGGACAAAAGGTGGGTCCCCAGAAGCCACCACCGGGAGCCTGCTTCGGATGAGGGCATGAGGGCCACTGGGCCTGCCAATGCCCAAACCCCCGGCCCCCGACAAAGCTGTGCCCTCATTGCAAACAACCGGGACATTGGGCAAGTGATTGTCCCCAGGCGACTCAGACCCCGGCCTTACCGGGCCGAGGTCTGGGCCCCCAAAAAGGACATTTCCTCCCCACACCCCACCTTGGCACTTCTCTCCTTTGATCAAGATTGATGGTGCCCAGACTCGGAGACCCCCCCATAACCCAAGCCGAGCCCAGGGTAATGCTTCAAGTGGCAGGTAAGTCTATCAATTTTTTGATAGATACAGGGGCTATTTATTCAGTTCTTCCCTCCTTTAGGGGCACCTTACATCCTTCCCAGGTCTTGGTGGTGGGTATAGATGGCACATCTTCACGACCCTTGCAGACTGGGCCACAGCCCTGTCAGCTTGACCACTTCTTGTTCACTCACTCTTTTCTGATAATCCCTTCATGTCCCACTCCCCTGCTAGGGCGAGACATTTTAGCTAAACTTAAGGCCACCATTCACTTATCTCTTCCACTTTCCCAATCTCTCACCTTACCCCTACTCCTCCTCTGCTCCCCTGAGGCTCCAATTGTCGACCCTACCATCTACGACACTGAAATCCCTCTGGTAGCAACCCATCACACCCCCTTCCTGATCAAACTACATGATCCTTCCCACTTCCCAAGGCGCCCTCAATTCCCCATCTCTCACATTCACCTACGCGGTCTTAAGCCAATCATAGACCGCCTCTTAGGCCACAGCCTCCTGGTCCCCACGGCCTCATCCTGCAATACCCCCATTCTCCCGATACGGAAACCTGCTGCTGGCTACCAACTGGTCCAGGACCTTCGACTGATAAACGAGGCCACGATCCCTGCCCATCCGATTGTCCCCAATCCCTATACCTTACTTTCTGAGCAGTATGACTCACTTTACTGTCATAGACCTCAAAGATGCCTTTTTCGCTATTCCCTTACACCCAGACTGCCAATTCTTCTTTTCTTTCACATGGACCAACCCAGAAACATTACAGTCCTCCCAGCTAACATAGGCAGTCCTCCCCCAAGTGTTCAGAGACAGCCCCCATTTTTTTTTTTGGCCAGGCTCTGGCCCGGGATCTGGCTACATGCCCGCTGGCCCCTAGTGTCCTCTTACAGTATGTGGATGACCTTCTGCTCAGCAGCCCCTCACAAGCTCTCTCTCAGACACATACTACTATTCTTCTTAACTTTCTTAGCTCTAAAGGATACCGAACATCTCAACAAAAGGCCCAACTCACCCAGAACTCTATACCTTACCTAGGTCTAAAGATTGCCCCAACAATTAAAGCTCTAACTACTGACAGACTCAGTCTTCTCCGAGACCTCTGCCTCCCTTCCACTGGGGGACAAATCTTATCCCTTTTGGGGTTCACAGGATTCTTCCAGCACTGGGTCCCCAACTATGCTTCACTGGCTAAACCCCTCTACACGGCCGCAAAAGACACCCCTACTGGACCACTCTCTTCAAAAACAGAGGTCAAAAAAGCTTTCTACAACCTCCGCTCAGCTTTGCTGTCCTCTTCCCCGCTCTTCCTGCCCAATCCCAATCTCTCCTATCACCTGTATACTGATGAAAAGGGGATAGCCTTTGGAGCCCTCATACAGCCTGCAGGCCCTGAAATGCTGCCAGTGGCATTTAACTCCAAACAGTTAGACCCCACTGCCGGGGATGGTTCCCCTGCCTACGTGCCCTGGCAGCAGCAGCTTCTCTACACGCAGATGCAAATAAGCTAATTCTAGATTGACCCCTCACTATATTCTCAACACACCACCTGGCTGACCTCCTGGCTTCCAAATTCCTGTCAGACCTTAGCAACTCTTGGCTCCAGCAATTCACCATTACTAGGACACCCCTGCCTCCTGCCAGTGAGTGACAGGCCCTGTCCAATGCTTGACTGGCCTCATCCGCTGTGGCTGTTGCCAATCACAACTTTGGCTATACTCTTCACCATTGGACTGGCTGTCACACACCCCCATGCCCCAGGACTGGCCGCCCACACTCCGACTTTCACTGGCCCTTACTTACCTTATCATCTGTTCCCTACTCCTGGGGTGCTATTCCCTTGGGGCACCCTGACTTGGCCATATGTCTCTCACCCTAGCCTGCCTTGAGGACTTTATCTTGGTCCTACTACAGGACCTTTGGCTGGCTACCCCGATCACCGACTGTGACTCTTTCTTTCAGTCAATTTTTGATCTACACTTACACGGGACCTTCCTCCTTTTTACGGAACTTCAACGTGACTTCTCTTTTATCACTCTCCTTATAGTATTATAGCTAAACATGTTCTTGCCACTATTCCTCCTGGCCATGATAATACGAGCTGGACAACCCACACCCTGCCCCCAGGGCTGCACAGAACGAAGCCGCTGGGGAACTGGGTTCACAGCCTACACTTAAGTCCACCGAGACTGTTATGCTCCACCTGCCCAGCCATGCTCTCATGGAGGTAAATGGTATTGGATGGCTAAGAGCCTAGGGACAGCCACATCAAGTTCAGCCTCTAACTGCCCTAAAGCCAGAGGCAAAGATCTCTGTTTTACCATGCAAACTCACTATGAAATGACAGATGGGAAAGGGGCCCAAGATCAGAGGTGAAAACAAATCCAACATAAGGTCCAACAAGACCTCATAAAGCTAGCAACTGAAGCCTCTGATCCACACCATGAGCCCCATAAACTCCTAGACCAAGTTCATCAGGCGCTCAAACCCCTAGATTTTTCATCCCAAATTTTCACCAGCATCAATGACACCTATCAGACCCTGACTGAAACCTCACCAAACCTCTCATGTTGGCCCTGTCTTCCCTTGAGACCCCAACCATTCCTTGCCCAACCGATTCCCAGCAAATGGATAGAGGCCCAAAATCTCACTCGAAATGCCACAACAGTAACCTGGCCAATGGGGCCCTTGACCACTGAGGTACTGTATCTACCAGCCAATGCCTCTTGTGTTCTGGCCAACAACACCTCATTAACCACAGTGGCCTGTGATGGCTCAAGACAAGCCCCCCTATCCCCAAACCCTCCAATATGTGGAAAACCCGGGATATTCTTTCTCTGTAATCAGACCACCTTATTACAATGTTTTCCTCCCAACTGGACTCAGCCTTGCACCCTGGTCTTCCTTATGCCCTATCTGACCATTCTGACACCACAGGTGATGGAAGACCAGGTCCAACCAACCCACCGCCAATGAAGGACATTAGCTGCAGCTCCCCTGCTCCTCGGAGGAGGTTTATTCACAGCCTTAGGACTGGGGGCAGGGGGACTGGGATCAGCCACACACTTTTACTATAAGCTCTCCGCAGACCTCAATCGAGACCTAGACAAGGTGGCAGAATCCCTGATGGCATTACAGACCCAGATAACTTCTCTGGCAGGAGTAGCTCTCCAAAATTGAAGGGCCCTAGACCTGCTAACGGCTGAAAAAGGGGGAACCTGTCAGTTCCTAAGGGAAGACTGTTGTTTTTTCCATTAATGCCTCGGGGATAGTTCAGAACAACGTCCCAGAGCTGAGAGAAAGCATCAAACTTCGACAGGCCGAGTCAGGCGGTTCCGATGTTTTGGGATGGTGGAAGTCATCTTGGGCAGGATGGCTTATCCCACTTCTTGGACCCCTCACCACCTTGTTCCTCATCCTGTCGATAGGCCCTTGTGTTTTTCAGATCATCCTCCAGAGGGTCAGGGACCTGACCCAGACGGCTACTGGACAGATGCTGACGGTGGCCGCATACTCCAAACTCCTGTCCAGAGATCCTGAGGCCCCCTAAAGGTCACTGGGATCTGGCCAAGACCCCCAGCCCCAACGATGCCCCAGTTCAGCAGGAAGTAGCCAGAAACGATAACGGCACCCATTATCCTATCAAAAGGGTCAGAATGTAAGGTCGGACCCTGGTTGCCATGCTGGGCCACCCCTCCTCTCCCCCGCCAGCGGGGGAAGTCCCTAACGGAGGGAGCCTCCCAGATGCCAGGGACCAAGGACAGCACACTCCACCAGCTAAGGCCGCCCTGCCCCAGCTGCATGAACCACGCCGCCTCAGCTGCATAAGCCGCCCTGCCCCAGCTGCATAGAGAAACCTATCAGCTCGCAACACCGCGAACCAGCAGCCTATCCAAACTCCCATCCGCTAGCCCAGCCATCCCTTGCAACGTGCATATATAAACAAACTCCCAACGTGGTTCGGCGCGGATTCCCTCGACCTGCCCCGTTCGGTCCGGGAACCCTGCCCGGGAGCGCTTCGCCATTAAAGCCCGTTAGACATTTTTTGGTGTACCTGGTTGTCTTTTACCTAACAGATATGGTCTAAATTTAACAGATAAATAGGTATTATGGCAGAAATACTATTATTGAGTGTAACCATGGACAGAGGAGTCTGGCCAGCTTTGGTCCATAGGGTTGCAAAGAGTTAGACATGACTGAAGTGACTGAGCGCGCGTGCACATGGCAATCACTGGGCTAGGTAGGCAGTGATAATTAAGACACATTTATTTTTTGCTCTCAAAACAATCACAGTCTAGTATGGGAGAACTAAAGATAAAGGTGATTTGAGTGCAATGTATGCGGGAAGGAGCCCAGGGACCACCCAGAAGGCCATCCTGTAGGGAGTGGCAGTTATACTGAGTTGGAGAGTGGCTGTAAGTTAACCAGTGAAGATGGGAGGAAGGGATCAGCAAGAAGGTGTTTCAGACAAAAGCAGTGGCAATTTTCCAGCAAATTTTAGTGTTCCTGTAGCAGGAAAGACTTAGGCTAAACTTTCAACCAGGCAGAAAAACAACAGAATTAATGGCATAGGGAAGTTAAGACATTTCTCTGTTTAGGACTCTCAGCCAAAGGGATGAGTAGGTTAAGCATGGCACTGCTTTGATGTGGCAGGAGTGGTTGGGTGGGGAAAGGGTGGAACACAAATGCATAGTTCAGGAGTTTTCAAACTATTTTTAAAAATCCATCATAACCATCTCTTCAGATGAAAACTTCCACAGAAAAAGAAAGTGCAAAGTAGTGCTTCTCTGGATGGAAGACAGCACTGTTTTCAAACTCTTGCAGAGGGGCTCGCTTGAGGCCTCCTCTTATACCACAATGGCACTTGGAACACTTCTAATGGATCCCCTGGATTTCTAAAACCAGAGCCTGGAAAGCCTTATTTGAAAGGCAAAGAGTTGGCTGGCCAGACAGTGAAATGATGTTCTCCAAGTCGAAGAACCAATTCTGGCATGAAAGCCAGTGATACTCTGGCCCCTGCATAGTTCTCTACTACCTGTGCCTGCATGTTGAGTCGCTTCAGTCATGTTGGACTCTTTGCAACCACTATGGACTGTACCCACCAGGCTCCTCTGTCCATGGGATTCTCAAGGCAAGAATACTGGAGTGGGTTACCATGTCCTCTTCCAGGGGATCTTCCCCACCCAGGTACTGAACCCACGTCTCCTTCATCTCTTGCATTGGGAGGTGGGTTCTTTATACTAGGGCAACTTCGGAAGCCCCCTTTACTACACAGAGCTTCCTAAAGTGTCTTCCATCACAAGGTTGTCTATACCTTTCTAAGATGCTACGGGAGCATCAGTCTTCTTGCTGCTATGGTTCAGTAATTTTTGCTCAATTCAGTTCAGTTGCTCAGTTGTGTCTGATTCTTTGTTACCCCATGGACTGCAGCATGCCTGGCTTCCCTGTCAATCACCAACTCCCGGAGCTTGCTCAAATTCATGTCCATTGAGTTGGTGATACCATTCAACGATCTCATCCTCTGTCATCCCCTTTTCCTCCTGCCTTCAATCTTTCCCAGCATCAGGGTCTTTTCCAATGAGTCAGTTCTTCCCATCAGGTGGCAGCTGGAACTTCAGCTTCAGCATCAGTCCTTCCAGTGAATATTCAGGACTGATTTCCTTTAGGATTGACTTGTTTTATTTCCTTGCATTCCAAGGGACCCTAAAGAGTCTTGTCCAACATCACCGTTCAAAAGCAGCAACTCTTTGATGCTCAGCTTTCTTGATGGTCCAACTCTCACATCCATACATGACTACTGGAAAATCCATAGCTTTGCCTTGAGCACCCCATGAACAGCACAGTATGCAAAGACATTTTTTTGGCTCAGGGTCTGTCTTTACTCCAACAGGAGAGACAAGTAGATTGTCCAGGGATGTTTCCTGAAGCTCAGATCACCAGGGAATGGACCAATGACAGCAAGAGCTCCCTTCTAACAGGAGAGACTGGGTTTTAACTCAACTTCCTATGGGACTGGAGTCCCTGTTCTCCCAGCAGCCCAAATCCACCTTTTCACAAAGTTTCCAGGTGCTAACAGCTGGCACTCTTAGATAACTCCCTACACAGCTGGCATTTACACACAGTCTGCCTGGCACCTGGGTCGGCCTGTTTATCCTGTTACCGTGTTGCTCTGCTTGTACTGGAAGCAGCATCTTTTCCTTAGAGCATGACTCCATAGTCTGATCCATGGTGCCTTGACCTGTGGGAACCACAGGCCTTCTTTTGCTGGTTTTGACTTGTAAGTTTTTCCCAAAAAAGTTGATCCTTCACCTCTATGATGTGATATTATGTTTACCTTCTCCCACCTTGACCTCACATCCCATTTCATTTTCTAGCCTTTCCAGTTGGCATTTCCAGTAAAGACTGGGGGTAAGGGTGTGGGGAGATGCAGTCAGGAGGTTCTTCACTGTAAAAATCTTCAGAGTCAGACAGACCTCTCTGTCTCCTTCTTTCTTTGGCCTTGTCCATCTTTGGAAACACCATTTGCCTCCTAAGAGGTCTCCTCCAGACCACCCTCCCCCCACCTTCTTGGATCAATACCATAGTTTATTTGTAAACCTATTGTATATGTCAGTAATCCAATTAAAAATGCTCTAAACATTTCCTTGTATAATATTAACATCATATCAGAAACAAATTCCACCGTACTCAGTTACAGTTTTGGTATTTTAAAATTTTAAAAACAAATGGTATTTGAAACACTGAACTTAAAAGAGAAGCACAAATGTCAGAGAAAACTGGAAACAACTAAAAGAAACTGATATTCTCTCCAAAACAAATAAAATCATTCGATTACATATTTTATTTTTAATTAAAAAAAGATTTAATATGAATAATTTCTTTTTTTTCACTTTTTCCTAATTGACATACAGCACTGTATAAGTTTAAGGTATACAGCATAATGATTTAACTTAAGTGCATCACAAAATGATTATTACAATAAGTTTAGTAAACACCCATCTTCTCATACAGATGCAAAAATTAAGAAAAAGCTTTTTCTAGTGATAAGCACTCAGAATTTTCTCTCTCAACAATTTTCACATATAACATATAGCAGTGTTAATTTTATTAATCATGTTGTACATCTTACCTCTAGTATTTACTTATCTTATAACTGGAATTTGTACCTTTTGACCATCTTCATGATTCAGTTCAGTTCAGTTGCTCAGTCATGTCCGACTCTTTGTGACCCCATGAATTGCAGCACGCCAGGCCTCCCTGTCCATCACCATCTCCCGGAGTTCACTCAGACTCACGTCCATCGAGTCAGTGATGCCATCCAGCCATCTCATCCTCTGTCGTCCCCTTCTCCTCCTGCCCACAATCCCTCCCAGCATCAGAGTCTTTTCCAATGAGTCAACTCTTTGCATGAGGTGGCCAAAGTACTGGAGTTTCAGCTTTAGCATCATTCCTTCCAAAGAACACCCAGGGTTGATCTCCTTCAGAATGGCCTGGTTGGATCTCCTTGCAGTCCAAGGGACTCTCAAGAGTCTTCTCCAACACCACAGTTCAAAAGCATCAATTCTTAGAAATCAGCAAACTAAAATGGACTGGAATGGGTGAATTTAACTCAGATGACCATTATATCTACTACTGCGGGCAGGAATCCCTCAGAAGAAATGGAGTAGCCATCATAGTCAACAAAAGAGTCTGAAATGCAGTACTTGGATGCAATCTCAAAAATGACAGAATGATTTCTGTTCGCCTCCAAGGCAAACCATTCAATATCACAGTTATCCAAGTCTATGCCCCAACCAGTAATGCTGAAGAAACTGAAGCTGAACGGTTTTATGAAGACCTACAAGACCTTTTAGAACTAACACCTAAAAAAGATGTCCTTTTCATTATAGGGGACTGGAATGCAAAAGTAGGAAGTCAAGAAACATCTGGAGTAACAGGCAAATTTGGCCTTGGAATGCGGAATGAAGCAGGGCAAAGACTCATAGAGTTTTGCCAAGAAAATGCACTGGTCATAGCAAACACCCTCTTCCAACAACACAAGAGAAGACTCTACACATGGACATCACCAGATGGTCAACACCGAAATCAGATTGATTATATTCTTTGCAGCCAAAGATGGAGAAGCTCTATACAGTCAACAAAAACAAGACCAGGAGCTGACTGTGGCTCAGATCATGAACTCCTTATTGCCAAATTCAGACTCAAATTGAAGAAAATAGGGAAAACCGCTAGACCATTCAGGTATGACCTAAATCAAATCCCTTATGATTATACAGTGGAAGTGAGAAATAGATTTAAGGGCCTAGATCTGATAGATAGAGTGCCTGATGAACTATGGAATGAAGTTCATTACATTGTACAGGAGACAGGGATCAAGACCATCCGCATGGAAAAGAAATGAAAAAAAGCAAAATGGCTGTCTGGGGAGGCCTTACAAATAGCTGTGAAAAGAAGAGAGGCTAAAAGCAAAGGAGAAAAGGAAAGATATAAGCATCTGAATGCAGAGTTCCAAAGAATAGCAAGAAGAGATAAGAAAGCCTTCTTCAGCAATCAATGCAAAGAAATAGAGGAAAACAACAAAATGGGAAAGACTAGAGATCTCTTTAAGAAAGTTAGAGATACCAAGGGAACATTTCATGCAAAGATGGGCTTGATAAAGGACAGAAATGGTCTGGACCTAACAGAAGCAGAAGATATTAAGAAGAGGTGGCAAGAATACACAGAAGAACAGTACAAAAAAGATCTTCACGACCAAGATAATCATGATGATGTGATCACTAATCTAGAGCCAGACATCTTGGAATGTGAAGTCAAGTGAGCCTTAGAAAGCATCACTACAAACAAAGCTAGTGGAGGTGATGGAATTCCAGTTGAGCTGTTTCAAATCCTGAAAGATGATGCTGTGAAAGTGCTGCACTCAATATGCCAGCAAATTTGGAAAACTCGGCAGTGGCCACAGGATGGGAAAAGGTCAGTTTTCATTCCAATTCCAAAGAAAGGCAATGCCAAAGAATGCTCAAACTACCGCACAATTGCACTCATCTCACATGCTAGTAAAGTAATGCTCAAAATTCTCCAAGCCAGGCTTCAGCAATACGTGAACCGTGAACTCCCTGATGTTCAAGCTGGTTTTAGAAAAGGCAGAGGAACCAGAGATCAAATTGTCAACATCCGCTGGATCATGGAAAAAGCAAGAGACTTCCAGAAAAACATCTATTTCTGCTTTCTTGACTATGCCAAAGCCTTTGACTGTGTGGATCACAATAAACTGTGGAAAATTCTGAAAGAGATGGGAATACCAGACCACCTGACCTGCCTCTTGAGAAATCTGTAGGTTAGGAAGCAACAGTTAGAACTGGACATGGAACAACAGACTGGTTCCAAATAGGAAAAGGAGTGCGTCAAGGCTGTATATTGTCACCCTGCTTATTTAACTTCTATGCAGAGTACATCATGAGAAACGCTGGACTGGAAGAAACACAAGCTGGAATCAAGATTGCCGGGAGAAATATCTTCATGATTACATATTGTAAAAGCAGAAAAGCAATCAAGGGAATCAGAGGGTCATATATTTTTTAACAACATAAAGTCACATTTCTTTAGACCAATGTGAGAGGTGAAATTGTGCCATATTAAATTCTATGTCCATTTTTACATTTCTTGTTTCTCAAGTCTGTCAGTGGTTTAAGCTACATTAAATACAGAAAGAGGTCCCAGATGGCACTAGTGGTAAAGAACCTGACTGACATATCCTCCTCATGCAGAGGACATAAGAGATGTGGGTTCAATAAGTGGGTCAGGAAGATCCCCTAGAGCAGGGCTTGGCAATCTACTCCAGTATTCTTGCCTGGAGAATCCCGTGGACCGAGGAGCCAGTAAGCTACGGTCCATACAGAGGCAAAAAAGCAGACACGACTGAAGAGGCTTACCTTGCATGCACAAGTGCAGAAAACAGGGGAGGTCGGACACTTTTCTGAGTGATGCCTGCAAATAACCAAACTCTCAGGAGAGAGGTGTCCAGGATGGAGGGCTGGAAGAAGTCTCTTGCTGACTTACCCATCACTCCTGCAAGTACCCCTCCCTCACTTATGACATTTCTCACACTGTACATAGTTTGTTGGCTGCTTACAGCTTCACAATCATCGATAGTCTCTGAAAAAGCCGGGACAATATTTGTTTCATCTGTCACTGTACAACAGACCTAAGATAGTCCTAAGTCATCACAGTGGCCTACACGACCCTACCAATTTGGCTATCCCATCCCCCATCACCTCTCTGATCCTGCCCCTGTCTCATTGTCCCTTGCTCATCTTCATTCTGCTTCAAGTTTCAACTGTTTTCTGAATGTTTGTGTCCACTGCGGCCTCAGAGTCTCTGTACTCGGTGTTCCATCTGCTTCCACGCACTTCCCTCCCACAAGTATCTCCAGAGTTGGCTGTCTCACTCTTTACTGGGTTTTTGTCAAATGTCACTCTTCCTAGAAGGCCATATCTGACTACCCATTAAAAAACAAAGGTACAATCTCTTTGTAGGAGGTATGTTCAATTCAGCTCAGTCGCTCAGTCGTGTCCAACTCTTTGTGACCTCATGAATCGCAGCCTGCCAGGCCTCCCTGTCCATCACCAACTCCCAGAGTTCACTCAGACTCATGTCCATCGAGTCAGTGATGCCATCCAGCCATCTCATCCTCTGTCGTCCCCTTCTCCGCCTGCCCCCAATCCCTCCCAGCATCAGAGTCTTTTCCAATGAGTCAACTCTTCGCATAAGGTGGCCAAAGTACTGGAGTTTCAGCCTTAGCATCATTCCTTCCAAAGAACACCCAGGGCTGATTTCCTTTAGAATGGACTGGTTGGATCTCCTGGCAGTCCAAGGGACTCTCAAGAGTCTTCTCCAACACCACACTTCAAAAGCATCAATTCTTTGGCGCTCAGCTTTCTTCACAGTCCAACTCTCACATCCATACATGACCACTGGAAAAACCATAGCCTTGACTAGACAGACCTTTGTTGGCAAAGTAATGTCTCTGCTTTTTAGTAAGTTGTCCAAGTTGGTCATAACTTTTCTTCCAAGGAGTAAGCGTCTTTTAATTTCATGGCTGTAGTCACCATCTGCAGTGATTTTGGAGCCCCTCAAAATAAAGTCTGACACTGTTTCCACTGTTTGCCCATCTATTTCCCATGAAGTGATGGGACCAGATGCCATGATCTTTGTTATTAAGTTAATCTTAATGCACTCCAATATACAGTAGGTACAGACAAACACTTTGATTTCATTTATACAAGGTACCTAGAATAGTCAAATTCATAGAGTCAGAAAGAACCCTGGCAGATGCCAGAGGCCAAGTAGGGGATGGAGTACTGGGGAGGGGAGATTGGGAGTTAGTATTTTACGGGGACAGATTTTCAGCAAAGGAAGGTGAAAAATTTGGGCAATGGAAGATGTTAAGAGTTGCACAACAATGTACTTAGTGTTTCTGAGCTGTAGAGTTAAACATGGCTAAAATAGTATGTTTTATATTATGTGATTTTCACCACACACAAAAAAATCGTTAAAAAAAATCAGTACCACATTCTATCCCCTGCTGACTAAATTTATTTTTCTCTAAAGCACTTATCCATTAGTGTGCTACATATTTTACTTGTTGATTTTGTCTTCTTGTGACTAGAATGCAGGCTTTCAGAGGGCAGGAATTTTTGTCTGTTTTCTTTTCTGTCCTACCCTTGATGCCCAGAACCATGCCTGGCACATAGCACATAGTAGTTTGTTGATCAAGTGCATGAATTCTTCTGAGAATTAGAGCAGACTCCAGGTCTCTTTTCTGTTTTTTTTTTTTTTTTCTTTTCCCCCTGGAGTTTAGGGAACTAGATGTACAAGACTTGCCGTGGAAGACCAGAGCCAGCCTGTCTATTCTTCTTCATTTTAGTTTCCTTTCATTTCTTACTAAAACACCCAAATAGGCTCTATGTTTAAGAACTGCCTTCCCTCCCAGCATCACTTAGTAGAGAAAAATATTTATTTGGGTTTGAGGTTGGCAATACATCAAAATCCAATAACCGTACCCTAGTGCAGTTGCACTGAAGGGTGTGAGATCCATAACGTAATAACATGTAATCTGCACATCAGGATCACAAAGGCGAATCTATAATTTCATTTTATTTATTTTCTTAAAATGTGACAATCCCACATGTTGCTTGAAATGATGGAAGTTGGGACAAACAGCAACGTGGGAGATTTATGAGCTGTGTCAACTCAGTCTTAGGGATTCCTCCCTGCTCCGTGCTTGGAAGATAGGACTGAACAATTTCCCCTTTTACTGCAGCAATATCTTGTCTGCATTTGGGAGAAAGACCCCCGACCCATGAACATATTAACAGTCCTGTCTGTTTATGAGCGTGTAAATTTCTCACAGTGTACGCCTCCTGAGTCTTAGGGGTCTGTTTATTGGTGTGAGCTGTTTGGAGGCTCGGGTGTACAGCTTATGTAGGAGAAATCTTCATTGTGGTTTGGACTTGTGCAAAGTGGGGAGGGGGAGATGATCTGGAGATTTTAAAAAGCAGCAGACTTTTTTTTTTTTTTCCTGAACACAAGGCAGGAGCCTGCTCAGATGAAATAACACAAAACAAATTCAAAGGCCTGTGAGCTGTGGCTGCAGGTTCAGAGTTGGACAGATTGGATCTCCCAAAGCCATCTGAGAGGGTCTTCACCTCCCAGGGGAGACTTCACCTTCCTCTCCCCACTCTCCTCCTTCATTCCTTCCCCCAAGGATTTGGCTCCGTCTTGTCACTGTTCTAAGCTTCCTGTCCCTTGCTGAGTGATTTTATGTTAAAGGTAGCAATAACCATTGTTATTTGGCAGAAATGTAACAGTGTCTCATTAAACACTCTGCAAGGCAGGTGTGCGGTCTCAGATTTTTCCAGGAGGAATCTATGACCGTAAGGGTTAAATGACTAAGAGAGCAAGTGTTAAAGGTAGGATTTGAGGCTAGGACTATGTGGTTGGCTTCTATTTCAGTGTTTTAGGGTCATCAGACCTTCATTGGTACCGTCACTGGTCCCATGCCACCAGGGCTCTGGGCTTCATGCTCAGAGGGCCCAGCACTGGCTTTTATTACAGGACATGACACATTCCTGGATCTCACACCCCTTCTTCAAGACCAAGTTCCAGATCCTTAAGGCAAGGACTGGAATTTAGATATGTGGTCTGGGATAGTCACATACTTTCATGAGGGCCTCTTGTCATATCAGTTCAGTTCAGTCACTTAGTTGTGTTTGACTCTTTGCGAACCCATGGACTGCAGCATTCCAGACCTCCCTGTCCATCACCAACTCCCAGAGTTTACTCAAACTCAAGCCCATTGAGTCGGTGATGCCATCCAACCATCTCATCCTCTGTTGTCCCCTTCTCCTCCCTCCATCAATCTTTCCCAGCATCAGGGTCTTTTCAAATGAGTCAGTTCTTTGCATCAGGTGGCCACAGTATTGGAGTTTCAGCTTCAGCATCAATCCCTCCAATGAACATTCAGGACTGATTTTATTTAGGATGGACTGGTTGGATCTCCTTGCTGTCCAAGGGACTTTGAAGAGTCTTCTCTAACGCCACAGTTCAAAAGCATCAGTTCTTCGGCGCTCAGCTTTCTTTATAGTTCAACTCTCACATCCATACATGACTACTAGAAAAACCATAGCCTTGACTAGACGGACCTTTGTTGGCAAAGTAATGTCTCTGCTTTTAGTAAGTTGTCTAGGTTGGTCATAACTTTTCTTGCAAGGAGCAAGCATCTTTTAATTTCATGGCTGCAGTCACCATCTGCACTGATTTTGGAGCCCCCCAAAATAAAGTCTGTCACTGTTTCCCCATCTATTTCCCATGAAGTGATGTGACCAGATGCCATGATCTTCGTTTTCTGAATGTTGAGTTTTAAGCCAACTTTTTCACTCTCCTCTTTCACTTTCATCAAGAGGCTCTTGAGTTCTTCTTCACTTTCTGCCATAAGGGTGGTGTCATCTGTATATCTGAGGTGATTGATATTTCTCCCGGCAATCTTGATTCTAGCTTGTACTTCATCCAGCCCAGCATTTCACATGATGTACTCTGCATGTAACTTAAATAAGCAGGCTGGCCATATATAGCCTTGACTTGTAGGGTGAACCAAGTGTTGAAAGAGGAGATGGGTGGGCAATTCAGTAAGGCTCCTTCCTTAGGACTCTTGCTGCAGTGCCCATAGATGCCAGGCTTGCATTTTCGTCATCATGACATCCTGAGTGTGTGGAGCCTCTGGACCATTTCCATTGCATCCATCCACTGTTTGATATTCACTCCAACTCAATGATACCGGAAGAATATGAGGATGAGGGAAAGTTCTACCCCCAGACTTGTCATCCAACCCCCTCTGATCTCTCTCCAGTGCCTGCTCAGGCCTGTCATGTTCTTTGTGGTCCCTCCTCCTTCCTAGCATCCTCCTCGCAGTTCAGTTCAGTCGCTCAGTCGTGTCCGACTCTTTGTGACCCCATGAATTGCAGCACGCCAGGCCTCCCTGTTCATCACCATCTCCCGGAGTTCACTCAGACTCAGGTCCATTGAGTCAGTGATGCCATCCAGCCATCTCATCCTCTGTTGTCCCCTTCTCCTCCTGCCCCCAATCCCTCCCAGCATCAGGGTCTTTTCCAATGAGTCAACTCTTTGCATGAGGTGGCCAAAGTACTGGAGTTTCAGCTTTAGCATCATTCCTTCCAAAGAACACCCAGGGTTGATCTCCTTCAGAATGGCCTGGTTGTATCTCCTTGCAGTCCAAGGGACTCTCAAGAGTCTTCTCCAACACCAGAGTTCAAAAGCATCAATTACCCTAACCCTAACCCTAAGCCTAACCCTTTGGCGCTCCTCCTTGCAGAAGCCATGAAATTGGCCTGTGTCTCAGAGGTAAGCTCTTTGAAACTTGCCCCTACTAATCAGGTCCAGTTTGGCTAAACTGATAGACGTATCCCCAAGAACATGGAGACCTCAGGGGGTCTTCCTCTGCACGCCAGCTATATATTGCCTATGATTTGCTGGTCAGATCACAGAGAAAGTTGGAAGCTGGAGGAAAAGCCATCCACAGTAACTAGATACCCAGCATCTTCTCATGGCTGTCTTCTCTGTGGTCTTCCCCCTACTGGGTCCACAATGACCTGGGCTCTCACGAAGCAATAGGACCTGATTACAAAAAAACTCCCTGAATCCCAGAGTAGGCATATGGAGTCTACAATTCAGGCTCCTACCACTCCTCCTGCACCTCCTGCCAACTCAGCCCTAGATAGGTGGATTTCATCGTAGACCAGTCTGCATACTTGGTCTCTCTCAAAATCTATGTCTTGCTTGTACCATTTTCCTTGCTGAGCATGTCCATTCTCCTGTCTCTCATTTTGTGTGAGCTTTGCCCGTTTTTGAAGCCCTTGGCAGCTGTAAGGCATTCCATTTTAGGTCAACTGAAGAATCTATAGTTGTTTTGGCAAGAAAAGAAGGACAATTCAGAAGAAATGTGTGGAAAATGGTGCAAAATATGGGAAGGATATCGTCTGGTAGAAGAGGTAGTGAAAGTGAAGTTGCTCAGTCATGTCTGACTATTTGTGACCCCATGGACTGTAGCCTACCAGGCTCCTCTGTCCATGGGGTTTTCCAGGCAAGAGTTCTGGAGTGGTTTGCTATTTCCTTCTCCAGGGGATCTTCCCATCCCAGGGATGGAACCCAAGTCTCCTGCACTGTAGGCAGATGCTTTACCATCTGAGCCACCAGGGAGGGAAGATCTTAGAAGAGGCAGAGGGCCTAGTATATTTGACCTCAGAAGGCAAGTCAGAGCCACCAGAGTTTCACTTCAGCTCAATATGGGAGAGAACCTCCAGGCAGTATCAGAAATCCAAACATGGATTGAACTGACTTGGACAGTATCAAGTCTCTGGTTCTGTGATACTGAGTGTTCACCAGGGGATCATTTCTTGTGGCTGATGAAGATGAAATATAGGGTCAGTTTACAAGGTCCAATATTTCAATGACTATAGTTCAATGACTTCCAAGGTCCCTTGGGCCCTGAGATACAAAGTTTTCTAGTGTCACTTCTTCTGGAAGATCTTCTTTATCCATTGCTACCTTCAGAGATATTTCTTTCTCTGGACCACTTGGAACCAAGAACTCAATCTTTAGTCCTGATTTTAGTTACCTTGTCTACTATTAGTTACCCTAGGTAGAGCGAAAATTCCTTGAAGTTAAGGACACTTTCTGAGATAATTGTTCTTCTAGAATATAGTAGGGGGCTCCATATACATGTCGTTTTAACTTTTTTGGATGATAAAATATATTTCTGCTTATTAAAAAGAGTCTAGAAACTGCAAAGCATGCAGAATAATATAAAAACAATCCATCATCTCAACATCCAGAAATAACTACTGACAAACATGTTCATGCATTTCCTTCCAGTCCTCAATATGCATTTATTTTTTGAAATGATGAGGACAAATTTGTGGGGAAATTTTGTATTTTTCAAACTCAGAAACTAGTGGTAACCAAGAAGCTCAGTCAGCCTTCTGGGATGGTGCAGTTCAGTCCAGAACTTTCTGTTGTTGGTTCCTCCTTGGAAGCAAGGTAAGGGGTAGGAAGGACTCTCTAATCACCGTGGGCTACTGGCTATTCCAGGTAAAGTGCCCAAGAGTCTATAGGAAGGTGTATTTTTTGGTGCAGACAGTACACCAACCCAAACCTAAGTGTTTGCCTTCCAACCCTAGGATATTCCTCGTGGTCAAATGTTCTCTCATTCTCCACAGTTACCAGGGGGTCTCTGCAGGGAGGATTAGCCTGGCTGGAGATGTCCATGTGTGGGCGTGTGTGTGTTTTCCTTTCTCCCTAACACACTGAGAGCTTGGCAAGGCCAGGAGAGAGGCGGCTGATTATTTTTAGCCCCTTGTTCCTCAGAATGGATTGTGCATAACAAAAGAATGCTAATGTTCAGTGTCTTTATGAAAGCACTGGAGTTCATCAGCTTTGCAAAGAAGTGAAATTAAATCAAGATTTAATTGGGATATGCATGTTTTATTCATGCTACTAACCACAGGAGAAGCCAGCAAGCTGAAGGTAAAAAAGAGGGGAAAAAATCTTTTGAAAAGTTGTTTCTCTCTGATTAAATAGAGATAGTTTCCAACTTCAAAGGCAGCAGGCCTTTAATGTATTTTAAATGCTCAACTGGCTTGGTCTGGCCAGTTCTGTTGCTGGTGGGTGATAGCAACCCAGGCGTGCCTGGCTCCTGGCTTCAGATTCTGGCACCAATGCAAGTATGTGGCCCCTTGCCCTACCATCTATGCTTCAGTATGGGCCCTGCAAACAGCTGTCCCAGGACTCTGGGGAGAAGTGAGTGCAGCTCAGGGGATCTAGAGTTACCCCTCAGAATATGAGTAGCCTCTATTGCCCAAGTCTGTAATATTGAAGAATAAGACTTTTCTTCTTCATCAGAAATTTCTCTTCTGGAAGGAGATATTTGGGGTATTAAGCAATGTTAGGTCCAAAGATAAGGCAGTCCCAGCTTAAATCTCTTGCACCTCACAATATAGAACAAGAGATTAAAGAAAGAGCCAAATAATATGGGAAAAAGAGAAAGGCAAAGTTAGCTGGAAAGGTTTCTGAAACTCTGAGAGATCAAAGGAAGGAGCAATCCAGTAGGAAGACCAAGAAGAACTTAACAGAGGAGGTGAGATTTGAGCTGAGTTTGAAAAATGTCTAGAATTTCTATGCGTATAGTTGGAGCAAGTGTTCCAACCAGTGAAACTCTGAATCCGGTTGCTGGAGATGGAAAGCTTGAACGATGTTTCAGGGAGGACAAAGAGCCCGATTGACTAAGACTTGTGGTGCGTATGGTGTAGCAGCAGGAGAGTCTGGCAGTATGGGTTGGGACAAGACCAGGGAAAGAGTCTTAAGATCAGGCTGAGCAGTTTATAAAATGAGAGGATTAGCTGAAGTTTAGGGGAAAATGGGCTTTTATATTAATAAATTCAGAGGGCCATAGAATTGGAAGAGGTTTTCAGAATTATCTGGCTCAAGGATTTCTCTTCCTGTGGCTAACCACCTCCTGTGACCATGGTAGACATTACTCATCCATACTGGCTCTCTTCTTCTGAGCTCAGAATGAAGCTTGAAGTCTTTTTGAACAAAGCAAACTAGTATCCACTGCTAGATTCTGGCTCCCTCAATTCTTTTCCCGACACTCATAAATATATCACATGTCAAAATATCTGCATGAAATGGATGGAACTGGCACTCCCAATTCTCTATAATAATGGGCTAGGTTATATGGTTCTAATTACCCGTTGAGAGAAAACTACAAGTCCTCTTAAACGTATCAAGTAGGTAAGAAGTTGGTATGGAACTACTGAGAAAATTAGTTAAAGGAAAATGTGAGAGGTAAAGCCAACACAGAAGACATTTTTTGCCTTAAGAGCATCTGCCAGTCTGGTGAATTCTGAACTTTTCTTTTGAATTCGTTATGAAAAGAAGGAGAAAGAAGAGAAAATCCAATATCTGTACAAGATTTGAAGTTTAATCAGTGATATGTTCCTCAACAAGCTGGTATAAATGTGAACCAGAAGGAATCCAGCCCACCTACAGTTCTACAATCTTGTTTCAAATCTCCTAGATGGTCCAAGGAGCCTTTGGGCATAGATTCAGCATAGGATGGCATATATCCATGGCACTTGAAAGAAGCAATGCAAATTGGCTCCAAAAGAAAGCAACTACTTCCCTTTGTCCTCAAATATTACAAGTAATTATTTCAAGTGTAATGGGTATCATAAAGTCAAAGATCATCAAATTGCAAAGAATAAAATAGATGTAGAAAAGCAAAAAACAAACAAACAAAATAATAGAAACATTTCAACAAAGAATTCATTATCTTGACCAGACAGAAGTTATAAAACAACTATGTTTAATCTGAATTGCAGCCTGGATTCTCAGGGATGTAGACTCTGAGATGGATATGAAAGTTAGAAAGCTTATTAGGGATCAACGTCTGTGGGGGAAGAAAAGAAAGTAGGATTGAGAAGAGGAAGAAGCTAGACTGAAATTCAGTCTCATTAGACCTCAGCAAACACTAGGAGAAACTCTGAAGGTAGGATGGCTCTTCAGAGATACCCTGAATTGGAGGGAGGAATTTAGGTTATTAATTCCATTACAACCAATCCTTGGATATGGCTCACCTGTAGGAAGTACCTCTTTTTAACTAAGGTAAGGAATCTCTTTTCAACCAAGGCAAGTTCCAATGAGGTTGTCAGACAACAAGATTCTCATCGATCGGGTAAGAAATCTCTTATTCCCGAGAGGGAAGTGTAGCATAACATCCATAATGCTCTGTTTAAGGAAATAAAAAAGAATTGTGGACATATTTGTATGAGAAGGAAGTTATAAAGATCGACAGAGTAGGTTTTTTTAAATAGAATTTCTAAAACTGCAAAATCTAACCATTACAATGAAAAAAATGGGCTTAATTACAGATTAAACACAACTGAAGAAAAAATTAGTAAACTGGAAGATATGTCAGAAGAAAGTAGCCTATGTTTGACATGAAGAGACAGAAAGGTAGAAAATAAAATAGTCAGATGATACACAGGATAAAGTGAGGCTAACATGCATTTGATCAGAATCCCAGGAGAGAAGAGAGAAAATAGGACAGAAGCCATGTTTGAAGAGATAGTGGCTGAGGATTTTCAGGACCTGATTGTGTATGATTTATGACATTCATAAATCATGGAGTCTTATAAATCCACAAAACACTTAAACATAACATAGAACAACACAGACAAAGAGAAAATCTTAATAGAAGATTTAAAGAAATACAGATTATTTTCAAATGAATCAGAATTAGATTAAGTACTGACTTCTCAACAATAATAAAGGAAACTAGATAGCACAGAAATAACACCTTAAATATGCTGACAAAATGAATAGCTATGAACAATTCTACACTTAGTAAAATATCTTTTAATAATGAGGACAGCACCTCCTTTAGAATCATGATGGTATCCAGGCATGGCCACAGTGCCTCCTACACAGGTCCATGCATGCTCCATGTTCAAAATATCTGAGACATTTTAAAATCATGTGACTTATTTGGCAAAGGGACACCCCTGCCCCCCAAGCCCAAGGCACTCATGGTGATCTCTCTTCTTGGAAGACTCCCATTCCTGTCTTAGAAGGACCCCAATGTAAAGCTGAGTCCTCTGAGACCCCTGAGATGAAGCAAACCTTTCAGGATGGCTGAGTGACCAGCTGAGGAAGGTGCCCTTGTTCCAGACTCAAGAAGTTGCCCAACCATCTCTTGGATGCCTTTTACCCAGACTATTGCAGATCAAGTCCTGAGCCTTTGAAGTGGGAGCACTGACTCCAAGATCCTAGACTACCAGAGAACTAACCCTAGGGAGTGTCAAATAGTGAGAACTCACAGAAAGGAAGCCACTTGGATACAAGACCTGGCATCATCCAACCACCAGTAGCACCCTGTGCTGTACGCCTTATTTAAATAACAAACAACACAAAAGTACAAACCCAATTATCAGCAGACAGGATTACCACCTCACTCAGCCTTGCCCATCAGAGCCAAACAAACAGCACAAAAAACTCAGCACAAATATCACCCTATGCAAAGCTTATACAAACCACTGGACCAAACTTAGGAGGGCAGAAACCAAAAGGAAGAAAGAATTCAACCTTGAAACCTGGGAAGAGGAGACCTCAAACACAGTAAGTTAAAAAAAAATAATGAAAAAGTAGAGAAATGCTACAAAAATGAAGGAACAAACAAGAAACACAGAAGTCCAAATAAATGAAGAAGAAATAGGCAAACTATCTGAAAAAGAATTCAGAATAATGATAGTAAAGATGATCAAAAACCTTGAAAACAAAATGGAGAAAATGCAAGAATCAATTAACAAAGACCTAGAAGAATTAAAGAATAAACATACAGAGACAAACAACACAATTACTGAAATTAAAAATACTCTCCTGCTGCTGCTGCTAAGTCACTTCAGTCGTGTCTGACTCTGTGCGACCCCATAGGTGGCAGCCCACCAGGTTCCTCCATCCCTGGGATTCTCCAGGCAAGAATACTGGGGTGGGTTGCCATTTCCTTCTCCAGTGCATGAAAGTGAAAAGTGAAAGTGAAGTCACTCAGTCATGTCCGACTCCTCACGACCCCATGGATTGTAGCCCACTAGGCTCCTCCGTCCATGGGATTTCCCAGGCAAAAGTACTGGAGTGGGGTGCCATTGCCTTCTCCATCAGAATGGCCATCATCAAAAAGTCTACAAGCAATAAATTCTGGAGAGGGTGTTGAGTAAAGGGAACTCTCTTGCATGGTTGGTGGGGATGTAAATTGATACAGCCACTATGGAAGATGGTATGGAGAGTCCTTAAAAAACTAGGAATAAAACCACCTCATGACCCAGCAATCCTACTCCTAGGCATATACCCTGAGGAAACCAAAATTGAAAAGACACATGTATCCCATTGTTCATTGCAGCACTGTTTACAATAGCTAAAACATGGAAGCAACCTAGATGTCCATCAACAGATGAATGGATAAAGAAGTTGTGGTACATAAACACAATGGAATATTACTCAGCCATAAAAAGGAACACATTTGAGTCAGTTCTGATGAGGTGGATGAAAATAGAACCTATTATACAGAGTGAAGTAAGTCAGAAAGAGAAAGATAAATATCGTATTCTAACACATTTATACGAAATCTGGGAAAATGGTACTGAAGAACTTATTTGCTGCTGCTGAGTCGCTTCAGTCGTGTCCGACTCTGTGCGACCCCACAGAAGGCAGCCTACTAGGATCCCCTGTCCCTGGGATTCTCCAGGCAAGAACACTGGAGTGGGTTGCCATTTCCTTCCCCAATGCATGAAAGTGAAAAGCGAAAGCGAAGTCGCTCAGTCGTGCCCAACTCTTAGAGACCCCATGGACTGCAGCCTACCAGGCTCCTCCATCCATGGGATTTTCCAGGCAAGAGTGCTGGAGTGGGGTGCCGTTGCCTCCTCTGAAGAACTTATTTACAGGGCAGCAATGGAGAAACAACATAGAAAATAGACTTATGGACATGGGGAGAGGGGAGGAGAGCGTGAGATGTATGGAAAGAGTAACATGGAAACTTACATTACCGTATGTAAAATAGATAGCCAACGGGAATTTGCTGTATGGCTCAGGAAACTCAAACAGGGGCTCTGTATCAACCGAGAGGGGTGGGATGGGGAGGGAAATGGGAGGAAGTTTCAAAAGGGAGGGGATATATGTATACCTATGGCTGATTCATGTTGAGGTTTGACAGAAAACAATAAAATTTTGTAAAGCAATTATCCTTCAATAAAAAAATAAACTAAAAAAATTATGAGGACAAAATAAAGACATTTTAGGTAAACTAAACAGAGTTGTTATCAACAAGCCCTCAGTAAAATAAATTCTAAATTATGCCTTTCAGACAAAAAGAAAATTATCCCAGCTGGAAGATATGAAATGCAGAAAGGAATCAAGAGAAAAGAAAGTTGTAAGTAAGTGGATAATCCACACGAACAGTGAATATACAAAAGAATAAGTATAAAAATCTTGCAACTTAATTTTAGAAATAAGAAATTAATGGAGTTAGTGTTGTAAGATCTTTGGGTTATGTGATATGAAGATTAGGTTGTTCACATTTGATTTTGATAACTTAAACATGTATCTTATACATTTTAGAATATATTGTTCATGATTCAGCACAGAAAAAACAGAAACAAAATATTTCAATAAGGAAAAATATAAATACAAGGAATTAGGAGTTTATTAAATCATTGGAATGACTGAGAACAAGAGTTAAAATGGCAGTGAAAAAGTATCCGGCTGCTGCAAAGTTTAAGGTTTTTACAACCTGTACATCAGCCATCACCACTGTCAAAGAAAGAAAGGTCTTTTCCTCAGTCTTGCTCTCCAGATTATATATATTTATTGGCAGAACATAAATTGCATTTCAAAATCCAGTGTTAAAGATTTTGAGAAATGTAGGTTATAGGTTTCCAGTCCCTGAGATCTAGAGACAGGCACAGAAGAAGATAGAAATGAAAGATGATTACCACTAAACATTATTCAGCACCAAAAGCATAAAAAAACTGTATAATATCCAAAGAAGTAGATTTGCCACTGTATTTTATGCTAGAATCATCATAGTTTTTACTTCTACATTTATGTATATGTTGTATACTGTATTTAGGTATATGTTATCTATTTTAAGCTATTTTTTACATATTGATTGGAATTCATCTTTTTTTTTTTTTCCCATTGTGGATGTCCAATTGTTCCAGTACCATATGTCAAAAGACTACGCTTCTCCACTGAATTGCCTTTGGCATGTGTGTGCGCTCAATTGTTCAGTTGTGTTCAACTCCTAGAGGCCCCAGGGACTGTAGCCCTCCAAGTTCCACGGTCCATGGGATTTTTCCAGACAAGAATACTGAAGTAGGTTGTCATTTTCTTCTCCAGGAGATTTTCCTGACCCAAGGGTTGAACGCACGTGTCCTGCATTGGCAGGCAGGTTCTTTACTGCTAGCGCCACTTGGGAAGCCCCCCTTGCCCTTTTGTCAAAAATCAATGTGTGTGTGTGTGTGTGTGTGTGTGTGTGTAACTTTTAGATTCTCCATTCTGTTCCATTGCTAGGTCAGTCTATCTGATGTCAACATCACACTACCTTAATTGCTGTACCTTTACATTAATTCTAAAAACAGGTAGAATTAGTTCTCTATTTTGCACTTCCTTCTAAAGTTTATCTTGGCTATTCTACCCTTACAATTCAATATAACTTTTAGAGTAAACTTGTCTAAATCTATAAAAAGAAAAAAAACCTTATGGCATTTTCAATAGAGATTCTTTTGAATCTATTTGAGGACAATTGATGTTTTAACAATACTGAACCTTTGAACCTATGAACAAGATATTTCTCTCCATTTATTCAGGTCGTCCATTTCTTTTGGCATTATTTTTTTTGTAGTTTTCAGTGACAGATTTTGCATGTATTCTGCCAGTTTTATACCTAGTCACTTCATATTTTGGTGATATTATCTCTTAAAAATATTTCAATTTATGATTGTTCATTGTTAATATTTAGAAATACAGTTGAATTTTGTATATTGGTCTTGCAACCTGAAGTTCTGCTAAACTCACACATTAGCCTCAGTAACTTTTCTTTAGATTGCATCCCATTTTCTAGATGTTCAATCTTATTGTATGTGAATCATTTGTGTATGTATGTGAAAATATTTCTACTTCTTCCTTATCAGTCTGGATGCCTTTTATTTTTTTTCTCGCCTTATTGCACTGGTTAGAAATTCCAACATAATGAATAAAAATAGTGAGACTGGATATCCTTATCTTGCTCTTGATCTAAGAGTTTTTTTTTTTAATGAAAAAATGGAAGTTGGATTTTCTCAAATGCTTTTTCTTCATCTATTGAGATGAATTCTGTGATTATTCTCTTTCAGTTTGGTAATATGGTGACTTATATTAATTCTTTTAAAAAGTTAAAGCAACTTTAACACTGATTCATGGAATAATTCATAAGATAAATCCTATTTGGTCAAGATATGTTATTATTGATTTGATTTCTAAAATATTGTTTATAATTATGGTGTCTATGTTTATGGGAAATATTGTTTTGTAGTTTTTCTTTTTTTGTAATGTCTTTGCATTGTTATCATTGTATCAACTGTACTAACTTTCAGATGAATTGGTACATATTCCTCTTTTTCAGTTTTTTGAAAGAGTTTGAGTAGAATCATTTTAATGTTTTCATTCAGTGTTTGGCAGGAATTCACAGATGAAGTCACTTGAGTCTGGAGTTTTCTTTGTTGGAAGGTTTTTATTTACAAATTCAATATCTGTAATAGATGTAAGACTATTCAGGCTATTTCTTCTTGAATGAACTTTGATAGTTTGTGATTTTTCAAGGAATTTTACATTTCATTTAAGTTAATAAATTTATCGGCAAAAAAAAAAAAAATAAATAAAAAAAAATAAATTTATCGGCATAAAATTGTTCAAAATAATTCCCTCTGACCCTTTTAATATCTGTAGAATCTGTAGTGACATCCCTTTTCATATCTGATATTAGTCTCTTGTGTCCTCTCTTTTTTCCCCCTTGATTAGTGTGGTTAGAGGTTTATCAGTTTTGTCATTATTAAACAATATTTATTGTTTATTACTACATTATACATATATTTATTTTAAAAGCTGCTAAATCTTTTTTTTTAACTGTGAACTTCTGATCTGTATTATTTCTTTTCTTCTATTTGCTTTAGTTTTTTTTTTTTTTTTCCAGTTTGTGAAGGTGAAAGCTGAGGTTATGTGTTTGAGATTTTTTTTTTTTTTTTACTGAAATAGATATTTAGTGATAGAAATTTGTTTCTAAGTACTGCTTTAATAATCCCACAAATTCTGAATCATTGTGTTTTCATTCAGTTCAAAATGTTTTTGCTTTTGTCTTTTGGTTTCTTCCTTGATTCATAGGTTATTCAGAAATGTGTTATTTGGTTTCCTAATTTTTACAAGTTTCCTTATATTTTTCTGTTTTTGATTTCTATTTACTTCCATTGCGCTTCCCTGGTGGCTCATATGTGCTCAGTGTAGGAGACTCAGGTTCGATCTCTGGTTTGGCAAAATCCCCTGGAGAAGGGAATAGCAACCCACTCCAGTATTCTTGCCTGGAGAATTCCATGAACATAGGAGCCTGGAAGGCTACAGCCCACGGAGTCACAAAGAGTTGGACATGACTGAATGGCTAACACCTTCACACTTACTTCCATTTTGGTCAAGGAATACACTTTATATGGCTTGAATCCCTTTAAATTTATCTAGATTTACTTTTTTGGCTTTTGGTCTGAATTTGGTCTACTTTGACAATTGTTCCTTTTACATTTAGAAGCAATGTGTAATTTATTCTTGTTGGATGGAATATCTTATGGATATCAGTTAGGTCAAGTTGTTTAAGTCTTTTATATCATTGTCGGTTTCCTGTTGTTTTTTCAAGTATTTAAAGAGGAAAAATTTCCAAGAGTAATCCCCAGCTATACCTGCGGATTTGTCTATTTCTCTTCTTAGGTTTATTTTTCTTTGTTTCATGTATTTTGAAACTCTATTATTATATTCTAAACATAAATGTTTAGAATTGTTATACTGTGGATAGATTAGGGTGTCCCTGGTAGTTCAGATGGTAAAGAATCTGCCTGCAATGCAGGAGACCTGGGCTCGATCCCTGGGTCAGGAAGATCCCCCAGAGAAAGGAATGGCTATCCACTTCAGTGTTCTTGCCTGGAGAATTCCATGGACAGAGGAGCCTGGCAGGCTACAGTCCATGGGGTCACAAAGAGTTGGACATGCACACACGCACAATGATAGATCAACCCAGATCAATCCCATTAATCATTATGACTTAAAGTTCTTTATCTCTTATAGTATTCTTTGCTATGATTCTAATTGTCTAATTATAAGCACTCCAGCCTTCTTTTAACTAGTGTTAATATTTTTCCTTTTGATTACCTTATTTTTTAAAATAAAATTTGCTATCCATTCATGATAAAGAAAACATTTAGCAAAGTAGAAATGGAAGGGAAACTTCTTTGTCTTGATAAAACATATCCACATCATACTTAGCAAACATAGCAAGTACCATACTTAATGGTAAAGCTCCCTATGCTTTCCTCTTGAAAGCAAGAACAAGACAAGGAATTCTATTAACCCCACGTCTATCAATTTAATATTGTACTAGAGGTTTTGGCCAACACACAAAACACCTTCTTTCACCATTGAAAAGGAAAAAAAAGTCATCACTTAAATATAACTGTGCATGTAGAAAACTGAAAAAATTTCCATAAATGTAAGAAGAAAATTCTAACAAGTTTGTTGGGTACAAAATAAATATAAAAACAACATTTGTTAGAATATTTACACCACCATATATCAAGTCTTACTATAAATAATATGTTAATTAGGTTGGTGTTGCACTGATGCAGTGATAGCAAAATGCAGAAATGCCATGGAGTAGCAAGCCAAGCAATAGACTCTTGATACAGTGCAGAGGTGATCCTGCAGAGAATTAGATAAAAGACAGACTTTTCAAAAATGGTCCAAGAAAATTGGATATCCATATGGGAGAAAAAGAAATTAGATATCTGTCTCACATCATACACTAAAATCAATTTCAGATGGATTAAAGACCTGATTATGAAGTCAAAATTATATTGCTTTCTGGAATTTCAGTTCCAGAACAAGATACTATAGACTGACATTTTCTTGCTCCTTCTCTCTCTAAATATAGCTAAATACCCAGGAATTTTTAAACAGACAATGTTAAAAGGACTCTGAAAGCTGGAAAGAAAAAGTCAGACTGGCTAGAGACCTCAGGACTTGAGGAGTAACAACGTGATGAGTTCCCTTGGTGGGGTGGGGGTGGGAGAGGGGCTGGGTTGGTTTGTTTTTGTTTCAGTTTGTTTTGTTTTATGTCTCTCATATATCCTTATACTGGGCACTGGAAAAACCTACAACCCAGAACCACTGACAGGCATAAACAGAGAGAGAGAGAGAGAGAAAAAAAAAAAAAGACCTTCTCTCTACTGCCAAAGGACCAAAAAGAGGCAAGCCCAATAGAGATCTAGTGAGGAATCTCAACCCCTGCTCCATCACTAGAAAACCAGCAGTGGCAGCAATAGACTCAGCCCCCTCAATCCTGCTCCACAACCAGGATGCTGGTGGGTGGTCTACTCTACTTACAACAGCAGCAGAAAGTCCCCAGGCCACCCAGCCCTTGCTCCATAAGCCAGGTTCAGTGGGTGACCTAATCCATAGGAAATAGTGAAGCCCTGAGCTGTCTAAGCCACCACTGAACAACTGGAACACTGGTGGCTTATCCCATCTGTCAACAGTGGCAACAACCATGAAGATCTGCGTCTCCCTGCTTTCCGCCTAGAGGTATAGGGAGACCCAGGCCCAGGGAGTTTCTTCTTCTCCATCAAAGGTTTCTCAGTAACAGGTGGCCTAAGGGAATACCTTCTGCCATTGCAGACAGTGTTAGCAGGCATTGAGCAAGTATTTCAACAGCACTAGAAGAACAAAGCAAGTGAAAACAACATTGCAAGGACCCAGAAAACTGAACTTTTATTAGAAGTAAAACAACAAAAGTAGGGCAGAACCTATATGTTAAACTTAAAAAGGGTAACTTTCTGCAAAAGTAGATTTAGATGAGATCAAAATTTCTTAATTTAATAACCAAAATATCCAGGATGCAATAATAAAATCATCCTTCATAAGAACAGAAGAACCACAACTTGAAAAAGAAAAGACAACCAACAGACACTAATCCTGAGATGCTGAATTATTTGGCAAGACTTTTAAGCAACTCAGACAAAATGCCCCATGATCAATTACAACTTCTATCCAAACAATGAAACATATAGAAAATCTCAGCAAAAAAATAGAAGTCATAAAAAAGAACCAAAGAGAAATAAACTAAAAAATACAATAACTTAAATGAAAAGCTTGCTGAATGGAATCAATAGCAGAGTGGATATGACAGAGCACTAGATCCATGAACTTGAAGTCAAATCAATAGAATTTATTCAATCTGAACAATAAAGAGAAAATAGACTAAAAAAAAAAATAAAAGTATCAGGGATTTATACAACAAATATCTAACATGTATATCAATGGAGTCCCAGAAGAAATAATAGCTGAAAACTTTCCAAACTGGTGAAAAGCAAAAACCTACAGACCCAAGAAGCTGAGTGAATCCCAAATAGGATAAACCAAAAGAAATATATACTGAGAAACATCACAAACTTCTGAAAACTAATGGTGAAGGGAAAAAAATCTTAAAAACAGCCAGAGATAAATGACACATTATTAAAAACCACCAATTTGAATGACAGAGGATGTCTTATCTGAACCCATGAAGCAGATAGAAATGGCATAACATTTTTCAGTTCTTAAAGAAATGTCAACCTTGAATCAGCTGAAACAGATAGCAGGGCTTTTTGTTTTTGTTTTCTTTTGTTTGTAGACACAAACAAGTTTACTTTATTTTTTTGTTTGTTTTATCTTTTAAAATTCATTTTCATTGGTGTATAGTTAATATACAATGTGTGCTACTTTCTACTGTACAGCAAAGTAAATCATATATATATATATATATATATATACACACACACATACATACACTCTTTCTATATTCTTCTTCCATGTAAGTCATTACAGAGTATTGAGTAGAGTTCCCTGTGCTATATAATGAGTTCTTATTAGTTACCTGTTTTATAATAGTAGTCAGTTAGTAAGTTCAGTCACTCAGTCTTGTCCAATTCTTTGTGACCCTATGGACTGCAGCACGCCAGGTTTCCCTGTCCATCAACAACTCCCGGAGCTTGCTTAAACTCATGTCCATTGAGTCAGTGATACCATCCAATCATCTCATCTTCTGTCGTCCCCTTCTCCTCCTGCCTTCAATCTTTCCCAACTCCTCTTTTCTAAGGAGTCAGTTTTTTGCATCAGGTGGCCTTGTTAATCCCAATCTCCCAATTTATCCCCCCTTTTCCCCTTGGTAACCATAAGTCTGTTTTCTACACCTGTGACTCTATTTCTGTTCTGTAAATCAGCTTATTTTTAAATTTATGAAAAGAGAAAAGCTCTAGAATGGCCAAAACAATTTTGAAAAAGAAGAATTAAGTGCTAGAAATAACTTTCCCCAATGTTAAGTCTTACTATATGGCTAGGGTATTCAATGGGCTTCCTAGGTGGTGTGAGTGGTAAAGATCTCGCCTGCCAATGCAGGAGACATAAGAAAGGCAGGTTCGATCCCTAGGTTGGGAAGATTCCCTGGAGGAGGGCATGGCAACCACTCCAATATTCTTGCCTGGACAGAGGAGCCTGGCGGGCTACAGTCCATAGGGTCACAAAGAGTCAGATTCGACTGAAGTGACTGAGCATGCACATAGTGTATTCAATTAAATGTAATACTAATAGAGGAATAGACATATAGATCCGTGCCACAGAACAGAGAACTCAGAAATAGATCCACACAAAAATACCCAACACATTTTTGATAAAAGAACTAAACTAACTAAAGGAGAAGAGACAGCTTTTCCACTAAGTGGTACTGGAGCTATCCATAAGCATAAAATGGACTTTGATTCTAAACCACACATTTTATGTGCAAATAAATAAAAATGAATCATGGGCCAAATCTTAGGGAAAAAAGCATAAGAGAAAATCTTTGGGTTCCAAGATTAGGCAGAAAGTTCTTAGACCTGACACCAAAAACACAATCCATAAAGGAAAAATTAGAACTCATCAAAATTAAAAAGCTTTTCTCTCAAAAGATCCTCTTAAGTGGATAAAAAGACAAATCATGCTGAAAGAAAGTGCTTGCAATGTTGTGAAGAATTTGTATCTAGACTACATAGAGAACTATTAAAATTCAACATAAAAAAAAATCCAATTAGATAGTGGGCAAAAGACACACACAGACATTTTATCAAAGAGCATATGCAGATGACAAATAAGCACATGATGTCCACCATCGTTAGCCATTAGAGAAATGCAAATTAAAACTACAGTGAGACAGTACTACATATCTATCAGAATAGTTGATGTAAAAAATCACACCAAATACTAGCAAGGATGTGGAGAAACTGGCTCACCTATACATTTCTAGTGGCAATGTAAAATGGTACAACCACTTCAGAAGATAATTTGATATTTCCTTTACAATTAAAAATTCACACAACAATCATACAATTAGGCATTTATTCCAGAGAACTGAAAACTTATTTTCACACAGAACCTTGTATAAAAATATTTATAACAGCTTTATTTGTAATTACTCCAAAACAGAAACTATCCAGTGTCCTTAATTAGCTGAAAGATTAAATAGGCTGTGGTGCATTTATACTCGGGATTACTACTCAGCAGTAAAAAGGAATAAACTTGATAACTGCAACAACTTGGATGAACCTCGAGGAAATTACACTGAGTTTAAAAAGTTATGGCTGAAAGTGTATATGTTACATGATTTCACTTATACAGCATTCATGAAATAGCATAATTACAGAGATGGAGAACAGATTAATGCTTTCCCAGAAACAGGGATAGAGAGAGGAGGAGGTAGCTATTGGGGTGTAGCATGAAGGGAGTCTTGTGATAACTACACACTTATATATAGGGATTGTGGCAGTGAGTCCATGAAGCTACACTTGTAATAAAACTGCTTGCTGCTGCTAATTTGCTTCAGTCATGTCCGACTCTGTGCGACCCCATAGACGGCAGCCCACCAGGCTCCTCTGTCCATGGGATTTTCCAAGCAAGAGTACTGGAGTGGGGTGCCATCACCTTCTAGTGATACAAATACACACTCATGTATGTACAGATGTGTATATGTGAGTGCAGTGAAGTCTGAATATGCTCTGCAGATTGCAGTGATGTCAGTTTCCTGGTCCTGGTATTTCACCCCAGCTCTACAACGTGTTAACATTGGGAGACACTTGGGTGAAGGATGCATGTATGGAGATTCCCCATATATATATATATATATATATTTTAAAAAACACTAGCTTTGTAGTTGTTTTTCAGTTGCTAAGTCGTATTGCTTTGTTATTAATATAATGGTTTTTATCGTTACCCTTTTTCATGTTTAAGAGGCAAAAACATCTACCTGATGGCCACGACTATAGGGTAGAAGGGGAAAAATGTTCTTTTTTGACCCTCTTTTGCTTACAGAGGTGGTTGGTGGGGAGGTTCCTCCTGAAAGTTTGAATTGGTGGCAGAGGAAGAAATACCTTTTATGCCCTATAATTTCTAAACTCCTGCTGTTTTTTAAATTTTATTTATTTATTTATTTTTAGTTATTTTCTGGTTGTTTTATTTTTTTTTTAATTTTTATTTTTACTTTATTTTACTTTACAATACTGTATTGGTTTTGGCATACATTGACATGAATCCACCATGGGTGTACATGAGCTCCCAAACATGAACCCCCCTCCCACCTCCCACCCCATATCATCCCTCTGGATCATCCCTGTGCACCAGCCCCAAGCATCCTGCATCCTGCATCGTACACAGACTGGCGATTTGTTTCTTACATGATAGTATACATGTTTCAATGCCATTCTCCCAAATCATCCCACCCTCTCCCTCTCCCTCAGAGTCCAAAAGTCCGCTCTACACATCTGTGTCTCTTTTGCTGTCTTGCATACAGGGTCATCATTACCATCTTTCTAAATTCCATACATATGTGTTAGTATACTGTATTGGTGTTTTTCTTTCTGGCTTACTTCACTCTGTATAATTGGCTCCAGTTTCATCCATCTCATTAGAACTGATTCAAATGTATTCTTTTTAATAGCTGAGTAATACTCCATTGTGTATATATACCACAGCTTTCTTATCCATTCATCTGCTGATGGGCATCTAGGTTGTTTCCATGTCCTGGTTATTATAAACAGTGCTGCGATGAACATTGGGGTACATGTGTCTCTTTCTATTCTGGTTTCCTCAGTGTGTATGCCCAGCAATGGGATTGCTGGGTCATAAGGCAGTTCTATTTGCAATGTTTTAAGGAATCTCCACACTGTTCTCCATAGTGGCTGTTCTAGTTTGCATTCCCCCCAACAGTTTAAGAGAGTTCCCTTTTCTCCACACCCTCTCCAGTATTTATTGCTTGTAGACTTTTGGATCACAGCCATTCTGACTGGTGTGAAGTGGTACCTCATTGTGGTTTTGATTTGCATTTCTCTAATAATGAGTGATGTTGAGCATATTTTCATGTGTTTGTTAGCCATCCATGTGTCTTCTTTGGAGAAATGTCTATTTAGTTCTTTGGCCCATTTTTTGATTGGGTCATTTATTTTTCTGGAATTGAGCTGCATAAGTTGCTTGTATATTTTTGAGATTAGTTGTCAGTTGCTTCATTTGCTATTATTTTCTCCCATTCTGAAGGCTGTCTTTTCACCTTGCTTAGAGTTTCCTTTGTTGTGCAGAAGCTTTTAATTTTAATTAGATCCCATTTGTTTATTTTTGCTTTTATTTCCAGTATTCTGGGAGGTGGATCATAGAGAATCGTGCTGTGATTTATGTCGGAGAGTGTTTTGCCTATGTTCTCCTCTAGGAGTTTTATAATTTCTGGTCTTACATTTAGATCTTTAATCCATTTTGAGTTTATTTTTGTGTGTGGTGTTAGAAAGTGATCTAGTTTCATTCTTTTACAAGTGATTGACCAGTTTTCCCGGCACCACTTGTTAAAGAGATTGTCTTTACTCCATTGTATATTCTTGCCTCCTTTGTCAAAGATAAGGTGTCCATATGTGTGTGGATTTATCTCTGGGCTTTCTATTTTGTTCCATTGATCTATATTTCTGTCTTTGTGCCAGTACCATGCTGTCTTGATGACTGTGGCTTTGTAGTAGAGCCTGAAGTCAGGCAAGTTGATTCCTCCAGTTCCATTCTTCTTTCTCAAGATTGCTTTGGCTATTCAAGGTTTTTTGTATTTCCATACAAATCTTGAAACTATTTGTTCTAGTTCTGTGAAAAATACCGCTGGTAGCTTGATAGGGATTGCATTGAATCTGTAGATTGCTTTGGGGGGGTAGTATACTCATTTTCACTATATTGATTCTTCCAATCCATGAACATGGTATATTTCTCCATCTATTAGTGTCCTCTTTGATTTCTTTCATCAGTGTTTTATAGTTTTCTGTATATAGGTCTTTAGTTTCTTTAGGTAGATATATTCCTAAGTATTTTATTCTTTTCGTTGCAATGGTGAATGGAATTGTTTCCTTAATTTCTTTTTCTACTTTCTCATTATTAGTGTGTAGGAATGCAAGGGATTTCTGTGTGTTGATTTTATATCCTGCAACTTTACTATATTCATTGATTAGCTCTACTGATTTTCTGGTGGAGTCTTTAGGGTTTTCTATGTTTGGAGCATAAGTGCGTTACAATGGTGCACTGGCTTCTGCCACCCAACAGTGTGAATCAGCCATGAGTATACCTATGTCCCCTCCCTCTGGAGCCTTCCTCCCCTACTCTTGCCCCATCTCACCCCTCTAGGTCGTCACAGAGCACAGGGCTGAGCTGCCTGTGTCATTCAGCATCTTCCCACTGGCTTAGAGTGGAAAGCTGCTCTAATTTTACACATTGTAGTGCATTTGTTTCAATGCCACTCTCTCAATTCATCCTTCTTCTCCTTCCCCCTCTGTGTCTGCATACATTTTTTAGCACCTCTTGTGACTCTACAATTATTCCAAAACAAAAAATAAAGATTCAAAAAATTATTTTGTTTTTAGATGACAAAATAGAATAACCTCACACCTCAAGGTAGGGAAGAATATCTTAAACAAAAGACAAAATGTACTACATATGAAAAACATTTCCTCAGGTTTCAATCTTACTCAAACTTCTTGAAGCAGTTTATATTATTCAATATTATTTACCTTGAAATCTAGCTTTGATTATTTTCTAGCTTGGCTTCTGTGGATCTTAAACTTATCTAAATTTTCCTTTTACTTCTCAGAATTTATTCACTTTGTTAAATGACTATTGAGCACCTATCATGTGCCAAGAATTGTTTTATGCTCATTCAGTCATGTCCAACTCTTTGCCACCCCATGGACAGTAGCCCGCCAAGATCCTTTGTCCGTGGAATTTTCCATGCAAGAATTCTGGAGCAGGTTGCCATTTCCTCTTTCAGGGTATCTTCCTGACCCAGAGATTGAACCCGCATCTCTTGCATTGGCAAAAGAATTCTTTACCACTGCACCACCTGGGGAGCAGGCTATAATAGTGAACAAAAGAGGTTTTTCAAATAGATAAGCTTCCTATCCTGATGGGGCTTACAGTTTAGTGCTAGCTGGTGGTTGAGAAGACCAAAAAAATTATAAATAAATAAGTAAAATATAGTAGTATGTCAGTTGGTGATAACTGTTACAGAAATACTATAAATCATGAAAAGGGAATAGAGATGCTAGGGAGAGATAAAGTGTACAGTTTTAAATAGGATGATTAGGGAGTTCCTCACGGAGGTGTCTTCTGAGCAGGGAATTAAAGGAGGTGAAGAATGTGCTGTGAAACTACCTGGGGGCAAGTGTTCAGAAAAGAGGTTTGAGCAGGAAGGTGTATGCTTGGCTCAAAGATGGGTAAGGGGGCCACAGAATCCAAAACAGACTAAAAAAAAAAGTAACAAGAGCTGAGGTCAGGGTGGTAATGACACCAGATCCCAATGGCCAGATCCCAGTGTAAAGCCTTTACTTTACCTCTACATCAGTGGTCTTGAAACACGGTCCTCACCCAGCAGCAGCAGCATCTCCTAAGATGGTGTTAGAAATGCCCAACATCGCTGGTTATCAGAGAAATGCAAATCAATGCTACAATGAGATATTACCTCACACCAGCCAGAACAGCTATCATCAAAAAAGTCTACAAATGAATGCTACAGAGATTGTGGAGAAAAAGGAACCCTTCTACACTGTAGGTAGGAATGTAAATTGGTGCAGCCACTATGGAGGAAGCTATGGAGGTTCCTTAAAATACTAAAAATAGAGCTACCATATGAAGCAGCAAGCCTACTCCTGGGCTTCTATCTGGAGAAAACTTTTGAAGAGGTATGTGCAACCCAAGGATCATTGCAGAAATGTTTACAATAGCCAAAGTGTGGATACAACCTAAATGTCCATCGACAGAGGAGTGATAAAGAAGATGTGATACAATCGAATAGTATCCATGAAAAGAATGAAATAAGGCCATCTGCAACAACACAGATGGGTCTAGAAATGATCAGAATAAGTTAAGTAAGGCAGACAAAGCCAAATATGGTATCATTAAGATGTAGAATCTAAAACAATGACCCAGCTGGGTGGAGGTTGCCATAGCCAGGCATCCCTGGGGAGGAAGCCGGGGCTCTTCCCTGGAGCTGAGGCCACAGCCGCCTACATTCCCGCCAGCCGGTGAGTCGCCCGGAGGGCGCGGCCGCTCAGGGCCTCCAGGTGGGCTCCAGCCGGCAGGGGTGTGTGAGGGCACTCGCCCAGCTTCCCAGGGGCTGCGACTAGAGAGGCGTCCCCACGCCGGCCTTTCACTTTCCTCTCGCTCTGGTCCAGGCGACGCCCTCCCGTCCTTGGCCCGTTGGTGGCTTCCTGGGCCCTGGGGCCTGCCGGGCCTCCCTCCGCCAGTCTGGCCTGGGGAGGGTCCGTGGGCATACCAGCAGCCTCACTGATGCCCCAGTTCAGTTCAGTTCAGTTCAGTTCAGTCGCTCAGTCGTGTCTGACTCTTTGCAACCCCATGAACTGCAGCATGCCAGGCTTCCTTGTCCATCACCAACTCCCGGAGCTCACTCAAACTCATGTCCATCCAGTCGGTGATGCCATCCAATCATCTCATCCTCTGCCGTTCCCTTCTCCTCCTGCCTTCAATCTTTCCCAGCATCAGGGTCTTTTCCAGTGAGTCAGTTCTTCGCATCAGGTGGCCAAAGTATTGGAATTTGGTCTCCCCGGGGAGATTGCCGGGGCACCCGGGGCAGGAGACCACCACCCTGCAGTTGACACAGCGTGGTCAGAAATTTTTTTTATTAAAAAAAAAAGTGACACAGATGAACTTATAAACAAAAAACAGAAATAGATATATGGGTATAGAAAACAAAGTTTCCATTACCAAATGAGAAAGGGGGTGAAGGATAAATGTGAGTTTGAGATTAATACATATATACCAGTATATATAACAAATAGCAAGAACCCACTATATAGCACTGAGAACTATACTTAATATTTTGTAATAACCTATAAAGGAAAATAACCTGGAAAAGCATATATATATATATATATATATATTATATAATATGGAGAAGGAAATGGAAACTCACTCCAGTATTCTTGCCTGGAAAATTCCATGGACAGAGGAGTCTGATGGGGTATAGTCCATGTAGTCACAAAGAGTGGGACATGACTGAGCACACACATACATATAATATAATAATATATATATAGAATATATTTAATAATATATACATAATTGAATCTCTTTGCTGTACACTTAAAACTAACACATTATAAATCAATATATTTCAATTAAAAAAAAAACACATATTCCCAGGCTTTTCCCACTATCTGATAAATTAGAAACTCTAGAAATGGGGCCAGCAATCTGTGTTGTAACAGCCCGTTGGGTGATTTCTTTTTTCTGAGCCCCCATGGTGATTTTCTTTAAACTTATTTTTTAAAATTAATTTTGATTGAAGTATACTTGGCTGACAGTGTTGGTTTCTGCTGTACAGCAAAGTGAATCAGTTATATATATATTTATAAAAAGTCAGTTACACATATACATATATACCTGTATATCTATATCTATATCTACCGTTTTTTAGATTCTTTTCCCATATAGGTCATTACAGAGCATAGAGTAGAGTTCTCTATGCTATAAATAGCTTCTTATTATACATTTTTTATGGTATATGTCAATTCTAATCTCCAGATTTATCTTTTCCCCCTTCCTCCTTGGTAACCATAAATTTGTTTTCTACATTTGTGATTCTATTTCTGTTTTGTAAATAAGTTCATTTATACCTTTTTTTTTTAGATTCCACATATAAGAATGTCATATGATATTTGTCTTTCTCTGTCTGACTTCATTCAGTATGACAATCTCTAGGTCCAACCATGTCACTGGAAATGACATTATTTCACTCTTTTTTTATGGTTGAGTAATGCACCATTGGGGAGAAGGCAATGGCACCCCACTCCAGTACTCTTGCCTGGAAAATCCCATGGATGGAGGAGCCTGGTAGGCTGCAGTCAATGGAGTTGCTAAGAGTCGGACATGACTGAGCAACTTCACTTTCACTTTTCACTTTTAAGCATCGGAGAAGGAAATGGCAACCCACTCCAGTATTCTTGCCTGGAGAATCCCAGGGACGGGGGAGCCTGGTGGGCTGCCGTCTATGGGGTTGCACAGAGTCGGACACGACTGAAGTGACTTACGAGCAATGCACCATTGTATATATGTATTGCATTTTATTTATTCATTCATCCATTGATGGACATTTAGGTTGCTTCCATGTCTTTGCTATTGTAAATAGTGTTCTTCTGGGAACAGTGGGGTGCATATATCTTTTCAAATTATGGTTTTCTTTGGTATATGCCTTGGAGTGGGATTGCTGGATCATATGGTAGCTCTACTTTTAGTTTTTTAAGGAACCTCCATACTGTTCTCCAGAGAAGGCAATGGCAACCCACTCCAGTACTCTTGCCTGGAAAATCCCATGGACGGAGGAGCCTGGTAGGCTGCAGTCCGTGGGGTCGCTAAGAGTCGGACACGACTGAGCGACTTCACTTTGACTTTTCACTTTCATGCATTGGAGAAGGAAATGGCAACCCACTCCAGTGTTGTTGCCTGGAAAATCCCTGGGATGGGGGAGCCTGGTGGGCTGCTGTCCATGGGGTCGCACAGGGTCGGACACGACTGAAGCGACTTAGCAGCAGCAGCAGCAGCATACTGTTCTCCAACCTAGATGGCATATTAAAAATCAGAGACATTACTTTGCCAACAAAGGTCTTTCGAGTCAAAGCTATGGTTTTCCCAGTGGTCATGTATGGATGTGAGAGTTGGACTATAAAGAAAGCTGAGCACTGAAGAACTGATGCTTTTGAACTGTGGTGTTGGAGAAGACTCTTGAGAGTCCTTTGGACTGCAGGGAGATCCAACCACTCCATCCTAAAGGAAATCAATCCTGAGTATTCACTGGAAAGACTGATGCTGAAGCTGAAACTCCAATACTTTGGCTACCTGATGACTCATTGGAAAAGTTCCTGATGCTAGGAAAGATTGAAGTCGGGAGGAGAAGGGGACGACAGAGCCTGAGATGGTTGGATGGCATTACCAACTCAATGGACATGAGTTTGAGTAAGCTCTGGGAGTTGGTGATGGGCAGGGATGCCTGGTGTGCTGAAGTCCATGGGGTTGCAAAGAATCAGACACAACTGAGCAACTGAAATGACTGACTGATATTGTTCTCCATAGTGACTGTACAATTTACATTCCCACCAACGCTGTAAGAGGGTTCCCTTTTCTCTGCACCCTCTCCAGCATTTATTGTTTGTAAAGTCTTTAATGATGGCCATTCTGACCAGTGTGAGGTGATACCTCATTGTAGTTTTAATTCATGCAGCTCAATATAAACAACAACAACAACAACAATAAACCAATCAAAAAATGGGCAGAAGATCTAAATAGAGATTTCACCAAAGAAGATATATGGATGTTGAAAAGGCGCTTGAAAAGATTCTCAACATCACTAATTATTAGAGGGTGATTCTGATGCACACTAGAGTTTGAGAAACACTGCTCTAAATCATATGGAAACCATCTGAGAGCCTTGAGCAGAAGACTGGGGTGGTCTGATTTACCTTCTGGCTTCTATGTTGAAAATATTTCACAGGAGTGGACACAAAGAGGCCAGCAAGGAGACTACTGCAAAGCTCTATGGGAGAGTTGATAGTGGCTTGTTCTAAAGTCATAGTGGTGAAGATGGAGAGGGGGTTATCATCACTGATTCCTCAAGGATCGTTTTTCCTTGAGTTATTTTCTTTTGAGTTTGGTTACAAGGTTTCACATGTAATTTGCATAAGAAGATGCTCAGATCTGTGTATTCCTGGGCACCTTGCAGAGCTCTCTATCCCCTATATTTAACTCATTTTAGGATATTTTAAAGGAAATATCAACAAGCCTACACTTAGTGTAACTACTCTTCATGTTTGGGTATCTGTAGTACATGTGTTTACACTGATAAATTCCCAAAGAATTAAGAATAAATTCATTTCTGGGCTTTATTAACCCCCATAGGACTGAGGTCCTGTCACACCTATGAATTAGGTTACTCTGTCTCCAAAACCCATTAAAAATATTTGACATCCGTGCTCATGTGCATGCGTTCACTCAGTCATGTCTGACTCACTGCGAACCTGTGGACTGTAGCCCGCCAGGCTCCTCTCGTCATGGGATTTTCCAGGCAAGAATATTTGAGTGGGTTGCCATTTCCTCCAGGGGGTCTTCCCCACCCAGAGAATCAACCCTCATCTCCCATGTCTCCTGCACTGCAGGCGGATTCTTTGCCACTGAGCCATTGGGGAAGCCCATTCTGTCACCTAATATTCCCAAGAACTGATGTCCAGTCTAGGATAATTTTGTCATTTTGCAAGAGTTGGGGTTTATGTTCCCAAATGTTGGGTTAGTTCTTGTGGGATCACTACAGCCAAGGAATCTGTAAGCCTCTAGTTGGTTCGGTTCTAAGTGTTAACAGTGACAGAGGATAAAAATGAGATGAATGTTTGTAAGAAGTACAGGCATCTCTGAGTGTTCACTTATTTGATCTTTTAAAAATTAATCTTAGAATTTGGACTATATGTAATGCTAAACACCTGTCACTGATTCCAAACTTAATACGGTACATGGAAATTTTAACAGGAATTAGAGGTACTTCAGAGTCTGTCACGGGGGCAGACGACTGACACAATCTGCTTATGCTTTCTGAAACCTATATTTAGTCACGGACAACTTTAGGTAACTCTTTAAAGAGTTCAATGGCTAAAATCATTGTTCTCGTGTCTAAGAAGAATGAGATTGTTAATTGTGTTTACAATGAAAGATGTGAATAAATAAACAGAGTATGTTAATATTTTATTGTAACTTAGGATTTGCTAGAACAGTATTTTAATATATTGGGTACAACTAGTAGATTTTATTTCTCATACTAGGTCCTATTGACTGCTAATGGCTGCTTGGAGCTCTGTGCGAAGTGTTCTGAGGCTGAGTCTGGTTACCTGAAGAAAGAGGGTCATGTTTGATATAAATTGTCTGCTGTTGGAGTGGGTCATGGGCACAGGGGTGGGGGTGGCTTTAGAGCCTCATATTGCCTGACTCTTCCACAGAAGCAAAAACTGTCAGCTTTATTTGGATAAATTCAACATTTCCCAGCCTGTATGGGAACTCCCCACTCTTCAACTCTCCACTTTGAATGTGCTTGTCTTTCTCATCTTTGCATTTTTCTCAAGAGCTCACTGCTCATCCAGCTGCTGTTCTATCTAGCATGAAATTCTCTGGCTTTAAGGGTTCTTATGATCTCCTTCCACCCATTCTATGCCTATCATCCTCCTAAGGTCCTTTATGCATACCCTTCTTTCTGGTTAGCCTGGCTTCCTTATTGTCACAAGTGGAAAAATATTGATACTTTTGTCTCTGAGCATTTGCTTAAACCTTCCATTTGAGTCTGAAATGTCCACTCTCCTATTTAATTTCTATCTGTCTTTCAAGATGTGTTATAATTCCTTTGTAGACTGTGGAGTCTTCCCTCATTGCCCTGACCCCTCTCCCCTGACAACTGCAGTTCTTGATCCAATAGAAACCTGGGGTGTGCTGCAGAAACCATGATATCTTTCTTAAAGCGAAAAAACAAAACAAAACAAAATAAAAAAAACAACAGTGAATTACAGAGAATTGAGTAGCATTGGAAAGTTTGCAGGAGCATGCTCTAGGCTGTGCTTTTAGAAAGACTTAAAGAATATCAGAACTCTTGCCTGGGAAATCCCATGGACAGAGGAGCCTGGTAGGCCGCAGTCCAAGGGGCTGCGAATAATCGGACACGACTGAGCGACTTCACTTTCACTTTTCACTTTCATGCATTGGAGAAGGAAATGGCAACCCACTCCAGTGTTCTTGCCTGGAGAATCCCAGGGACGGGAGCCTGGTGGGCTGCCGTCTATGGGGTCGCACAGAGTCGGACACGACTGACGTGACTTAGCAGTAGCAGCAAAGAATATCAAGAATTCATCCACTTGGGAAGCTGCTTCTTAGATCCAAGAGGAAAGGTTAGGGATTAGGAATAAAAACCCTAGAACACTTGGTTTTAGGGACATACCATTTTAGGTAAAGTCCAGGAATCAGAATATTGCCAGTATTGTAACTGTTAAGAGCCACATCAGTCCTGCCAGAGTACACTGGGAGAAAGGATGCCTTATGCCCAACACTTTGGCATCTGAGCATTGAATGACTGGATGATGGAACACGGGGCACAAATGCCCTACTTCATGACCATGCTTGCCAGCAGAAGACAGCGGATGCCTGAAAGGATGCCCACCTTTACCTTCTGGATCTTGCCTGAGTAGATGTGATTGCCTCAGGCTAAATCTTGAAATCCAGCTGAAAAAGCCTAGGGAATGCAGTTCCTGGCATTCTACCATCTACAATACAGAAAGGTACACTAGAAAGAGAGTGGGATTGATTTTGGTGAGGCAGCCGAGAGTGGTGGTGTGAAGCAAGATCTTAATTCCCTGCCCAGGAATTGAACCTGGGTAGCCTGGATGAGAACCAGGAATCCTAGCCACCAGACCAGCAAGGCTACTGGCTAGAAGCTATTTTTCCTTGGATCTTTGCCCCCAGGAAAAAAATATATTTATCATGGAGGCAGAAACTGTAAATGCAGGTACAAAGTTTATAATTAGAGACAAAGAGCAACAACAAGAGGGAGAGCGCATAGAGAAACAGTTTGTTTAGATGAGATAGAAACAAGACAGAGATGCAAATGTGGAGAGAAATGGTGTGGGTGTCCCTCCTAGTGAGGAGGAGGGCAGTCAAGAGGCTGTTAAGTCATTTATATAAGGCAGTTCTTCTGGATCTTTGTCTTCCTTCAGGAATAATATCTGGTTTCTTTTTCTACACCTGACCTCCCCTGGGACCTCCCCTGGGTGTACACATACCCCTCAGCCAATATAAATCTTGAAGTCTAGGCTTCTGGGAGGAACAAGGCTCATTACAGCCTGGAATTATCCCCTCGCTTTTGACCCACAAGGATCTGTGCATATGTAGTGTCTCCCTTGTCCCCAAAAGAGAGGAGAGCAAAGATTCCTTAATCCATTACTCAAACAGGGTTTTGCCCCTCTTTGTCCTTGCCATGATTATTACCTTAGAGACAAACACTGGCTATTTACCCTGTTTCTGTTGTTACTTCCATTTTGGAGGGCAAACAGGAGGCTGATTGTAAATGCCTTAACAGGAGCCCATCTATCTTTTGTCTCAGGAAGTGCTAACGGTTACAGTATCTAGCCTGAAGCCCACTTCTTCAAGCCCCATGAAATGCAAACAGGAGGCCAGCTGTAAATGTCTAACCTGAAGCCCATATATCTCCTACATCAGAATGAGTATGGACAGTCTGCCATGTTTGCCATAGGCATCACAAATTGCTATCTCTTTTATTTTTTAAATTAATTTTAAATTGGAGGATAGTTGCTTTACAGTGTTAAGTTGGTTTCTGCCATATATCAACGTGAATCAGTCATACATATATGTATGACCCCTCCTTCTTGAACCTCTCTCCCTCCTCCCATCACATCCCACCCCTCTAGGTTATCACAGAGCCCCAGATTTGAGCTCCCTGCATTATACAGTGAATTTTCACTGGGTATCTAATTTTACATATGGTAGTATATGTTTCCAATCTTCTCTCTCAAATCATCCTACCCTCTTCTTCTCCCACTGTGTCTATAAGTTTGTTATCTATGTCTGCATCTCCATTGTTGCCCTGCAAATAGATTCATCAGTACCATCTTTCTAGAGTCCATGCTGCTGCTGCTGCTGCTGCTGCTAAGTCGCTTCAGTCGTGTCCAACTCTGTGTGACCCCATAGATGGCAGCCCACCAGGCTCCCCCGTCCCTGGGATTCTCCAGGCAAGAACACTGGAGTGGGTTGCCATTTCCTTCTCCAATGCATGAAAGTGAAAAGTCAAAGTGAAGTCGCTCAGTCGTGTCCCCTCTTAACGACCTCATGGACCGCAGCCTACCAGGTTCCTCCGCCCATGGGATTTTCCAGGCAAGAGTACTAGAGTGGGGCGCCATTGCCTTCTCTGTCTGAAGTCCATATATATCCATTAATATATGATATTTGTTTTTCTTTTTCTGACTTATTTTACTCTATAATAGGCTCTAGGTTCATCCACCTTATTAAAACTAAGTTAAATGTGCTCCTTTTTTATGGCTGAGTAATATTCCACTGTATATATGTACCACAACTTCTTTATCTATTCATCTGTCAAAGGGCATCTAGGTTGCTTCCATGTCCTAGCTATTGTAAATAGTGCTATGATGAATACTGGGGCATGTGTGTCTTTTTCATTATGGTTTCCTCAGGGTATATGCCCAGTAGTGGAATTGTTGGGTCATATGGTGGTTTTATCACTAGTTTTTTTTTTTTTTTTTCTTTTAAGAAATCTCCATACTGTTCTCCGTACTGGCTGTATCAATTTACATTCCCACCAGCAATGCAAGAGGATTCCCTCTCTCTGCATCCTCTCCAGCATTTATTATTTATAGATTTTTTAAAATGTAAACTTAAAAGATTTTGCACAGTGAAGGAAACTATAAACAAGGTGAAAAGACAGTCCTCAGAATGGGAGAAAATAATAGCAAACAAAAGAACTGACAAAGGATTAATTTCCAAAATATACAAGCAGCTCAATAGCAGAAAAACAAACAACACAATCAAAAGTGAGCAGAAGATCTAAAGAGACATTTCTCCAAAGAAGACACACAGATGACAAATAGACACAAGAAAAGATGCCCAACGTTGCTCATTATTAGAGAAATGCTAATCAAAACTGCAATGAGGTATCATCTCACACTGGTCAGAATGGTCATTAACAAATTGCTATCTTTAAACATTGCAAATCCTGTCCCGCTATTTCCTTCTTTAAAACCACTCATTGCCTCTTAATAGCCTGAAGCTGTACTCCTTAGCATGGCCATAGGCTTTCTGCTGTGCCCAGGAAGCTAGGAGAGTACAAATGTAAAACAGAGTTTATTAGGGGAAGGTGGCTTGGATAGCTTTTCCAGCTTCTGGGCACTAGTATTCTCTTCTCTGCTCTTTTGCAAAGTCATAAAAAAAACACGGTTTTTGTTTTGATTTTATACTTTTCAAAATACGACTGTTTCAACCCCTCCTTTGCTTTTCTTTTAAAAAATTGGGGATATATTTGCTTTACAATGTTGTGTCAGTTTCTGCTGTATAACAAAATGAATCAGCTATACGTGTATATATGCATATATATACATCCCCTCCCTCTTGAGCCTCTCTCCAACATTGCCTATACTGCTGCCCTCCATTTAGGTTATCACAGGGCACCAAGCTGAACTCCCTGTGCTGTACAGAAGCTTCCCACTAGCTATCTATTTTATACTTAGTAATGTACCTGTTACCCAGTCTGGAAGTAATTGACTGGGAGTCAATTCCAGTCTCCCAGTTCATCCTGCCTTCTTCTCGTCTCCCCTCCCAAGTCCACCCTTACTTTTATTTGAAGCTTCCTCTTCTTATGCTCCTATAGTCCTTTTCTTGCACAGTTTGGATTTTTACTCCCAGAAGTTTCTTCTTGGTGTAATGCTTTGCCTCAGAAGCAAGATTTTGTTGGTTAGCTCCAGGTTTTAGGGTCCAGACTGGTTCAGCACCATCTGTCATGATTGTACTCACCCACATTACACAGCCAATATTGCATTGTCTCTTTGAACTCACCCACAAATTGGCTCCTGTAGAATTCCTCCCCATTTTTGGCCTCTGCTCTCAGACTGGGCCTCCAGAATTCCAGCAAATACTTTTGGCATCTTAAAGTTCTCATATTCTTGGGGCCATGAGAGCTCAACTGGCTTTCCTTTTTTCCTTTAGCACAGATGCTAATATCACTTGTTCTGTTGATATTAGACTATTCTTTGATGGTTTGTTCCTACTTACTGGGTATATATCAGGATTTCATGATTTCTCCTTTTATTATAGATGTTTTCCATGATTCTTTGATTTTGAAATCCCAGTTGCTATGTTGTTTTTTTAAATGGGAAAATTAACGGAAAAAAATGAAGATCATTCCAATTTTGTCAGCATCTTCTTTTAAAAATGTTAAATGAATAAATAAAAATCACTGATGACTCTGAATTCACCCTTACTTTTGTTAGAAAAAAAGGGTCTTAGTAAAGTCTTGATGTCATGAAGAATGATGGATTTGCAAGGATCTCTTCAGCAATAAGTCAGCACCCTCACTAAGTTGACAGTTTCGGCTTGGGTCCACCCAAAGTTTCCTTAGTTGGGCCCAACGCAGCCTCTTTCTACTCATTGCTCTTTTCCTGTGGAAACAGATGCCACTTCTGATGCTCTTGAAAAAATTGTAGGTGCTTCCTGTGGCATTACTAAGAACAGAAGCTGGGCTTTGTCACTGATGGTGTAGATGAATTCTAACTATCTTTCATTTTCTTGTCACTTACTCAAGAGTTAAAATCGGGTGGGGAGTTTAGGTGCACCTTACTGGCAAAGTCTAGGCTTGTTCCTGTGATTTCCTTGCTAGGGAATAGAGGATGAAACTGATGATATTTTGGTGTCAGTAGCATAGGAGGTTAAGACTGCATAATAGGTGATTCCTTTACAATGAGAAAGGAGTTTGATGTTGGAAAGCAGCAGGAGAAGCTAAATCTCTATTGCAGTCCATCCTTTTGGTTGGTGAAAATCCATTTACTGTTCCTTAAATCTTAAAATTTTGTCAGGAACAATAACAATAAACAAAGGAGGAAAAGAAGAAAGAAAGACAAGCAACAAAACACACCTATCTTTTATACAAATGAAATGTTTACCTTTGATCAAATATAGACTACGATCTTGCAGTTCTTGCTCCAGTTTTGGGTACAGGATTTTGGTGATGCTGTCTTAGTGTTGGCTCACCAGGTTGTGAAGTTCACCACCATCAATGCACACTATACCAAATCATGAAAAAAAGAAAAGAAAAATAAAGTGAAATATATTTTACCACAAATACAGAAATAAAGATAAAGGCTATGTCTGTTTTTTCCAAAGCTGATTATGACACTATAGTTAATTGTTATGACTTCCTTTCTCTGTTACCAATTCTTGTTTCCATGGACTTTAATTAGCACCTTAACTAGTTGGAATTCCTTCCTGAGTGAGGTGGTGCATATGACATTCATTTCTGAGGGCGTGAGCTCTTGATAATCCTGTGCGTAGAACCTTCTGTGAATTTTCACCATTGCAAACAATGCTACTGGGAGGAGTACTAGAAGAGCCTCTGAATTTACTCCTTTCTCTTTCTTCCTCCCCTTCTATAAGTCACTCAGTCATGTCCAACTCTTTGCCATCCCATGGACTGTAGCCCTCCAGGTTCCTCTGTCCATGGAATTCTCCAGGCAAGAATACTGGAGTGGGTTGCCATTCCCTTCTCTAGCCCTCTTATAGCAGAAACTTTATTTATTTCATCTTGATACTGAGAATTAACCATCCTATCTAACACTACAAAATTATTATTGTTTGCATGTTGTCTCAGGAACATGAGAAACCCAAAACATCCAGGAGACAATTACAACTTCCAACTTGGTTAAATAATTGTTGTATTTCCTCATGGAAAGATTCCTCCATTGAGAGGTATTGTAGCATAGTGGTTAAGGGCCTGAGCACTCAAATTCCAGCTCCACCATTTACCACTTCACTGCATTCAATTTCCTAATGTGCAAAATGTGGACAATATAGTACTTCAATGGAGTCGTTATGATGACTAAATGAGATGTTCCATGCAAGTCACATAGAATAGTGCCCATCACATGGGCACTGTTAAAATACAAACTGTTACCACTGAGGTGCTAAACACGCAGAGTACAGTTACAAGGAAGGGAAACAAACAAAAGCAAGATTATGGGTCTAACTGCGAACCTTGAACAGCCCCTCACTACTCTATATACATACATTTTCACATCTTCATTTCTTCATTATGTTAATAATAGAAATAGCACCATATAGCTGTTGCCTACTGAAAACACCCAATTTACCCTATACCATGTGCTCTAATCTCCCAAGATTCCCTCACAATTGGCACTGATTTTTATAAAGACTCATATTCTTGTTCCATAAGGTCACCTATTTCTGGGTGACGCGCATATGTAGTGATCAATGAATCCCATGGGTATCGATCCAGTGTCAATTCTTTTCTGTACAAATATCAATTATTAATACTAATATTTGAATTATTTGATAAGAAATAGGAATGTGTGACTGTCATTAGGATGTATGAGGCAACAATAAGATCATAGATGACAAAGAAAATCTTAATCCAGAATACCTTTCTCTTCCAAAGGGGTAAATCATGGCCGCCTTCATAACATAAGCATTCACTGCAATCGGCCTGCCAACAGGAGGCTAGCTGGTCCCTCTGATATGCCGTATTAAGGGATAGGGATGTTGATTGCTGCTCTGCAAATTGTTGAGGATACATCCTTATTATTAGTCTGTGTTCCTGTCAGTTCTTGGTCCCATGCTTGTGTGGATCTGGTGTTCCATGTGTGAAATAGCACTCTATATTGTCCACTTATTCAGCTCACCAGAATGTACTTTGTAGAATCCCAATAACAACTTTGCTTTGTTCATAAAAATAATAAGCAATGTTTAAATTTCTAATGCTGTCATAAAAATTACCACAAATTTAATGGCTTGAAACAACACAAAGTTTTAATCTCACAGTTCTGTAGGTCAGAACTCTGACATGGGTCTCAGGTATCTAAAATCAAAGTGTCAGCATGTCTGTATTTCTTTCTAGAGGCTCTAAGAAAAATCTGTCTTAATGCTCATTCAAGGAGTCAATAGAATTCAGTTCCTTGAGGTTGTAGGACGGAGGCCCCTACTTCCTTGCTGGTTGTCAGTTGAAGGCTGTTCTCAGCATTTAGAGGCCCCTGTATTTCCTCCTCTATCCATCTTCAAATCTAGTAATTGTGAATTGAATTCCTTTCACACTTTAAATCTCTCTTGCCTCTTTTGTTACATCCCTCATACTCTTCTTTCAGGAAATGTTCTCCACTTTTAAGGACTTAAATTATTTGATTGGGTCCACCAGGATACTACAGGATAATCTTCCAGGCTCAAGATCCAAAGCCTTAACCATATCTGAAAAATTCCTTTTGCTAAGTAGCAAAACATAATAGGGCCCAAGGATCAGAGTATGACCATCTCTGAAGAGCTATTATTTTGTCTACCACAAGCAAGCATTGTAGAAGAAAGCTAACATCATCTGACTCTCTGCAGTAGGAAACTTTGATGATTATTCACCAGAGACATAATATCATCCTTTCAATCCCCAAATGTTGATCCTTCTAACTTATAAATAATTTGGCTAAACCATTAGCAAACTCCTAGTTCCTTAACTCAGTTTATCACTCTTTCCAGGCAAAGTGGAAAAAGAGATGTCCTAGTCAAGGAGAGTTGAGACATCTCTGAGAAAGTCATAAAGGTGTACATTTGTCCCATCAAGTGAAAGAAAATTGCTTCTAGTGTCCTCCATTTGTTGGAAATTGAGGAGAAAAAAAGCATTTGTCAGATTAATAACTTCATACTCAATATCAAGGGCTGTACTGATTTGTTCTAATAAGGAGCCCATGAAAGGAAAAGTACCTGCAGTTAGAGTCATACATTATTAAACTGACAATAATCCACTGCCATTCTCCAAGGTTCATCTACCCTTGGCAGGATAAACCAAAGAACCAAATGGGCCTGTGAACTGGAGTGCTTTTCAAGTATTTTATGGTGACACTGATTTCCGTGATTCTCCTAAGGATGTGGTTTATGTTTTGGCTTATTTTTTTGGTAGGAAGCATAAAGTGTAGAGGCTCCTTCTTGTCTCTTTCTGTCATGATCTCCCTCCCTCCACTGGTAAAGGGTACTGATAGAGGATCATTGCTGTGTATATTTATTTCATTTATTGACATATGTTTTGATTACCATTGGCCCACTACCATGATTGAGTTCAAAGCTCCACTTGTCACCTGTCTTGTGTAAGCTTCCATTCTGGGTATTAGATCACTGTGGTTTTCTGAGAACATAAGCAGTACTGTCAGTTTAGACCTGATGGGTAATGTACATAAAAAGTTTAGATACCTATCTTTATCTGAGGATAAATATCCATATCTACCTTTGGAGAAGAATAAGGGAAAGATTCTAAGTGAACACTTGGATATTTTTGCAGGATATCCCCTCAAGTGTACCCAGTTTTCATTTGCAAGTTTCTGTTTCTTTGAACTTGAGTCTAGGAATTGCATGAAGGATCAGGATTGTCATGATCAGGTGATGTCAGGGGACAGTTGAAATCAGGCCCCCAGTTATTCAGTAATATCCATAATGTAGGACTTCAGTGGAGAAGGCAATGGCATCCCACTCCAGTACTCTTGCCTGGAAAATCCCATGGACAGAGGAGCCTGGTGGGCTGCAGTCCATGGGGTTGCTAGGAGTTGGATACGACTGAGCGACTTCACTTTCACTTTTCACTTCCATGCATTGGAGAAGGAAATGGCAACCCACTCCAGTGTTCTTGCCTGGAGAATCCCAGGGACGGGGGAGCCTGGTGGGCTGCCATCTATGGGGTCGCACAGAGTCGGACACGACTGAAGCGACTTAGCAGCAGCAGCAGCAGCAGCAGGACTTCAGTAGGTATGGCAGAAAAAGTAATGCTCACAAGTGTTCTATATGGTCTATCCATTTCCTGTCCCCTTGCAGTTAGATGCTGCCATGTGATTAGCTCTGCTCAATGGGCTGTGAGTGGAAGTGACATGTGAAACTTCTGGCTGAAGCCCAGAAAAGCAGGCATAAGCTCCTGATGCAGTCTCTTCCTCTACCATGGAAGCTAAGAGATCAGATCACAACATGAAACAAGCTTGGCCTCTAGTCACTGTATGATCAAAAGCCCAAGGGAGTCACTCAGACTATAGCAGACTTATGTACCAGAGAAATAAACTTTTAACTGCTAAACCACTGACACCTGGGGGTCATTTTTATTAGCATAGCATTTGCTCATTCATTGGGGAACCAGTCCTTACAGTCAAAGGATTCCATGAGCGATCAACCATCATCAATGATCTTGTGGTTTAGACCATTTTATTTACCATAATGATACTCCCTTCTCTTATGAAAATCAAGCTCATTCTGCCTCTGCCAGTTAAGTGTCTCTACATTTTTTTTTTTCCATTCTGAAATCCTTGCATCACACTGAAACCAGGGGGCCTATTTTAACTGTAGCATCTTCCTCAACATCTTTGGACTACACAGAACAGCCATCAGCGTGTTTCTCAAAGGTGCTCATACTTCTTTTACCAATATTGATCACAAGGTTTCATTGAGGAGAGATTTTTTTTCTGGGCCCTCCCTAAGGACTTAGTAAGTGGGTGGTTGCATTGTGATTAATTTCAGACTTCCTATATCCCTCCAAATTAAAGTTCCTTTATATACATTAGATCAAAATATTTTTGGTATTTGAATTTTATTTAGTGAGGGTCAGATAAGAACATGGATGCAAGTGTTCATTAACCAGATATACAAATTATTATGATACATACCAGCAAGAACACAAAAACTAGTCTGTCTAGTAAGTCAATTCATATTGATAACTTGAATCCAATCTAAAGCTATGTTTCTTCCAATTTGGTGTGTGTGTGTTCAGTTGCTCAGTCATGGTAGACTCTTTGCAACTCCCTGGACTGTAGCCAGCCAGACTCCTCTGTCCATGGAACTTTCCAGGCAAGAATACTGGAGGGGATTGCCATTTCCTACTCCAGGGGATCTTCCCAACTCTAGGATAAAACCTGCATCTTTTGCTTTGCCTACACTGGCAGACAGATTCTTAACCACTGCACCATCTGGGAAGCCTCCTTCTAGCTTGGTGAGAATCCTCTAAATTCATTCCTACACACATTCCAAAGACCTTTGCAAATAAAATGAAAATCGTGCAATTCTTTGGAATAGATTCCTCTCTTTGATTTTATTTATCATTTTCTCCTTAGGGTATGCTGTGGTCTAATTTAATTTGAGAAAAGAAGGGCGTGTGAGGGGTTAAAGAGAGTAGATTGAAAGATAAAATGATTTGTTGTTGTAAGGTAACTCTCTCATTCATGGGCACAGGAAGATTATCTCCAAGAGCATGGGAAGTTCAGTGATGGGTAAGGATCCTATATACCAAGACATCTCCTAATCCTGGGACATACATCTAATCCAGTGTCTCGGTATTCTCTTTTTTCCTGATACATGGCCCTACTGAAGAGACATTACAAGCTGGTTAATTCAACAGATGTCACAACTTGGCAGTCCACAGGGGAAAAAAAATAATCTCTGATAAATTTGGTATTCACTTATCTCAGTCCTAAAGATGCGACTAAAATTTTATTCTTTCACAGTGTTTGTAGAAAGCCTGAGAATTTGGAAATTTAAATGCTTCATTTTCTTTTTAAAAAAAATCATCAAATGCCAAGATAATTCTTTTACCCTGTAGTCTTTTCTTTAGCAACAACAATCGCCCAAGCTTTGCCCTCCATGAACACTTTATTCTGATAACTCTGGGTAATCTTTAACTATTTTGTTGCTGTGTGCCATAAACTAGAATTCCATCCTGGAATTGTAATAGGATGTTCATTGCTTTCTGCTGTATCTAGGCTAGACACTCAATCTCAGCTTTTCTATACTTTATTGGAGACGTGTTAATTACAATGTGCTTACTTTGTGCCAGGCGCTGTTCCGAGTCGTTCTCACATATTAACTCTTTAAGCATTAAAACAAGCCAGTGAGATTGGCACTGTTATTATCCACACTTAAAAATGAGACACTGATACATCTACAGGCTAGTTCACAGAGCTTGTAAGTGGCAAAGCTGAAGATTTAAATCCAGGCAGTCTGACTCCTCCATGTGCTTTGCTGCTTCTCAATTTGAAAGCGCATTCTTATCAGTTAGTTTGCTGTCATCTTGTGAGAAATAGAAACTAATTTTTGCTATCTTAACAAAATGATGTTTTATTGGAATGTCGTCAGAATTGACAGAAAAGACTACAAGGGCAGCCTTGGGTAATAAACAAGATGGAGCTAAGGTCTCTATAGTGAGCCAAAGGAAAGGAAGGCAGTAACTATTCTGCTGAGAAAACAGTCTGGCCAGGCCACCGCTCTTTTCACTACATCTGCCATCACTGCTAACTTCATGACAGAGTTCTAATCACTCCATCATCGTATTGCCACTCACTCGAGTGCCAAACTTCAGGGCAGAAGCCTCTGATGTGCTGAGCTTATTCACCTGCCTATATTGTGGCTGCCAAAGAATGAAGAGAAGGAGGACTGAAAGTTTTTGGCTTCCTTAGTGGGAAAGAGATGAAGCCCAGCTTCACAATGAGACTAAATACAATGAGGAAATCTTACAAATCGTAAAGGGGTTGCTTAACAGACATCAAAATACTAACTGATCATTGAGATTTGTAAAGATCTAAAAGGATTGGTACCCTACAATCTCATTTGTGTCTGAAAACCAAGAAACCAAGGAACAGATATTTCTCAGCCTTCCCAGTCTCCAAATCTCTCCTAGCTCCACTGCATAGACTTCACTGAAAAGAAGTAAACCAGCTCTCCCTAACCCCATCTCTGAAACACAGCAAGCTAGATTCAAATTCTAGGCTCAGACCATTTAATAGGAGGCTATTTTTTCCCCCAAATTTTGCAAACCCAAGACACACTCTAGTCTATTCTGAGCTTGGGGCTGTTTCTCACATTCCTTTGTAGAATTGGTTACCCACAATCTCAGTATTCCCAGACTAAGCCCCAAACCACTGAATTGAGCACATCAGACTTTCAGTAAAATTTGGTATGGTAGAAACAGCCCTAAGCAGTCCAATTTATCAAAATAAGTAGGTCCCTTACACTTTCCCAATTTCCCAGGAAGTACTGTAAAAGGAAACAAGAAGACATAAACTTGATAGGTGAAAATGTAGATAGATATAAAAAGAAAATGAGGAGTGAGTGAGAAGAGAGAATGTAGCTCCATTCAAAAGAAAAGTGCTTCCCAAATTACTCCATCTCCAGAGTGCTGCCCTCTTATTTTGGAAAATTTCACTATTCCTAGCCTGCCTGTTTCGGAGAAGGCAATGGCAACCCACTCCGGTCCTCTTGCCTGGAAAATCCCATGGATTTTCCATGGGGTTGCTAAGGGTTGGACACGACTGAGCGACTTCACTTTCACTTTTCACTTTCATGCATTGGAGAAGGAAATGGCAACCCATTCCAGTGTTTTTGCCTGGAGAATCCCAGGGACAGGGGAGCCTGGTGGGCTGCTGTCTATGGGGTTGCACAGATTCGGACATGACTGAAGTGACTTAGCAGCAGCAGCAGCAGCCTGCCTGCTTGCCTACTCTTTACCCAGAAAGCCTGCAGATAACTGCCTATCATTTGCAGTAAATCTTCCCCATGTGCAATTGCAAACATAAGGATTAGACTCATGAAACCTACATCAACTTCTTCATTCATAAGTATTAATAAACAACCACTAGATATATGACTAAAACCTATGATAGGAAATAAATGTGCAAGGTGAACAAGCAGAGCTGACCATAGATGAAAGAGAGATGCTAATGGAGCAGAAGAGAACTTGATATATACTTGAGAGGTCATTGCAGCCATAAAAGGATGCAATCAAAAAGCAAAAAAGAGTTAGCAAATCTGTTATTAGTGTTAACTGTGAAGGGGAAACCAACGAACCAGTAAATAATAAAATGGACAAAGTAAGTTGGGTACTTATGGATAAAAATTGAGAAAGTCAATGATAATATAATAAATGGATTATATTACATTACAGGAAAGTTGAGACTTGGTGAATAGAATTGTATTCTGAATAAAAGAATTTCTGGGGGAAAAAAGAGTGGAGAAAATATCAAAGATAAACAGAAAAATAGTTTCCAGAGCCAAACAAAGACATACACTAGCAATAATTTTGATTTTTCCATGTTTTTTTTTTCTTATTGTGAATGGATCTCATTCCTATTTTCTGTCCCTTTAATTATGTTTCTTCTGTGGTTTGTTCTGTTTACTTTGTAAGTGTGAGCAAAATTGATTTTAAAAGACTACACCTGAACCTCTGGTTCCAATCAGCTTGCAGTACCTTCCATAAACAACTTTAAAAGCTAAACAAAAACTATAAAAACTTTTGTTTCTAGGCATTGAAGTGAAGAGAAGTGAAGTCACTCAGTCATGTCTGACTCTTCGCGACCCCGTGGACTGTAGCCTGCTCAGGCTCCTCTGTCCATGGGATTCTCCAGGCAAGAATACTGGAGTGGGTTGCCAGAACAATTATAGCAGAAGTATAATATAGGAAGTGAACACTTCATTTATACTCACTTTGTCCCCAAAGGCATTTTCTAAACAGGTGCAGAGAACCCACACAGAGAGTAGTGGTTTATTCAAGCAGAAGAGACATTCATTGTTTAGATGTGCCAAGAGAACTTTAACTGAAAGATTATAACAGTAAAGGAGAGACCTGCAGTTGAATCCCCCAAATCTATATTTTCCTAGTTCTTTGAATAATTTCTAAATTATTTGTGCATAAGGAGAACCTCTGGAAAAAGAGCCACAATTTGGGAGGTAAAGATTACAATTTTGACATAAATAGAATGGAAATATCTTGGTGAACCCCATAGACTTTCAGTCAAGAGCTAAGAAAGGTCATATCCTAGTAAGTGGCAAATGTTAGGAGTCCTAACTATATCTTCCGAGTAGTACAAAACTGAAATAAACCTACTTAACAAATCCTAAAAGGCCTCTACAGGATAAAAGTGATCTTCCAGTAAAATTTTCTCTTTTATGTTTAAAATAATTTTATTGACATTTAATTTACATACAATAACGTATTTTAGCAACTGGTTTAAATTGTAAAGATTCATGACAAATGCTTACATCCGTATAATCACTACTCCAAAAAAGATATAGATGTTTTCTATCACCTCAGTTTTCTTTTTTTAAAAAAAATTTTATTGATATATAGTTGATTTACAATGTTGTGTTAATTTCTTCTGTTTAGCAGTCTTTTGGTTATATATATATATTTAATATATATATATTCCTGCTCATATTCCTTTCCATTATGGTTCATCATGGGATATTGAATATAATTCCCTGCACTATCCAATAGGAACTTATTGTTTATTCATCCACAATATAATAGTTTGCTTCTACTAATCCAAAACTTCTAATCCTTCCCTCTCCTACCACTGCTTCCCCTTGGCAACCACAAATCTGTTCTCTATATCCGTGAGTCTGTTTTGGATTCATAGATATTGCTTCGGTGGTTTGTATCATATTTTAGATTCCACATATAAGTGATATCATATGCATTTCTCTTTCTCTTTCTGACTTAACGATAATCTCTAGGTCCGTCCATCTTGCTGTAAATGGCATCAGAAAGAATGCAATAATGACATTTGTATCACCCTAAATTTTCTTTGTGACTTTTTGCAGACAATGACCCCTCTATTTCCTCTAGATTCCTCTAGAAAACTACTAATATGTTTTTTTATTAGTAGATAAAGTTTGCCTTTTAAAAAAGAACATCCTTTTGTATCTGGTTTATTTGACTCAGTATAATGTTTTGAAATCATACCTATTGTTGTGTGTATTAGAAGTTTGGTCCTTTTTCTTTCTGAATAGTGTATAATATACTACAAAATATATATATATATATATTTTGTATAATATACTACAAAAATTTACTTATTGGTAGGCATTTAGGTTATTTTCATTTTTTTGCTATAGTAAATAAAGCAGCTATAAACATTTACGTATAAACTTTTCTTATGAGCCTTTTCATACTAGTCAAAGCTATGGTTTTTCCAGTAGTCTATAAAGAATGCTGAGCACCAAGAATTGATGCTTTTGAACTGTGGTGTTGGAGAAGACTCTTGAGAATCCCTTGGACTGCAAGGAGATCCAACCAATCCATCCTAAAGGAAATCAGTCCTAAATATTCATTGGAAGAACTTGATGCTGAAGCTGAAACTCCAATACTTTGGCCACCTGATGTGAAGAACTGACTCATTTGAAAAGACCCTGATGCTGGGAAAGATTGAAGGAGGGAGGAGAAGGGGATGACAGAGGATGAGATGGTTGGATGGCATCACCGACTCGATGGACATGAGTTTGAGTAAACTCTGGGAGTTGGTGATGGACAGGGAGGCCTGGCATGCTGCAGTCCATGGGGTCACAAAGAGTGGGACACAACTGAGTGACTGAACTGAGCTGAACTGAATGGGTATGGAATGCTTTTCTATTTGGTTTTTAATTTGCATTTCCCTGGTGACTAATAATATTAAGTATGTTTCAGAAATATTGGTTACTGCGTATCTTCCTTTGTGAAGCTCTGTTTGAATATTTTGCCCATGTTTTAAAATGTAGCTATTTGTGCTTTTATTATTGAGCTATAATGCTTCTTTACATGCCTTCGATGCAAGTTCTTTATCATATATATATATATAGATATATATACATATAGTGTGTGTGTGTGTGTGTGTGTGTTGTGTGCTTAGTCCCTCAGTCATGTCTGACTCTTTGTGACCCCCAGGCTCCTCTGTCCATAGGGATTCTCCAGATGAGAATACTGGAGTGAGTTGCCATGCCCTCCTCCTGGATCTTCCCAACCCAGAATTGAACCCAGGTCTCCCACATGGCAGGCAGATTCTTTACCATCTGAGCCACCAGGGAAGCCTAAGAATACTGGAGTGGATAGTCTATCCCTTCTCCAGGGGATCTTCCTGCCTCAGGAATTGAACCAGGGTCTCTTGTATTGCCTATATATGTACATATATATATATGTGTGTGTGTATAGCTTGTCTTTTAACTTTCTTACTGGAATCTTTTGAAGAGTAGAAGTTTAAAATTTTGATGAAGTTATATTTATAATTTTTTATTTTCTCATTTGTTTGTGTTCTATCTAAGAAATTTTGCCTATACTCAGTTCACAAACATTTTCTCCTCTTTTGTTTCAGAGGTCTATAATTGTATCTTTTACAGAGGTTCATGTATGGATGTGAGAGCTGGACTATAAAGAAAGCTGAGCACCGAAGAATTGATGCTTTTGAACTGTGGTGTTGCAGAAGACTCTTGAGAGTCCCTTGGACTGCAAGGAGATCCCACCAGTCCATCCTAAAGGAGATCAGTCCTGGGACTTCATTGGAAGAACTGATGCTGAAGCTGAAACTCGATCCTTTGGCCACCTGATGTGAAGAGTTGACTCACTGGAAAAGACCCTGATGCTGGGAAAGATTGAGGGCAGGAGAAGAAGGGGACGACAGAGGATGAGAGTCACAAAGAGTCGTATATGACTGAGCAACTGAACTGAACTGAACTGAGCTGAACTGACAGAGATTTGTGATCCATTTTGAATAAATACTTGTTCATGTTGTGACTTAAGAAATGAAGTTCATTTTTATCCAAACAGATACCCAGTTGTTTCAACACCATTTCTCCATTGAATTACCTTGTTGAAAATCAATTGAATATGTACATTTTTTCCCAGTGAACTTTAGTTTCATTCATTCATTCACTGATGTTCCATTAGTTTATATTTTAGAATTTCAATTAATATAATTATTATGGTTACAGTTTCTATAAATTCTTGAGCTTTTTAAATAAAAAAAGTGTTTTAAATTGTTTGCTAGTTATATCATTTTTCTTATTCCTGACTATGCTTTGTTAACTGATTTTCTCCTGATTATCAGTTGTATTCTCCTCCTTCTTGATATGTCTATTAAATTATGATTGGATACTAGACATTGTGAATGTTACACTGTTGAATGACTGGATTTTGTTAATATCCTTAAAGAGCACTTATTTGGGGTGGGGGGAGGGTGGAAGTAGCTAAATTATTTGTTGTTCAGCTTGATCCTTTTGAGATGTTTCAAAGACTTTTGCATGTACACACCATTAATTTACCTAACAAATGATTCTATTGGGATCTCTATTTAATATCCTGGGTATTCAATAAATTCTCTCTACTGTGATTGGCTAGAATATAGATGTCTCCCACTTTTATGTGAATTCTAAAGTTTTTTTTTTTAACTTGTAGCAGACTAAAGATTGTAATTTTTGCAGCATCAAGGAATTTCACTTGATGATAGGTAATAAATACTCAGCTAAGAAATCAAGAATACTCCTAGGCAGATTTCTGAAGCTCTCCGTCTGCATAGTTCTCTCCTCTACACTACTATGCCCTGCAAATTCCAGTCACATTATTCTCCGACAAATCCTGCTGATGTCTTCCCAAGTCAGCAAAACCCCTTTTGTCTGCTTGAGGTTCTTTTCCTTTGAAAAAGTCTAGAAGTCTCTTCCTGGAAGAAGGCTAGAGTGAATAGAACTTAAGAGACATGAAGGTGTCTAAAGTCATGTATGTACTTGATTCATCAGAAGTGAGGATATATAATGAAATGAGGCAATATTTGAAGAAATAGCACTGAGAAATTTCCAAATCTGATGAAAGTCATCAACCTATAGGTTCAAAAAAACTAGAATATAATTTTAAAAAGGCTTCATCTAAGCATGTACTAGTTAAAATGCTGAAAACCAAAAATGAGGAGAATATCTTAAAATATTCAGAGGAAAAAAAACAAGCAAACACAACAATAAACTGATAATTTTTCAACATATACTATAAAAGCCAGAAGGCACTAGAGTGACATATTTAAAGTGCTAAAATAAATAAATAGAACTGCCAACTTAGAATCATATACTCCATGAAAAACATCCTTTAAAAATATGGACAAAATAAAGATGCTTTAATATAAAATAAGATACCAAAATATTAAGTTTTAGCACATTCATACTATAAAACCTACAGGAAAATGATAGAGATGAAAGTCCAAAACATAAAGAAGGAATAAAGAATATTAAAAGACTAAATAGGTAGCTCAGTTCAGTTCAGTCTCTCAGTCGTGTCCGACCCTTTGCAACCCTATGGACTGGAGCATGCCAGGCTTCCCTGTCCATTACCAACTCCCAGAGCTTGCTTGAACTCATGCCTATTGAGTCAGTGATACCATCCAACCATCTCATCTTCAGTCATCCCCTTCTCCTCCCTCCTTCAATCTTTCCCAGCATCAGGGTCTTTTCCATGGAGTCAGTTCTTCACATCAAGTGGCCAAAGTTTTGGAGTTTCAGTTTTAGCATCAGTCCTTCCAATGAATATTCAGGACTGATTTCCTTCAGGATGGACTGGTTGGATCTCCTTGCTGTTTGAGACTCTCAAGAGTTTTCTCCAACACCACAGTTCAAAAGCATCAATTCTTTGGCACTCAGCATTCTTTATGGTCCAACTCTCACATCCATACATGAGCACTGGAAAAACTATAGCTTTGACTATATGGACTTTGGTGGTAAAGTAATGTCTCTGCCTTTTAATATGTTGTCTAGATTGGTCATAGCTTTTCTTCCAAGGACAAGCGTCTTTTAATTTCATGGCTGCAGTCACCATCTGCAGAGATTTTGGAGCCCAAGAAAATAAAATCGGTCACTGTTTCCATCGTTTCCCTATCTATCTGCCATGAAGCAATGGGACTGGATGCCATGACTTTCATTTTTGAAAGTTGAGTTTTAAGCCAGCTTTTTCAGTCTCCTCTTTCATTTTCATCGAGAAGCTCTTTAGCTCCTCTTTGCTTTCTGCCATAAGGATGAGGTCATCTGCATATCTGATATTATTGATATTTCTCCCGGCTCTCTTGATTCCAGCTTGTGCTTCATCCCACCTGGCATTTTGCATGATGTACTCTGCATACAAGTTAAATAAGCAGGGTGACAATATATAGCCTTAATATGCTCCTTTCCCAATTAGGAACAATGTTCTTGTTCCATGTCTGGTTCTAACTGTTGCTTCTTGACCTGCATACAGATTTCTCAGGAGGCAGATAAGGTGGTCTGGTATTCTCATGTCTAGAAGAATTTTCCACATTTTGTTGTTATCCACACAATCAAAGGGCTTCCCCGGTGGTAGGTAAAGAACTCGCTGGCAATGCAGGAGACCTGGGTTCAAACCCTGAGTTGGGAAGACTCCCTGGAAAAGGGAATGGCTATTCACTCCAGTATTCCAGCCTGAAGAATCTCATAGACTGTATAGCCCATGGAGTCGTGAAGAGTCACACATGACTGAGAAATTTTCACTCACACAGTCAAAGGCTTTAGTGTAGTCAGTGAAGCAGAATTAGATGTTTTCCTGGAATTCTTTTGCTTTTTCTATGATCCAAAGGATGTTGACAGTTTGAACTCTGGTTTCTCTGCCTTTTATAAATCCAGCTTGAACATCTGGAAGTTCATGGTTCATGTACTGCTGAAGCCTAGCTTGGAGAATTTTGAGCATTATTTTGCTAGCATGTGAGATGAGTGCATTTGTGCAGTAGTTTGAACATTCTTTGGCATTGCCTTTCTTTGGTATTGGAATGAAAACTGACCTTTTCCAGTCCTGTGGCCCCTGCTGAATTTTCCAAATTTGCTGGCATATTGAGTGCAGCACTTTAACAGCATCATCTTTTAGGATTTGAAACAGCTCAGTTGGAATTCCATCACGTCCAATAGCTTTGTTTGTAGTGATGTCTCCTAAGGCCCACTTGACTTTGCAGTCCAGGATGTCTGGCTCTAGGTGAGTGATCACACCATCGTGGTTATCTGGGTCATGAAGATCTTTTTTGGTATAGGTCCATGTGTTCTTGCCACCTCTTTTTAATATCTTCTGCTTCTGTTAGATCCATACTGTTTCTGTCCTTTATTGTGCCCATCTTTGTCTGAAATGTTCCCTTGGTATCTCTGATTTTCTTGAAGAGATTGCTAGTCTTTCTCCTTCTATTGTTTTCTTCTATTTCTTTGCATTGATCGCCGAGGAAGTCTTTCTTATCTCTAGTTGCTATTCTTTGGAACTCTGCATTTGGATGGGTATATCTTGCCTTTTGGCTTTCCTGTGACTCAGACTGTAAAGCATCTGCCTACAATGCAGGAGACCCAGGTTTGATCCCTGGGTGGGGAAGATCCCCTGGAGAAGGAGATGGCAACCCACTCCAGTACTCTTGCTTGGAAAATCCCATGGATGGAGGAGCCTGGTAGGCTACAATCTATGGTGTCGCAGAGTTGGACACAACTGAGCAACTTCACTATCTTTCCTTTTCTCCTTTGCCTTTTCTTCTCTTCTTTTCTCAGTTATTTGTTAGGCCTCCTCAGACAACCTTTTTGCATTTCTTCATCTTGGGGATGGTTTTGATCACTACCTCCTGTGCAGTGTTATGAACCTTCATCCATAGTTTGTCAGGCACTCTATCTATCAGATCTAATCCTTTGAATCTGTTTGTCACTTCCACTGTATAATCATAAGGGATTTGATTTAAGTCATACCTACTACTTTCTTCAATTTAAGTCTGAATTTTGCAGGAAGGTAGTTAAATATAGTCATATTAATTTTTTTAAAGAATATTTTTTATGAGGAACATTTTTAAAGCCTTTATTGAATTTGTTACAATACTGATTCTATTTTATGTTTCAGTTTTTTGGCTGCAAGACATGTGGGATCTTGGCTCCCAAGCCAGGGATTGTACCCGCACCCTCTGCATTGAAAGGCAAATTTAAAACACATGTCAGATTTAAAACATATAGAACTAAACTATTGGACAACAGTAGCACAAAGAGAATGAAGGGGAACTCATTGAATTAAACTGTTGTAAGGGTACTGTATTGTTTAAAAATTAACATAAGCATTAATTTAAATACACTGTAATAAATTAAGGATGAATACTGAATTATTCAGTATTTAAAAGAATATAAAATCATTTTTAATCTCCATATAAAAGAATAATAAAGAATACACAAATAAAAGAACAAAAAGGGAGAAAAATTGAAATATGAATAAACTTGATTGATTTAGAAGGGAGTAAGAAATTAAGAATAAAAAACAAATAAAAACATGAAACAGAACACAAAAAAACCAAAATGAAAGACAGTGCTGACTAGACTGGTAAGCTATATTCAGTTCAGTTCAGTTCAGTTGCTCAGTCATGTCCGACTCTTTGCGACCCCATGAATCGCAGCACGCCAGGCCTGCCTGTCCATCACAAACTCCTGGAGTTCACTCAGACTCACGTCCATCGAGTCAGTGATGCCATCCATCCATCTCATCCTCTGTTGTCCCCTTCTCCTCCTGCCCCCAATCCCCCCCAGCATCAGAGTCTTTTCCAAAGAGTCAACTCTTCACATGAGGTGGCCAAAGTACTGGAGTTTCAGCTTCAGCATCATTCCCTCCAAAGAAATATTAGGGATAAATAATTTAAAGAGTTACATTATAAATGAAATCATTAAGTAGTATAATTAAAACTGAGCTTGTAAGAATGGATAAACAAATAAACTTCAGCTACATGCTATTTATAAATGGTATTCTTCATTGAAAGCCACTGAAAATTAAAAATAAAAATATAGAAAAGGATATTCTAAGTAATCAGTAACTCAAAGAAAGCTGGTATAGTTAACTATATAAATATCAAGTAAAGTAGACTTTAAGGCAAGATATTACCTTATAAAATATGTAATATAATATGTAGCGGTAGTGGTTTAGTTGCTAAGTCATCTCTGACTCTTGTGACCCCGTGGACTCTAGCTCATCAGGCTCCTCATCCATGGGATTTTCCAGGCAAGAATACTGGAGTATGTAGTATATATAATTAATTTCATTTCATTTTGTAATAGTAAAAAGTCCACATCAAAAAAAGATGGTAAATTATTGCATAATTGCAATCAATAACAGTTTTCTGAATACTGAAGAATAACTTCAGTATTCTTGCCTTGAGAACCCCATGAACAGTATGAAAGGACAAAATGATAGGATACTGAAAGAGGAACTCCCTAGGTCAGTAGGTGCCCAATATGCTACTGGAGATCAGTGGAGAAATAACTCCAGAAAGAATGAAGGGATGGAGCCAAAGCAAAAACAATACCCAGCTGTGGATGTGACTGGTGATGGAAGCAAGGTCCAATGCTGTAAAGAGCAATATTGAATAGGAACCTGGAATGTTAAGTCCATGAATCAAGGCAAATTGGAAGTGGTCAAACAGGAGATGGTAAGAGTGAATGTTGACATTCTAGGAATCAGCGAACTAAAACAGACTGGAATGGGTGAATTTAACTCAGATGACCATTATATCTACTACTGCGGGCAGGAATCCCTTAGAAGAAATGGAGTAGCCATCATGGTCAACAAAAGAGTCCGAAATGCAGTACTTGGATGCAATCTCAAAAACAACAGAATGATCTCTGTTCGTTTCCAAGGCAAATTATTCAATATCACAGTAATCCAAGTCTATGCCCCAACCAGTAACGCGAAGAAGCTGAAGTTGAATGGTTCTATAAAGACCTACAAGACCTTTTGGAACTAACACACAAAAAAGATGTCCTTTCCATTATAGGGGACTGGAATGCAAAAGTAGGAAGTCAAGAAACACCTGGAATAACAGGCAAATTTGGCCTTGGAATACGGAATCAAGCAGGGCAAAGAGTTTTGCCAAGAAAATGCACTGGTCATAGCAAACACCCTCTTCCAACAACACAAGAGAAGAATCTACACATGGACATCACCAGATGGTCAACACCGAAATCAGATTGATTATATTCTTTGCAGCCAAAGATGGAGAAGTGCCAAAGATGGAGAAGACAGTCAACAAAAACAAGACCAGGAGCTGGCTGTGGCTCAGATCATGAAATCCTTATTGCCAAATTCAGACTTAAATTGAAGAAAGTAAGAAAACCACTAGACCATTCAGGTATGACCTAAATCAAATCCCTTATGATTATACAGTGGAAGTGAGAAATAGATTTAAGGGGCCAGATCTGATAAACAGAGTGCCTGATGAACTATGGATGGAGGTTTGTGACATTGTACAGGAGACAGGGATCAAGATCATCCCCAAGAAAAAGAAATGCAAAAAAGCAAAATGGCTGTCTGAGGAGGCCTTACAAATAGCTGTGAAAAGAAGAGAAGTGACAAGCAAAGGAGAAAAGGAAAGATATAAGCATCTGAATGCAGAGTTCCAAAGAATAGCAAGAAGAGATAAGAAAGACTTCTTCAGCGATCAATGCAAAGAAATAGAGGAAAACAACAAAATGGGAAAGACTAGAGATCTCTTTAAGAAAAGTAGAGGTACTAAGGGAACATTTGATGCAAAGATGGGCTTGATAAAGGACAGAAATGGTCTGGACCTAACAGAAGCAGAATATATTAAGAAGAGGTGGCAAGAATACACAGAAGAACTGTACAAAAAAGATCTTCACAACCCAGATAACCACGATGGTGTGATCACTCACCTAGAGCCAGACATTCTGGAATGTGAAGTCAAGTGAGCCTTAGAAATCATCACTATGAACAAAGCTGGTGGAGGTGATGGAATTCCAGTTGAGCTATTTCAAATCTTGAAAGATGATGCTGTGAAAGTGCTGCACTCAATATGCCAGCAAATTTGGAAAACTCAGCATGGCCACAAGACTGGAAAAGGTCAGTTTTCATTCCAATCCCAAAGAAAGGCATTGCCAAAGAATGCTCAAACTACTGGACAATTGCACTCATGTCACACGCTAGTAAAGTAATGCTCAAAATTATCCAAGCCAGGCTTCAGCAGTATGTGAACCAGGAACTTCCTGATGTTCAAGCTGGTTTTAGAAAAGGCAGAGGAACCAGAGATCAAATTGTCAACATCCAATGGATCATCAAAAAAGCAAGAGAATTCCTGAAAAACATCTATTTCTGCTTTATTGACTATGTCAAAGCCTTTGACTATGTGGGTCACAATAAACTGTGGAAAATTCTGAAAGAAATTGGAATACCCGAGCACCTGACCTGCCTCTTGAGAAAGCTATATGCAGGTCAGGAAGCAACAGTTAGAACTGGACATGGAACAACAGACTGGTTCCAAATAGGAAAAGGAGTACATCAAGGCTGTATATTGTCACCCTGCTTATTTAACTTCTATGCAGAGTACATCATGAGAAACACTGGGCTGGAAGAAGCACAAGCTGGAATCAAGATTGCCGAGAGAAATACCAATCACCTCAGATATGCAGATGACACCACCCTTATGGCAGAAAATAAACAGGAACTAAAAAGCCTCTTGAGGAAAGTGAAAGAGGAGAGTGGAAAAGTTGGCTTAAAGCTCAACATTCACAAAACGAAGATCATGGCATTTGGTCCCATCTACTTCATGGGAAATAGATGGGGAAACAGTGGAAACAGTGGCAGACTTTATTTTGGGGGGCTCCAAAATTACTGCAGATGTTGACTGCAGCCATGAAATTAAAAGACACTTACTCCTTGGAAGGAAAGTTATGACCAACCTAGATAGCATATTCAAAAGCAGAGACATTACTTTGCCAACAAAGGTCCATCTAGTCAAGGCTATGGTTTTTCCTGTGGTCATGTATGGATGTGAGAGTTGGACTGTGAAGAAGGCTGAGCACCGAAGAATTGATGCTTCTGAACTGTGGTGTTGGAGAAGACTCTTGAGAGTCCCTTGGACTGCAAGGAGATCCAACCAGGCCATTCTGAAGGAGATCAGCCCTGGGTGTTCTTTGGAAGGAATGATGCTAAAGCTGAAACTCCAGTACTCTGGCCACCTCAAGCGAAGAGTTGACTCATTGGAAAAGACTCTGATGCTGGGGGGGATTGGGGGCAGGAGGAGAAGGGGACGACAGAGGATGAGATGGCTGGATGGCATCACTGACTCGATGAACGTGAGTCTAAGTGAACTCTGGGAGTTTGTGATGGACAGGCAGGCCTGGCGTGCTGTGATTCATGGGGTCTCAAAGAGTCAGACATGACTAAGCAACTGAACTGAACTGAACTGAACTGAATAACAGTTTCAAAATATTGGGTTGGCCAAACACTTTATTTGAGTTCTTCCACAACACCCAAATTTTTTAAAAAAATGTTACTGTATCTAAATGTAAGACCAGAAACTATAAAATTCCTAGAGGAAAACATAGGCAAAGCACTCTCTGATATAAACCACAGCAAGATCCTCTATGACCCACCTCCCAGAGTAATGGAAATAAAAACAAAAATAAACAAATGGAACCTAACTTAAAAGCTTTTGCACAATGAAGGAAACTATAAGCAAGGTGAAAAGACAGCCTTCAGAGTGGGAGAAAATAATAGCAAATGAAGCAATTGACAAAGAATTCATCTCAAAAATATACAAACAGCTCATCCAGCTCAATACCAGAAAAATAAACGACACAATCAAAAAGTGGGCCAAAGAACTAAACAGACATTTCTCCAAAGAAGACCTACAGATGGCTAACAAACATATGGAAAAATGCTCAACATCACTCACTATCAGAGAAATGCAAATCAAAACCACAATGAGGTACCATCTCACGCTGGTCACAACAGCTGCTATCAAAAAGTCTACAAACAATAAATGCTGGAGAGGATGTGGAGAAAAGGGAACCCTCTTACACTGTTGGTGGGAATGCAAACTAGTGCAGCCACTATGGAGAACTGTGTGGAAATTCCTTTAAAAACTGGAAATAGAACTGCCTTATGACCCAGCAGTCCCACTGCTGGGCATACGCACTGAAGAAACCAGAATTGAAAGAGACACGTGTACCCCAATGTTCATCGCAACACTGTTTCTAATAGCCAGGACATGGAAGCAACCTAGATGTCCATCAGCAGATGAATGGATAAGAAAGCTGTGGTACATATACACAGTGGAGTATTACTCAGCTATTAAAAAGAATGCATTTGACTCAGTTCTAATGAGGTGGATGAAACTGGAGCCTATTATACAGAGTGAAGTAAGTCAGAAAGAAAAACACCAGTAAAGTATATTAATGCATATATATGGTATTTAGAAGGGTGCTAAGGATGATCCTATATTGGAGACAGCAAAGGAGACACAGATGTAAAGAGCAGACTTTTGGACTCTGCGGGAGAAGGTGAGGGTCGGACAATCTGAGAGAATATCATTGGAATATGTATATGACAATATGTGAAACAGATCACCAGTCCAAGTTAGAGGCATGAAACAGGGCACTCAAAGCCGGTGCACTGAGAACCCAGAGGAATGAGATGGGGAGGGAGGTGGGAGGGGGGGGTTCAGGATGGGGGACACATGTGTACCCATGGCTGATTCAGGTCAATGTGTGGCAAAACCCACAATATTGTAAAGTGATTAGCCTCCAATTAAATAAATTAATTTTTAAAAAGTTATTTATTTTTAATTGAAGGATAATTGCTTTCCCATATTGTGTTGGTTTCTGCCATCATCAATATGAATCACCCATAGGTATACATATATCCCCTCTCTCGTAAACCTCCCTCCCACCATCGCCAGGATGAACTTTTGGTAAACTCAGTATATAAAGCCAAAGTTGACAGAACTAGGAAGAGGTAGATGAACATACAACCAGCTATCAGTGGGAGAGATTATAATCAACAACCTAGCAGGTAAATAAGTACACTTCAGAGGGTAGCACCATGGCTGGCCACAGGCCAGAGGCTCTATGCCTACCACGATTGCCCTGTGAGGCCTGGAATGTAGATAGTGTTGTGGGAGAAGGGTTCAAAAGGAAGAATTCTAGAGTTACTGACCTTAAACCTGAATTACTGAGTGAACCCTAAAATGAGATTGCTAGAATTGACAAGGTTATCTTCCCAGTTGCCACACAAAATGAGGAACTGAAATACAGATTACTTAGAGTTACAAAAAATAGTAGTCACTGTTTTTTGAATAATCCATTATGTGGCTATAAAATTCAAACCCTATATAGATCTCTAATTAAAAATGATAGGTTATGATACACTGACAAAAGGGATTACTATACAGAAGTTTAAAGAGTAAAATACATCTGTAGGTACTATCATAGGAAAGATGTTGACAAGATATTAAATTCTGAAAAATTTGCATAATGCTATAATATACTAGGATACCAACTATGTAAAAACATAGATGTGTACTCCTGTCTTTATATGTATACATGCATACACAAGCTTTGAACCATGTTGATTCCTGAGGAGAGGTATTTGAGGGGAGGTATGCCAAGACAGGGTATCTTTACTTTTTAATAATGAATTTCTGTACTGTCGGATATTTTCTTTTTTAATAGCTACCTGTGGCTCAGCTTGTAAATAATCCACCTGCAATGTGGGAGACCTGGGTTTGATCCCTGGCTTGGGAAGATCCCCTGGAGAAGGGAAAGGCTATCCACTCCACTATTCTGGCCTGGAGAATTCCAGGGACTGTATAGTCCACAGGGTCACAGAGAGTTGGACACGACTGAGGACTTTCACTTACTTACAAGCATTATTTAGATTTTTTTTTTTTTTTGATTAGTGTGTGCATGATATAGAGTGGTGGTGTTGGTTTAGTCGCTAAGTTGCGTCTGACTTTTTTGCCAGCCAGGCTCCTCTGTCCGTGGGATTTCCCAGGCAAGAATACTGGAGTGGGTTGACATTTTCTTCTCTGGGGGATCTTTTGGTCCCAAGGATTGAATCCTCGTCTCCTGCACTGCCAGGTGGATTCTTTACCACTGAGCCACCGGGGAAGCCTGTATCACACAGGGTAGGCGGTCAATAAATGATAGCTACTATTTAAAGAGGGTAACTTTTACCCAGCTTACTATGTGTCAGGCATTAGATAAATAACTTGCACATAAACTATCTCCTCTAACCCTCTCTAACAGCTGATTGTGAGAACTGACACCAGGATTCCACTTCCAGGCCCTCAGCTGATTTCTTCCTATTACATCTTCTTCAACCACAGGCAAACCCCAGATTTCTGTGGCTGCTCTAACTCTGCAAAAAGAGCCACTCTGACACGACGCTGGCCTCTTCCGGGGAGAGAGTGGAAACCAGAGGAGCACTGGCACTGCCTGGGGGGACAGAGGTGTGCAGGCAGCAGGCCCAGTGCAATTAGAAGCGGATTAAGAGGGAGACAGGGTGGGGGCCAGGCATGACGTGTTTTTGCCGTCTTGTCTGGGATTAGTAGTAATATATCTGCTGGTGTGATGGACACATCTGCTTTCGTTTATTCTGAGCCCTGTCAAGCTCACAAGCCTGGATTAAAGTAAAATCACGCTGAGTGAACATTGCTAATTTAGCTACTTTTTTCCCCTCTCTTTTTCTTCCTCATCTTCAAATTTTAATGTGAATGCTGCAAGAAGCCATTTCTTTCCAACCAAATGATTTGGGAAAGGAGCCTCAAATTCATAGATCCTGAAGGGGAGAGGGATGAGGAGATCTGGACCAGAAGGTGGAGCCTGGGGAATCATGTCCATATCCAGATGGAAAGGGGAGAAAGGAGAGACAGTAGGATGGGAGGGGAGTAGAGGAAATGTGAATTTCCACAGTACTTCCTGGGTTGAATAGATTTGGAACACTTCCCTTTACAGCAAAAAACAACCATCTCCTCTTGCAGTGAAGAAGAAAGCCCTTGTGTATTTCAGTTCACAGCTCTCTTCCACCTCCCAGAAAATCAGACTTTCCTTCTCTGTAGCCCTATCCTTGAGGCTGGCTCCTACTTCTTCAGTCTCTTCCTTGCCAGATGCATGCATGCGTGCTCAATCTCTTCAGTCATGTCTGACTCTTTGCAACCCTATGGACCGTAGCTTGCCAGGCTCCTCGGTCCATGGGCTTCTCCAGACAAGAATACTGGAGTGGGTTGCCATGCCCTCCTCCAGGGGATCTTCCTGACCCAGGGATAGAACTCTCTTATGTCTCCTGCATTGGCAGGCAGGTTCTTTACTACTAATGCCACGTGGGAAGCCTTTGCCTGATACTTCCCTGCAATAGAATTTCACTGCAGTGTGAGCTGCTCATGGTATCTCAGTTACCGGTCTACTGTCTCATTTCTGAAGCTCAGTTCTCAACAAGTTTGCATTTCTTACTGGCTGCCCAAATTCTGCTTCTAAATGCTGAGTCAAAGAACTCCCTTTGCAACCTTCAGAATATGATCTTTGAGATTCTTTTCTTAGTTTCTGCCCAAAACCAATACATCAAAGTCATGTCTTCAGGTACTTTTTGTTGGTCTAGACAAGATCTTGGGATTTCCCCTCTCTCCACCCTAGTTAGGTTTTTTCATAGACAAATAAGCTCCTTTCTGCTTTTCCCTTCTGCTATCTTTGGGTGTCTGATTTGCATCAATTCATTCAGCCGATTCCTCTTTGGTTTTTTGTACTTTTCTCAACTTCCTTTTCCTTTTAACATCTTTGAGACAGCAACATCTTTATTTACCAAGAAGAAACATTATAGGAGAACATATTTCTGGCTTTGAAATGTGATAGCCAGATGCAGAAATAGTAAATAAGCTCTAAGAATAAATGCCAGGATGCCAGATAAAGGGGATTAAGGTATGAACAGTCTTTAAAAGCGTAATAAAATCAAGCTGAAAGTCAGCATGGTGTCTTGGGACAAAGGAAAGGGATGTCAGGGATTAGGCTAAGATTAGAGGTGCAGAAGGAGAGACACAGCTGATCTCAAACCAGGAAGTGGAGGGGAGAGGCAGGAGGCAGGAGGCAGGGCTGCAGCCTACCTCTCCAGGAGTCAGGCAGGCTTTGGGTCCAAGATAGCAACTGAGGGATTGGATCTCTTTTACCCTCTGCAAGGGTTGGGACATCGACAGCCCCAGAGTCCTGTTTGCCTACTCCCCAACCTTATCTAGGAGGGCAGGGACCATTTAGTAGGGCAGTCCCTCTGGCTACTGCGCCACGCCATTTCCAGCAAAACAAAAAGCACTTGAAAAGGGCTAAATCAAATTCACCTTCAGAACTAGCAGAATCTGGCTAATGTGATTTCAAGCTCTCCCTCCCTTCCCCCAGAGCTCACCACCTTCTTGCTGAAGTCTCAAATTCTTTTTAACAAGAGAAAAAGTCTTTCATGCCACAATTAGGGATAAAAGACATAAAATGCAAACGCCTGGCTGAGCTCCAGTTGGAGAATAATCAATCAATCCTTGGAATATAAATTACTAATATCAGATTCTTTCCTGGTATGACAGAGGGAGGAGGGTTAAAGACAAGGATGATAGTGACACCTGAAATGGGGGTTGCCAAGGAGATGGGAGCTCAGGAGGAGGGGGCAATCCCTTCTAGGTACACAACACCTTAAGATTTGAAGAGTATGTGTGTGTGTGTGTTGAATCACTACTGGTCACAGCCCTGGGAGGCAGGCATGTGTGCCCTTTTCATCAAGCATAAGAGGAAACTGAGGCTCAGAGCTGTCCAGAAACCATTGCCAGGAGCAAAGGTTGCCAAACTAGAGATCTTTATCTTATATTTGAACCTAAGGTTCTGATTGCAAGCCCAGTGATCTTTAAAATATATCAAAGCTGCAGAATGAGACTGACAACAGAAGAAATATCCTACCAACTTTCACAATTTTGGCTGAGACTTGTTGACTTTCAAATGGGAGAGGACACATGGCTCTGTGTGTGGAGTAATTTTAGGATGGAGCTGCCAAGGCAAGTAGCCTGCTTTGCATGATTTATGAAGACTTTAAAAAAAAGAGAAAGAGGTTGTGTGTTGACTTTGTTAAAAAGGAGCTTCATTTTCTGGGAATTTACTATTTGAAGTACACCCACTTTTTCATGAATTTATCCTCTCCTCACAAAACTCCATTGACCTTTTCTTTCCCATCCATGGAGGTAGTCCAGAGTTTAAACTATTTCTAGTTTAGTGTAGATATTATTTTTCTTAATTTTTAAAAAATAAGCATGCGAAGTATAATACTCAGACAGAAATATGTACACAACATGAAACTATAGCTCTATAAATTATCATAAAACAAATCTCAGTGAAGCTATTACCCAGATAGGAAAATAAAACACCTGTAGGACCCCAGAAACCTTCTTCTTAATCCCTCCTCATCACTAGTCTCTCTTCTCCCTAACGGTCACTCTTATCCTCACTTCTGAGATCACAGGCTGGTATTGCTTGTTTTGGGGACTTCAAATGGAATCATATGGAATCATATGGAGTATATTAGATGTATTTGACTTATTTTGTTCCATATCATACACATGAGGGGCTTCCGGCGATAGTGGTAAAGAACCCACCTGCCAGTGCAGGAGAGATAAGAGACAGGGGTTTGATTCCTGGGTTGGGAAGATCCCTTGGAGAAGGGCATGGCAACCCACTCCAGTATTCTTCCTTGGAGAATCCCATGAACAGAGGAGACTGTCAGGTTGCAGTCTATAGGGCTGCAAAGAGTTGAACACAACTGAAGTGACTTAGCACATGCACATATGTGGGAGATTCATTCTCATTATTGAGTACAGTTGTAGTTGTTTTCATTGCTGGGTAGTATACCATTGTACAAATATACAACATTTACCTATTCTACTGCTGGTGGAATTTGAATTGCTTCAGTTTGTGCTATTATGAGCAATGTTACTATGAATATCCTCATGCATGTATTTTTATGCATAATGCATTATTCTACTGTATACATACCTGGGATTGAAACTGCTGGGTCATAAAGTATGCATAAGTTTAAGTTTAGTAGAAAGCTGTTTTCCAAATAATTCTACCAAAGTGCAGTCCCATCAACAAAGTATGAGCGTTCCAGTTGCTCTACACCCTTGTCAACACTTTATTTATTACCAATTGGTGTAATTTTAGCTGTTCTGGTGGGTATGTAGTGGTATTTCACTATGGTTTTAGTCTTTATTTCCTTAATTACTAATAAGCTTGATCATTTTCATTTGTTAACTGGTCATTAAAATATTCTCATTTATTAAGTATCTTTCTCATTTTTTTTAATACTTGTACTTTCCTTATTGATTTATAAGTTCTTTATATATTTTGGATTGAGTCCTTTGTGAGTTACATGGCTTGCAAATAGTGTTTCTGACTCTGTACCTGTTTTTTCTCTCTTAATAGTATCTTTTGATGAATAGAAGGTCCAATTTAAGCAGTCTAATTTATCCATTTTTTCCTTTATGTTTAACACGTTTGTGTCCTTTCAAATAATCCTTTTTTTCCCCTTGCTCCTGGTTCAGGAAGATCCCCTGGAGAAGGAAATGACAGCCCACTCCTGTATCCTTGCCTGGAAAATCCCATGGATGATGGAGCCTGGCAGGCTACAGTCCATAGTATGGCAAAGAGTCAGACATGACTGAGTGACTAACATTTTCACAGAGATAATACCTTAGGTTGTCACGTAGAAACTTTATGGTGTTGCCTTTTACTTTTAGATAAATAAGCCACCTGAAATTGATTTCTATATATGTTATATTATAAAAATCAAGTTTTATTTTGTTCTATATGGATATCCAAGGGTCTAACACCATTAAAGAAAACATTACATTATCTCTACTATTCTGCAGTGTCAGACTCAGTGGTCATATATGCATAGTAGTTTCTGGGCTCTCTTCTGTTCCATTGGCTTATTTGTCTATCTTTGTGCTAATACTATGCTGTCTTAATTATTGTCACTTAATGATATGTTCTACTTTTTTGTTCTTTGTCAAGAATGTCTTAGCTTCTTGACCTTTTTCACTTCCATATGGATTTTAGAATAATATTTTCCATTTCAAAAAGAAAACAGGAAAGAATGGAGAATTCACTGGCATTTTGATTAGGATTAAATTGAATATATAGCTAAACTTGGAGATGATATTGCACAATTTAGTTTTTAATCCTTGAAAATTTTTTGTATCTCATTGAATTTAGGGGAGCTTCTCTGGTGGCTCAGTACTAAAGAATCCACTTGCAGTCTGGAGACTGGGAGATGTAGGTTCAATCCCTGGGTCAGGAAGATGCCCTGGAGTTGAAAATGGCAATCCACCTCAGTATTCTTGAGTGGGAAATTCCATGGACAGAGGAAACTGGTGGGCTACAGTCCAGGGGGTCTCAAAGAGTCAGACATGACTGAATGACTGAGCATGCATGGGATCTAGACCCATTTTTCCAATAATATTTTAATAGGGATTTCTTCTGGTATGATTTTTGCTTGTTGTTTTGTTGTTGATGGTAGTGCTGATATATGTATACATAGAAGTCTTTCATATCTTTCATTAGATTTAATCGTAGGTATTTTGTTTGCTGATGCTGTTATGAATGCCTTATAATTATCTGAAAAACAATTCATACTCTAACTCTTTGTTTACATTATACAAGCATATAATTGATTTTTGTATATTGTCTTTATATCCAGTCACTTGCTAAATAATTTTAGAATTCTGATTGTTTATTTGTATTCTCTTTCAGATTACCTATATACAAAACAGTACTATATGCAAATATGATCTCTTTATAGGTTTAGTTATCACTTTATAATTGTGATCTTTTTTTCTTATCACATTGGCTAGACAATTCTATTACGATTTTTTAAAATTATTATTTTTTTTTTACTTTACAATATTGTATTGTTTTTGGCATACATTGACATGAATCCACCATGGGTGTACTTGTGTTCCCCATCCTGAACCACCCTCCCACCTTCCTCCCCATCCCATCCCTCTAGGTCATCCCAGTGTAGCAGCCCCAAGCACCCTGTATCATGCATTGAACCTGGACTGGCGATTTGTTTCACATATGATAATTTACATGTTTCAATGCCATTCTCCCATATCATCCCACCCTCGCCCTCTCCCACAGAGTCCAAAAGACTGTTCTATACATCTGTGTCTCTTTTGCTGTCTCGCAGCAAGAGACAGGGTTATTGACAGGGTTATCGTTACCATCTTTCTAAATTCCATATATATGCATTAGTATACTGTATTGGTGTTTGTTTTTCTGGCTTACTTCACTCTGTACAATAGGCTCCAGTTTCATCCACTTTATTAGAACTGATTCAAACTATTACAATTTTGAATGGACGTAAACCATTGCTTTATTTCCCTTTTCAAAGGGTCAAAGGGATATCTAACCCTTTGTATTTTCCATTTAGAATGGTGCTTACTATTTCTGCCTTGCAAATAAGTTAATCTGTATCATTTTTCTAGATTTCACATATAAGCAATATTTTATGAGACTCTTTTCTTTTTCTGATTTACTTCACCCTGTATGACAGTCTCTAGGTCCATCCACATCTCTGCAAATGGCACAATTTTGTTCCTTTTTATGAGATACAGATATATAAAATGGATGTGTGGATACCAAGGTGGGAGGAGAAAGGGTGGGGTGAATCGGGAGATCAGGATTAACATATGTACACCGCTATGTATAAAATAGATAACTGATGAGAACCTACTGTGTAGCACAGGGAACTCTACTTGGTGCTCTATGGTGACCTAAATGAGAAGGAAATCCAAAAAAGAAAGAATGCGTGTATACATATGGCTGATTAACTTTGCTGTACAGTAGAAACTGCAGCAGAAACAAACACGACAGTTTAAAGCAACTATATTCCAGTAAAAATTTATTTAAAAAAAGATGGTGATTGCTAATTTTATAGTTATTTTTTCTCATAAAATAATTTTATTCTATTTCTGTTTTGCTTAGAGCTTTTATCATCAATATGTTTTAGATTTTATTAATAATCATTCTTGCTTCTATTGAGAAGATTGTATAAAATTTCTTCTTTTTTCTGTTATTATTGTAAACTAGAATTGTTTTCAAATATTAAATCAGCTTTTCATTTTTACAGTAAATATTCCTTGGTCTTAATAGTCTCCTTTTCATATATTCCTGAATTCTATTTGATGATGCTACTTAAGATTTTTGTATGTGTTTGTGAGTCAGATTAATTTAGACTTCCTCTTTTGTAATATCCTTGTCAGCTTTTAGTATCAAAGTTTGCTAACCTCTTAAATGAGTTAGAAAGTATTCCATGGTAAAGAATCTGCCTGCAATATAGGAGACCTGGGTTCGATCTTTGGGTCAGGAAGATCCCCTGGAGAAGTGAATGGCTACCCACTCTAGTATTCTTCCCTGGAGAATCCCATGGACAGAGGAGCCTGGTGGGCTACACTCCTTGGGGTCACAAAGAATTAAACTCGACTAAGCACACACACACACACCTTCTTTTTAAAATTTCTGAAAAAGCTTTGTAAAATTGTTGCTTTAAATTTGTAGGTTTCAATACAGAAGCAACCTAGGTCTGAAGTGTGTGTGTGTGTCAATGTTTTTAACAACAGATTTGACTTCTGATTAGATGTGGAATTATCATATTCTCTTTCTTTTTGTGTTAGTTTTAATAAGCTATGTTTTTAAGGAATATATTCATTACCTCTATAGTTTCAAATGTATTGGTATAAAGTTTTTATATTAGCTTCATGTTTTTAGTCCTGTAGAATCTGTAATAATACCATCTTTTCAGATACTGTTCTTTTATCAGAAGGAGGGGATTTTTTCAGATCCTAGGCTTTAATAAATGAATAAATGTTGACTTTGTGTTACTATTCTCAGCACCCAGTTCTGATCTCCTAACATCATTTTCAGATACCAACTCCAGCCTGAAAAAGGTAGACGGAATCTTCCCTAGTATTGATGCTACAGGCCATTGTCAATGATCCCTTCAATTCTAGTATTTTTAGACGAAAATTTATGAAAGCACAATATATTTACACAAAGGTGTATATATCACCCAACTCAGTGAATTCTGAGAAACACATCTGTATAAGTGATTATTCATCTATATAATCAGTGCACATATTAAAACATAAAACATGACTAGCGTCCATAAATCCTTCCCATGCTTCCTTCAAATTATACTTCTTACAATCCAGACTTCAAACATCATGAACTGGTTTTGCTTTCATATAAATATCTGTTGTCTTTTATTCAAAATTATGAGAATTTTGAATTCTCATAATATTGAAAATTATTCCTATTGTTACATACATACAATAGTAGAAGATTTTATTCTCTTTATTGTATAGTATTGTATCATCTTAACATACTATAATTTATTTATCTATTGTACTATTGATGGATATTGGTATATTATCCAGATTGGTATCATAGTTCTACGATAAAAACTCTTGTATGTATTTTTTGCTGAATATATGTATACATTTTTTTTTGGTTTTATACTTAGGAGTGGAATTACTAAATCATGGTTTGCATATGTTCCACAATAATGTAAATACCATAACTGCCAAAAAGTTTTAAAAAGTGATTTTATGAATTTACTCCTTACTATCAATGGACAAGAGTTACATTTGTTCTTCATCCATGACAACTCTTGATATTTTCCATCTTCTTCATTTTACCATTTGGCTGCCTATCTAGTGGAATTGCACTGTGAGTTTTAAAAGGTGTTCTCTTGATTTCTAATTAGGTCAAGCATGTTTTTGTATGTCTGTTGGCTACTTGGAGATCTTCTTTTGTGTTTATTCAAGTATTTTGCTCATATTTCTATTGGGGTTGATATTTGTTTTATAATTATAAAATAATGATATTTTATAACATTTATGTTCATGATAGAAAATTCAGAAAACACAGAAGAGTATCAAAGCAACATAAAAAAGAAACCTATGATTCCAATAATATTTAAATAACTCAATATTATAATTTTACCACATTATATCATATAATATAGTAGTTATAGTTGTAAAGTAGTTGTAAAATAATATAGTAATGTTCATACTCTTTGAAACAATTACATTGACTCCTATTTTATCTAAGACTCTCCAAAGTACACAAATGGGACATGAAAGGAGGTACTCGTTTTCTCTCAGCCTTAAAAGGGTTTGAGGATATTAACCCCTTAATCTCATCCCTAATCAGAGGAGCAGCATTAGCTGATCACAAGGTTACTCCTATTCCCAGCATCTCTGGAATCTGAAAAAGGCACATTTGGGGATCATTTATATAAAGTTTGTTTCCTCTCTGAGTTCATGGCATCACCACCCTCCCTCTTTCCTGAGTCAGACACCCAAGTCAACTCTTATTCCTTTATTTCACAAAGCTAAATTTTCACTTAGTCCAAAACCTCTTCTTTCCTGCTGCTAGTTCCCTAATTTGAGCCTTATCTATCCCCTGAATTACTTCCATCCCACTTGCCTCTTGTTCTTGTTCTTGCCTCTATTCTTACCCTACTGCTTACCTCCCTTTCCACTCTGGGCCATTCTTCAGATGCTAGGCAGTTTTTCTAAAATGCAAATCTGACCATGTCACTTCCCTGCTTATACCCTCTAAGAGGCCCTCTGATAAGGTCCAACGTCTTTGCATCGATTGCTTGCATGCTTCTAATCTGGTTCTTGCTTTCTTTAGCCTCATCTCCTGCCACTGACAGATCACGCACTTCTAGGCATCAGAGCCTTCGTTCCAAGTCTCCCTGCTTAAAATGCCCTCTCCTGGTGTCTCTGTCTTGGAGACGTCCTGTGCACATTTTCAAGGCCGGGTCAAGTGTCATCTGAGCTCCTAGACAGGATTCATCTGTCCCTCTCAGTTGGTTGTATAAACCACTCAGCCCGTTGAATTGCTATAGTATCTTTCCCATCCTTGCCACACACTGCATTTCTCAAATCTTTATCTCTTGACTTTCAAGTGCTTGGCACAAGATACAGCTTATAATAGATGTTCAATAAACATTGAAAGAATACCCAAAGGAATTAATCAAAGGTAAGAAGAAAAAGAAACATTTGTTAGAAACTTGCTGCATAGCGGACACTTTTCCTATGTTCTCTCTTAAACTTCCCCAACAGTCTTATTAATTAGATGGTCTTATGTCCATTTTTAGGAATGAGGAGATTAAGGCATAGATAAATTTAATAATCTTTTGCTCAAAGTTACACAGCTAATATATAGCAGAGCCAAGATTTAAATCTAAGTCTGAAAACAAAGCTGGTTGTTTCCCCTTAAACAGGTTATTATAATCATGATTATTTTAATGATGGTACTAAGAAACGGTCAGAGCACTTTACAAGCATTTCTCAGTGGTTAGTCCATAGATCGCTTTCCCATCCATCACTGTTATTGTGTCCCATCACAAACAGATGAAGTCAGCAGAATTAGCCTCCTATTCTGATAAAGACAGTAAGTATGAGGGTTTAAAGTGCCTCATTTGTCTTACTTCACCTAGTGTGATAATCTCTAGGTCCATCCGTGTTGCTGCAAATGGCATTAGTTCACTCTTTTTAATGGCTAAGTAATATTCCATTGTGTATCTATACCACATATTCTTTACCCATCCTTCTGTCGATGGACATTTAGGTTGCTTCCATGACTTCGCTAGTGTAAACAACACTGCAATGGACGTTGGGGTGCATGTACCCTACTGTATAGCACAAAGAACTCTGCTCAGTATTCTGTAGCAACCTAATGGCGAAAAATTTTTGAAAAAAGGATAGATACGTGTAAATGTAAAACTGAATCATACATGTAAATGTATAACTGAATCACTTTGTTGTACACCCGATACCCAATCTTGTTAATCAACTATACTCCAATATAAGATAGCAAGTTAAAAAAAGATAAATCAATTGTCTCACCTAAGGTCACACAGTCTTAGCAAGCAGTGTGGCTGGATCTCAAATCCAGGTCTCCCAGCTCTAAGTCCAGTGGGGGCTGGCGAGGAGGACAGAATCTCAAAGGAAGGAACGCTTTGAAATAATAAGCTGGCTGCTCACTCTGGCACATATCCTGTCCGTTTCCCTTTGCAAGTCTGCTGGAGCCATGGCAGCTTCTAGAAGGTGGAAAAAAAAATCTCAGGCTGAAGCGGTCCACCATTTCAGAAGGATTGGGAATTCTTTGCATGACAGCCATTGTTTGACTTGGCAAGAAAAAAAAATTTTTTTTAATGAAGAGAAGAGAAGCCAGTATATATAAACATTCTAAAAAGCTGCATGGAGCCCGGACCACTACAGCAAGAAGAAAAGCTCTCTTGGGCTGCTGCCCTGTGTGAACCACCCCCAGGTAACCCCCTGTAGGCACTGCCCACCAGGCCTGCCTAGGGAATCTCCAATCTCGGGGAAGAAAAGGATAAAACAACATGAATTCTCCAGGAGCCTCATTATTCAAACAGTTCCAGAGGCAGTGAGAGGACAGCGGTGACTTTGGGAGAAGCACAATCTTATCTCCAGGGTGAATAGGACCATTTGTTGTTTATGTCCAGGAAAGCGGGCCCCGCACAAAAAGAATGGGGGAGAACTCGGAGGAGAAGGGCGCCAAAAGCCAGCGGCTGATCTAAAAATCCTCTGCAGAAACAATGGCTCCTCCCAGGATGAGCCGCAGCCCCTTCAGAAAACAAAAGCTCTCGCGGAGGAAACTGGTCTTTTGTGGCTCTGGCAAGAAGCAACCCAGATAAAGCTAACCTGGCCTGACCCTCTCCCTTCCAGCAGAGGAGACACAGAACTTGTCAGGAAGTGGGGACACTTTGGCGGAGCATCCTGACTTCTATATGGTCTTCCAGCTTCCTGGGTCCTCCACAGAGGCCTCCACTCTTCACAGCAAGGCCCTAGGACATCCTGGTCACCCGCCCCCAGACCCCTTTCTGTGTCCCTCTGAGGCATGTGGTTTCTGTCCCTCTCGTTCCAGCCAAAACCAAAAGCTGCTGTTGGCCCTGGAGCCCTTGCAAGTTTTTCTGACAATTTTTTTAGCTTGGGCTAAAAATACACCCTGGCCTGGGACTTCGGAGCCAGCCCAACCTTGCCCTGACTTGAACCCGTTTGGCCCTTTTCAGCCGGCCAGCAGAAGCCCCCAAATTTCAAAGGGAGCCCGGCTTGGACACGGAACAGGCTGCCAGCCAGCATCTCCCCACCTCCTCCTGGGTAACCAGGGTCCCTCGGATGGCCCAAGTTCCCCTTTGTACCCTGAGACCTGGCCCTGGGGTGGCCTTTGAGCTGACTCTGCAGAATTGTTTTTATGATACTTCCCACATTTGGATTCAGATAGGACTTGGAAGAAGTAATCTGTTTAGATGAGCATCCTGTGGACCTTGTCTTGAGATGATGTTTGCCTCACAAGGGAGTGGTTTTATATTTAGATTGCTGGTCTAACTGGGGATATTAGTGGGGGATGAAGGCCAGCAGAGGTTTCCAAGCCACCCTTCCGCAGCTGTATCTATTAATGACCACATCAGTGGCAGGGAGGGAAAACCACACTCAGGAGCAGAGCAGAATTCATTCTACCATAGTCTGGGGGAGGGTCGGGGGAAGCCAGGCTCTTCCTAAGGCTTTTGTGGGGAAGCGCTCAGGCACCTGTGATGCCTTAGGCCATCACAGGTAGCCAGAAAGAAGGGAAAAAGAATCATTTCCTCAAGGAAATGCTGAGGCTCCTCTGCCCTGGGAATGTGGAGGAAAAGCCATGATGGGTGCTGCCTCTGGACACACAGGACTGTGACCAGACTGAATCAACCAGTATTTGTCAATAATAGGAACCAGCTTGCACCTTATTCTTTGGAGCTAGTGAAGTACTTCCTCATACTTTATCTTATAAAGTTCTTCCATTAAGAACATGAGGTAGTAAGAATATAATCAAAGCTTCTCTTATTGAGTACCTACTATGTACCGGGCAGTGTTCAGTGCTTACAAAAGCAGGAGATTTTAGCATAGTGAGTGATAGATTGCCCCAGCAGAGCTAGAATGGACTTTAGTGTCCCTGTAAAGAGTTGAAATTCCAGGAACAATCTTGCATTTAAGCAAAAATGACTGAACTCATTTCTGGAGTGAAAGACCATGACTTCAGCCTGTTCTTAAAGGCATTTAGGAATAATAAATGATCAGAGCCACTGCTTGAGAAAGAGGATTTCAGGTTCTGTATTGGTTTGATACCAGGGTCAGTCCCTCTTGTGATAGGTTTATAAACCTTATTTCCGTTCTCACATTGCACTTTGCACATGCCTTCATTGGAACAATTATAAATGTTTATTGTATTTTAAAGGGCTCTTTTTGAATCCTCACCTTTTATTCATTAGACTACAAATTTTTGAAGTCAGGAATTGCATCTTTTTAAAAGAAGTCTTTAGTGAATTTGTTACAGTACTGTTCCTGTCTTTTGTTTTGATTTTTTGGCCTCAAGGCATGTGCAATTTCAGCTCCCCAGGAACGGAACCCAAACCCCCTGCTTTGGAAGGTGAAGTCTTGACCAATGGACTGCCAGGAAAGTCTCCAGGTATTGTATTTTATTCACAATTTTATCTTTGATGCCTAAAGTAAGTTCAGGTACTTAGTAAATGCTCAATAAGATTTCAATACATAAAATTAACACAACATTGTAACTCGGCTATATTTCAATTAAAAAAAAAGATTTTGATGCATGAATGACTAATGAATATAAAGGCCCCTGTAGAGAAGCTGCTCTCTTGTAAATATGTGAACGTGTAGGAGAGTACCTTGTGGGTGGGGAACGCTGGGCCCTCTCAAGACATGGTAACAGAAGGTGTGTGTGTGGAATGACTGGAGCTGGTTTGCGGGAAACCAGAGGCAGCCTCAGTGTTGGGCACAGAGCCAAGGGAAGCTGTGTCCGTGCATCCTGGTGGCACTCAGATTTGGCTCCAGACCGGAACATCTCAAGCGCGCCTCTCCCTGCCAGCACCCCTGTGCCTTCACTTTCCTCGGCATCTATTAATGATAAAAGTCCCTGTGGTTTATAATTACCAGTTTGACAAGTTCAGGAGTTCTCTGTTAATTATTATAATTAGCTTTCACTCAGTGTGACTTCGGGAGTTTAACAACAATATTAACAACGGGAGGATGACGATCAGGAATTGACTACAAAGAATTGACTAGAAAGACTTCCTTCTGCTGTCAGGGAAACTTATTAATGAAGGCAGAACCTGCACAGCAGCTCCCCTCTGTCCGCCTTGACTCAGTGATCAGATCTAAATCTGCCTTGGGGAACTGAAAACAATGGTTGTGGCCAGTGCTTGCAAACCCCAAGTTTAAAATTAACCAGGGAAGAAAGAAGAAGCCACTGAAGTGAAAGCTGTGGGCTACTCCTTGAGCAGAAGTCAAGCAAAGGCAGCGGCCAGAGAGCAAAGCACGAACCAAAGCTGCCAGCCGTGGCTCCAGATCTGGTTGGTAGGGACTGCAGATGTCTCCAAGGTATCACGAGGGGAAAGGAGGGCAGGGCTGGGCATTCCCGGGGGCAGTCAACTTACCCTGACACTGTGACAGCGAAGGCCACTTTTTCTGCCCATCTCTCAATGCTATTCATTCCCACAGCTCTTCCTTGAGTTAGGACCCTCAGTCTCTTTCACCTGGATGTTACTGGACTTAATTGGTTTCCACTCCATTGTCCAAATCTGCTTCAAGTTCACAGGCTTATCAGACTGTTCATCCTTGAGGACGGCTTTGGTGACTTCAACTTCTCACCTGCAAAGTTTTTGATGGGTTCTAATTGCTCATCAAATACAGCCTAGAGTCCTCATTTTGGCACCAAAGTCTACTCAGTATGGGTCCAACTTGTCTTTCCAGTACTGTATGTGTGTTAATTGCTCAGTTGTGTCTGACTCTTTGCAACCCCGTGGACAGTGTAGCCTGCCAGGCTGCTCTGTCTATGGAATTCTCCAGGCAGGAATACTGAATTGGGTAGCCATTCCCTTCTCCAGGGGATCTTCCCAACCCAGGGATCAAATTGAGGTCTCCTCCATTGCAGGCAGATTCTTTACTGGCTGAGCCACCAGGGAAGCCCCTTTCCAATACTATCTTCTGATTATTCTCAGTCTGTCACTCAGACAATAAACACCTACTCAATATCAGACAGTGTTTCAGATGCTGCAGCCTGAGCCAACAACAAGACAGATGAGTATTTGCCTCAATGGCTTTTTAACTCTAGGACATCAGAAAATAAACAAATACACTAATAAATAGTATCATCCAAGGAGATGATAAGCCCTCCATTGTCATCTTAACCAAAAAGCTAAAGACACTGAGCTTGAAGCAGGGAGTTCTAAAGAAACTAACATTTATTCAGCCTCTATCATAGGCCAGATGTGATGATAGCCCTTTGAGGAAGCTATTCCCCTTTAAGTTAAACAGGTATTTTTCTACCTGCTGTTTTCCAGGCTCCTCTCTGCCATGCTCCAATGACCATCAAGGAATAGAAAAAGAAGAAATCCATGGCGACAAAGCAATCAGAATAGTAGTATGGTGGAGCAAAGAATGAACGATATCAACAATTTTTTGACGATGGATAGCAGGCTGGAGTGTTGGTGATACAGCAGACTGAAGAGCTGGCATCTGAGGGTCTGCAGAGGGGCTTGCCAACAGGAAGTGAGAGGCAGTCCCTGGAAGCCTGAGGTGATCGGGGGTACCAGAGTCCTGAGGGCATGGGTCAGGAGTGAGGTGCACACAGGGAGATGAGTTAAAGAGCATTTGGACCCCCAGATCTTCTTTATTCTGTGCAGCCAAATGACTATACCTCTCCAACCTGGCAAAAAGCTTTGTCTTCTGGAGAAATTAAGTGAGGGAAGTTCTATATTAGGGGCAACTGGTGAGGGTGAAGGTAAAGAGATGCATTGTGGGAAAAAGATATTATGATAAAGTACACTCAGAATTCTTCCAGTGGCTAATCCTCTTTATTCCCTCAACGCTGTCAGGAGCTGGGAGGACTGTGCTCTGGGAAAGACTGTCCCCAGAGAAAAGCCCTGTGGACACTGATGTTTGACAATCTCAAAGATGTGGGTACTGCCGTACAGACTAGTGGACCCGAGATGTTGACGACCCCACATACAAGGAATTTCCAGTCAGATTTTAGTGCCTCATCCTAAAGGACCACCGAGGGTCACCACACATTTGGGGAAAACTTAAAAGCAGTGCCCCAACTATCAGGGAAAGAAATTCAGAGGAAAAGAGAGCAACACAGGGAGCAGAAGAAAAATATGAGGAAAAAGAATCCCTGTTAAATCTGTGGAAAGAGAATACTTTTCCTTTCTTATATTCCAAAAACAAGAACAGGATACTATTTTTTTTCCCCCTATGGAACAATATCATAACTGGAAAGAACTCTTGAAAGATAAAGTTATTGTGACCAAATTTTTAAAAGGATCAATTGAAGATTTGTGAAATAAAAAATGAATGTATTTCCTAGAAAGTGTGAAAGCAGAAGAAACTGAAATGGAAGGGAAAAGACAAACATATTTGAAGTAAGTGACTGTATTTTATTGAACCATTAGAATAGCTGTGTAGGTTAGGTATAATTTCTTCTATTTTGTCGAAGAGAAACTGAGGCTCCAGGAAGCTTTAGTAATCTTCCCAAAATCACACATAGTGAAATGGCAGAGCTGGAATGTGACCCAAGTCTCAGGACTCCAAAGCCACGTGTGTCTGCTCAGCTGTCCCCTCAGAAAAGCAGAGGAGAAGGTGATGGCAACCCACTCCAGTACTCTTGCCTGGAGAATCCCAGGGATGGGGGAACCTGGTGGGTCGCCGTCTATCGGGTCGCACAGAGTCGGACACGACTGAAGCAACTTAGCAGCAGCAGCAGCAGCAGCCGAAAAGCAGACTCAGCAGAGACCTGGAAGGTGGCTTGGGAACTAAGACAGCAGTTTTAGTAAAAGGCATAATATTTGCACCTTTCTGCTCCGTGGTAACTCTAAGACCCATGCTTTTCCAAAGCTTTTTGTGATTATTTAACAGAGATATCACACATAATGTACAGGGCCTCAAAATATGGTTCTTCTCTTTTCTTATCTGCAGCTGAGCTAGAATCCCAGTAATTCTTTGCCCTGGGATTTTATCTGATAAAGTTATGAGCATTCAAAACATACAGTTGTCCTTTGATCAGACTTAGTGGGGCATTTTCATAAAGTGACAGTGGGATCTAGAAGATGGTTCTATATCAGACCTTTCATCCAGGTGGATTAGGCATGTATTCATGGCTTGACGTGTATTTCAAGTCAGGGGAAAATGTATTGTCAGAGGAAGCATAATCAATGACAACTGGGACCGGCATGTCTTCTGATTTATGGGCCCCAGTTCAGCTGCTGATCATGGACAGTGGAAGGAGATAAGACCCTCAGCAGAACTGTCTCTCATTTCCTGGGAGGAAAGAGAATGGAAGAGAAAGCTCAGGCTTCTTATGGATCAAACGAGGCCTAACAAGGTGGATGGTGTGAGGTTCTACAGTCCATAGACGTTTCTGCTCTTTTGCCTTCCTTTCCTCTGTCTCCCTTCCTTTATTCCCTCCCTCCCTTCCTCCCTTCTTTTCTCCTTCCTTCCTTCATGTTTTCCTTTCTTCTTTCCTTTTTTCCTCCCTCCTTCCCTCTTTCCTTAAAGGAGGCAGAAGACAGAGCTCAACACAATCACCTTGATTATCAATACAGATCAGTTTGAGGACATGACTTAAATACGTGACAACAATGGGCTTCCAGACACTGACCTAGAAGAGAGAGGCGAGATGGGTCTCAGAAGGGTTGGCTGGAGGCTGCATCAGTCAGTCAGTTCCTGGGGCAGAGATATCCACCCCTCCTGTCTAGGGAAGAGTGGGTAAGGAAAGGAAGAGGCGTGCTATGCTAATCAGTGCTCCTCCCCACCAAAGGGAGCCTCAGAAGTGGGGACTACGGTCCCTCTAGGTTACAAGTAAACACTGGCATGAAAGGTATTTCATGGAATGGGGTGGAACATTGCAAAGTACCTGGGAGACAGGGCTTTAGCAGAGGGATGGGTAAGAACTCTGGGGTTTTCGTTTTCTTTTTGCTCCCTTCCTGGGGTATGTTTTGATAAATGCTTGGCAACTCTGAAATGATTAATTTCTACTTCTTTCTACTAGTAGCTGGGAACCTTATAGATATCACTATATGATTCCCAGCCATTTATTCTGTCATCTTGGGTTCCATCTGGCCTGTCTGGAAGTTGGGCATAGCTCTGGCTGCCTCATTCACCTTCCAGGGTTGCTGTGGGGATCAAAATGCAACGTTGCTGTGAAAAAACATCACAAACATTTACTAATGCTGCGGATTGCCCCAGTGGTATCTAGTATGGCTCCAGACTTCTCTTCCACAGCTCTGTTCATGGATACTTCTGCATATGTGCTTCCTGTCTGGTCCACAGAGACTCTCAGGAGAACACCCTTCATGGCCGTCCATGGCCACGGAATAGGCATCCTCTGTTCTCCATCCTGCCCCCGCTCTAAATACCTGTGCTTTGGTAACAGGGAGCAACCTGCCCCGCTACAACAAAAAGGAAAGAAAGAAAAAGAGAGATAAGAAAAACACACACACACAAACAAACAGACAAATCCATATTCTGTACCTCTTGCTCAGAAATGGCACAGAGAAGGAGGTCTTAAGACAGAGAGATTAACTTTCTCCAAGAGCCAATGCACCTGGGAATACACAGCAAGACACAACAGGCTGAGCAAATATTAGACAAATATCCCTTTTCTGCATGGCCCACTTTGCTGGAGATGAATGGCTTGACTTCTCAAACACTCTCAGAGCAAACCCAGCCTGCCTGGCTTCAAGATCAATATCACTTGTCTTTCTTTCCTTCCCACTTCTCCCTCCTTTTCTAATTTCTAAAGCAAATGTATACAAAATATTTATCTAGAATAGAGGCACTTAGAAAAGCAAACTGTGCAGAGTCGATGATCTGAGACCCCAGTCTCTATTTCTCTGTGGGCTGGTACCTGTCTGGGCTCCAACCTGGACTTGCAATGCAGAAATACCTGGGGAAGGCTCGTGGCACTGCCCTGGTTCCAAGATGATGCTCTTTGGAGCCCTTTGACTCCTCCAGGCACAGGTGAGGAGAATGGGGTTGGATAAGGAGCGGTGGGACTCAGAAGACCAGAGAGCAGAGATGTGCTCTAAGAAAGAGCTTAGTGGATTCAGGTTGAATGTGAGAAAATGTTGTCCAGTGGATACTGCTTGACTCTGAAGTAAAGTGAAATGTGAAGGAAGGCTGTAGAATGACTTTCCTGAGGTCCAACGAGAGAAGGGGGAGGGGAAGGGTCATGGGTGAGAGATGGTGCCTACAAATAAATGAAGACAGGATTGTCTTGGGGCAGGAATACATCCATTGTGACCTTGAGATGTCCCTGTCTGCTGGAACCAGATCGTGAGAAGCTGTCACTGGATGGTACCTTATGGTCGTGGTACTTTATCAACAGTTGAGGGAAAAGGGCTCAGAAATATAAAGGGAGTTTTCTGGTGTCACACAGCAAGGAAGTGATACGGCTAGGATTGCAGGCTTGCTCTGAGCCATAGCCTGCCCAGCTGAGCCCTAACTGCCTGTGCCTTCCCCTTCTGGGCTCAGTCGTCTCTGAGCTCCCAGCATAAACTGGTTCTGCCCTGAAAAGACTGGTCCCCTGGGTCAGGAGCTACCGTTCTCTAACTTGGAGCATCCCTTGACTGCAAAGGAATGCTCTAAGTTAGAGCATCCCTATGCATCACCCCAGTGCAACAACTCACTGTGTGTTACATGTCCTGATGTATTGAGATGCTGCTACTGTTGCTACTAAGTCGCTTCAGTCGTGTCCGACTCTGTGCAGCCCCATAGATGGCAGCCACCAGGCTTCCCTGTCCCTGGGATTCTCAAGGCAATAACACTGGAGTGGGTTGCCATTTCCTTCTCCAATGCATGAAAGTGAAAAGTGAAAGTGAAGTCGCTCAGTCGTGTCCGACTCCTCGTGACCCCGTGGACTGCAGCCCACCAGGCTCCTCCGTCCGTGGGATTCTCCAGGCAAGAGTACTGGAGTGGGGTGCCATTGCCTTCTCCAATTGAGATGCTAGTCTCTTCCAAATAGGCTCTCTCTGCCCCAATCCTGGTCTTTCATGGTCCCAGCTTCTTCTCTTTATCCACTGCCTAAGGCAAAGTTTCCAGCATGCCTTTCTGATGGGTCTGTTTGCATTAGAGCAAAAATGGGTGGAAGTAGCATTTTCTCATGGCTCCAGGCCTCATAGGACAGTGGATGCTAGGATGTGACATTCGCATTTTTCCTGCAGGAGGAAGAGGGATTTTCATCTTCTCTCTGGAAGAGGAAATGACAGGAAAGCCACAGCAGCCAGGGCTGGAAGACAGACTGTGGTTTCTCATCATTAGAAAAATTAAAGTATACAGACAGAAATGTGGTTTTGCTCCATAACTGTATCCTGTCAACTAAATATTTCATTTAGACCTAATGCCTGAGCCAAATGAGAATCTCAAGCAAAACTGCACTATTAGAATACACTTAATTATTGATTCAGCCAGGCAAAAAATAAAAAATAAAGAAACCGGGCGGTACTCTAATTCCTCTTATCAAGCATCTCGAGTGCTAATATGCACTTGAACAGCTGCTATTATCCTGGGGAGCCCACTGCCTTCAGCTGCAAAATGTACAACTTCACACCAGCCACATGGAGCCAGACTGAAGGCGACAACAGAAACACATCCTTTTTTCCCAGGCTCAATTCCTTTCTCAGGGAGAGGAAGGGGCAGAGGTCCTATGGTCAGCACCAGGAGGGGAGCCTCCCCTTTCACTTCTTTCTGACTTCCTATCTCATATGTGTAGAAAATACCATATTATTTCAGTGGTTCCCAACCCGGGATTTATAGAAGTGACCCAAAATACTACTCCTGTGCTATCTAAATGTCCTCTCTTTCACTTGATTAAAATTAACAAAGACAATGGTTTATGATCCTAGCACTAAAAGGGACTGTGGGCACCATCTGATTCAACTCTTTCATTGACGCAGATGGAATTACTGAGACTAGGAAGCTGAGGTGATGAGTCCAAGGACCCATCGTGTCAGTGGGAGTAATAGAACTAATTTAGTTTCATCTAAAACATGTTGTTGGTGATGGGAGAGGAAAGAGAGTAGAGAGGAGTTGGAAGGGGAATATGGAGGTATTGTTAGCTGTGATGTGTGTGTGTGCGTGTGTGTGGCTGGATGCTGTTGTGTTATATAATATGTCTGTAAAAAGACATTGCTGGCATGTCAGTCTCAAAAACTTCAAAATGCAGCTTTTTTTTGTACTTTTTTTTTTTAGCCGTATTATATAACTTCTCTTCTTATAGCTCTATTATTTTAGCCACTATAATTCCTCTATTTATCCATTCACTTCTCCATCATTCCATTCACAAAGCTGCCATTCAATTTCACCTCTTTTCTCCCTCCCTCCCTCCGGTCCTTCCTTCCTTTCCTCCCCCCTCCCCTCCTTCCATCTGTCTGTCCATCCATCCAGCTACCCATCCATTTATTTATCCCAGAAGCACCTATTGAAGCCCTACCAAGTATAAGATATTGAAACATAATTCTTCACAAGTAATACTGCTTTGTTAAGAGTGTCTTCCTATGAGCACCCTGGGGGAAGGCACTATGTTCTAAGTCACTTAACAGAACAAAATATGGAGTTTTCTGACGGTATGTGCCCAGTGAGACATTTATGACCAAAGCTGAGAAAATTTAAACGTCTCCTGAAGACAGAGGTGGTAGAACTAACAAGTTGGAAGGAGCCTACGAAGACCATCTTGTTTCTTCCTCAGCCTTCAGGGTAGCTTTTGACCTAAATCCTACCATCTCATCAAAATGGCCTCTTTAATGTTCCCATGGATGGTGTGAATTCAAGTTTCCCTTGCTTTGGGGTGACCAAAGGTGTCAGTTTGCCCAGGACTGAGATTTCCCATCAAATGAGAGTAGCACCTACTTCCTTTGTTAAAACAGCTCCTTCTATTTATAGGAGGAGCTGTTTTCTTGCTTTTATTTATACACATCCTTCTTAACTCAAGTCCTGCCACCTCTACAGATATTTATGTAGCTCCTTTTTCTTCTTTAAAATGTCATTGCAATTAGACTCCTTGCCAAACCACTCGTATTTGTACAGTAAAGTTACATTGGCCAGTTCTTTTCACTAGTGTATGAACATCACTGTGGAATCTCTAGCTACACTGGGAACTTCTCAGGTGAAGGGACTTGCCTACATTCTGTCTTGTGTCCTGCTTACTGCAGCTCTTGCAGAAGAAATTCTCCACTCTATCTAACCTAATTCCTTCCTGCTGAATTCGGTCTTGCATTTCCTACTTTTTCCTCAGAAAAGATAGCCAGGAAGTCATCGTCCCACTGATGCTAGTCTTTCTAAAACATTGAGTCAGTGACTAAAACCCTTCCCGTCCTTTCACTCTATCTTCTTCATGAGTGTCTTTCCTTTGGTCTGTCTTCCAAGGCACCATTTCTTTTCCACGTTGTCTCTTGTTTTCCTCTGCACTCTTTAAACGAGGAGTCCAGGCTGGACATGGTGTCTAAAGGGAGACTGGCCAGGGGATGTGGCCGCCGTGAGCCCGGGGGGCCGATGGGCCAGGTGCTGACGAGCTCTGTCACACAGTCTTGTGGAGGAAGGAGGAAGGAAAAGGGGAGATCTAAGCCACAGCACTCTGCCTCTCAGAAGGACTGGCATGCATGGACCCAGCTTTCCTTGGGAAATCCCCACCTCCTGCCACCAGTAGAGTCTGTGATTGCTGGTCTTGCCCTGACACTCACTTTGGCTGCCTAGGGGAGTGATGCTTCTTCTTTGCATGTTGATGTAAAAGAAAATGCCCACAGAAGCCTGAGGGACACAGGAAGCAACAGACAGTTTGCGATGTTACGAAAACAACACTGGAGATGCAGATGGGAAAAAAATCGATGGCTTGTGAAGACTATGCCGAGCAATTAGGACTGGGAGCTGGCTCTTGCCTGTGGCTGGTTGGTTGCTGTGAGTTGTGGCTGGATTTATGTTAGAAGGCAATGGCACCCCACTCCAGTACTCTTGCCTGGCAAATCCCATGGATGGAGGAGCCTGGTAGGCTGCAGTCCATGGGGTCGCAAAGAGTCGGAAAGGACTGAGAGACTTCTTTCAGTTTTCACTTTCATGCATTGGAGAAGGCAATGGCACCCCACTCCAGTACTCTTGCCTGGCAAATCCCATGGATGGAGGAGCCTGGTGGGCTGCCGTCTATGGGGTCGCACAGAGTCGGACATGACTGAAGTGACTTAGCAGCTTAGCATGGCTCCTGAAAAGTAGTGTGTTTCTGAACCCCCTCCCATTTCAAACCAGGAGGAAACTATGGAGGCAGTTAGGGCTCTTACAGGGGTGTGGTAGGTCAAGTGCAAAAATGGCTGCGTTTTCTGTATTCATGCCTTTTGCAATGTGACTTTGCAATTCTATCAGTTTTTGTATCCCTTAAATCTGGACTGAACTTTAAAGAAACTCATTTGCCAATAAAATACAGCTGAAGTGACAGGGTACCAGCTCTAAGTCTAGAACCCAAGAGCTTTTGTGTGCTTCTGCTCTCCTGTGAAGACGGCATTGCCATGTATAAAGCCTGAGCTAGCTTGCTGAATGATGAGAGGTATGTGGCCCTGTCACTCCAATACTACAGCCAACAGCCAACCACCAGACACAAATGAGGCATCCTGGACAAGCTGTCTCCCAGCCTACCCACCAGCTGACCACAATCTCATGAGTGAACCCAGCCAAGATCAGCCAAGCCTGGCCCAAATCAGAACTACTGAGTGGACTTACGTTTTGTGAGGAATAATAAACGTTTGTTGCTTCAACTCACTGAGTTTGGGGCAGTTTGCTATGTAGCAAGAGCGAACTGATGTAGGGATTGAGAGGGTGAAGGGGAAAGAGGTATTGTCTTCTATAAGATCTTAAAGGAATTAGAACAAATCTAGTTCTGAACTGCACACAGGAATCTCCGTGATGTGGACTCCTTGCATCTTTGACTTTACTTCTTGCTACTTCCCTCCTTATTTGCCTAGCTCCTCCCTCCCTCATACACACACTTCAGCCTTCCTGGGCTCCTTGTAACAGTTTGAGCTCTGCTTTCCGTTCTACTCTTTCCCCTTCCTGGTACATTGTCCCATTTCTCACCTTCTTTCCTTTGCCTGTCTGAGTCCTGCTCCATCCTCAGGCTTCAGCGTAGCTGTCTCTTCCATATATTATCACCTTGTCTCTGTTCCTTAGTTCTCTTTAATGTTGTCTCTTTTAACACTTACCACGATATAGTGAGGTCTGAAGGCCTCTCTTTCCTTCGAGGACCATTGTTCTCTGATTCAGAAAGTACTAAAGCTAAGGTCATAACTCTGAAAAGTTAAATCATGTGGGTGAGCATCCACATATTTGAAGCACCAGGTGATTCTGATATGCAGTCAAGGCTGAGAACTACTGTAGGTCCAGTCTATTTGTGAAAAGGTGTGTGTGAAGGGGGTGGTCCCTGTCATCCAAATCTGCAGCTACTTCTCCATTTCTCTTCAGTTCTGTTTGGAGTTTCATCTGTGACAAACCATGGTCTGGAATTTCAGGGTTCTTTACTTTCTCAGTGCCATGCTCTGCTGTCATCCTGGTCTCAACAGAGAAGTGATGTGAAGAAGGTGAGGTTTCTCTTTGTTGTCCAATAATTTACACAAAACCACAAACAGAGGCTATCTTGGTATCACATATTTTACTGAAGGGATAAAAGGCAAGGCAGAGGGGTAGCACACAGTGAAGAACTTAGAACAAATTCTAGCTTGGCTGGAAAAGTTCCTGGGATTTTCCCACCGCCATCACCTTCTCTGACTTTTGCCTCTTCTTGTTGTTGGGTTCTTTTCCCAAATGTGTTTGGCTTTCCCAATTCATATTCCTTCTAGCATCTTTACTCTTCCTGCTTGGGCTACCAAAATGGATTAAAACTCCTCTTTAAAATGCAGAGCAGGGGAACTTCCCTGGTGGTCCAGGGGTTAAGAATTCACTTTACAATGCAGCAAACACAGGCTTGATCCCTGGAGGGAACTAAGAACCCACTAGCAACTGTTTGATTCACTCCTCCTGGCAGGTCAGGATCTGGACCTGACTTTTTTCCACATATGATCCATCAAGGTGTATTGCTAAGCAGAAGAGAGCTCTTTACTTTTCATGAATTCTGACTCAAGCTTTAACAGAAAAGTTGTTGTTTTCTCTGCTACCTATAATCTTTGCCTGACTACTTACCGGTCTCCGCAGTGAACAGTGAGCCACTTAGGGGTTGGTTCAGATGGTCGTGTTCACCAGTGAGTTCTTAGAGCCAAGCTCAGATCAGAGGAGGCCCTCAAGCAATATTTGTTGCATGAATGATGCTTGAATGAAAGAAGACAAGGGATTGTATGAACCAATTTAAAGCTCAGCCAAGGAGTGTGTCTGAGCCTGTCAGAGGGGAAACGCTTGATGGGGGGATCCTTGAAGACTACCAAGGGTCAGAAACTGGGGAAGTGCAGCTCAGCTGTTAGGAAAAAGCTGTTCAGATCTATTAGGAAAAAGTTGAGATTGAAATAAACCAAGCTAAAGTGTCCTAATCCCATGGACAGAGGAGCCTGGTGGGCTGCAGTCCATGGGGTCACGAAGAGTCAGACACGACTGAGCGACTTCACTTTCACTTTTTACTTTCATGCATTGGAGAAGGAAATGGCAACCCACTCCAGTGTTCTTGCCTGGAGAATCCCAGGAACGGGGGAGCCTGGTGGACTGCCGTCTCTGGGGTCACACAGTGTCGGACACGACTGAAGCGACTTAGCAGCAGCAAAATATCCTAAAATGAATAACTTAGAATGAAGGAGGGGACAAAAGCAAGGGTGAGAGTTGGAAAAAGTGAGAGACAGACTCAGGGACTGAGGGATCCATAAGTCATGTGGACCTTTTGCTACATGGACAGAGGGCAGGAGGACTAGAGCAAAGCTGGGGAGGGCAATGGGTACTTAATCCCCCAAACCACTATTTCAGAATCATTTCCCTTTTCTCTAGTACAAATTTAGATGTGTAGATTTGCACACACACACTTATGTATGGATTCCTTGGATCAGACTTTTAAGATCAGATGTGTCCAAGGAAACCAGAATTGAAAGAGACACATGTACCCCAATATTCATCACAGCACTGTTTATAACAGCCAGGACATGGAAGCAACTTAGATGTCCATCAGCAGAAGAATGGATAAGAAAGCTGTGGTACATATACAGAATGGAATATTACTCAGCCATTAAAAAGAATACATGTGAATCAGTTCTAATGAGGTAGATGAAACTGGAGCCTATTATACAGAGTGAAGTAAGCCAGAAATAAAAACACCAATACAATATACTAATGCATATATATGGAATTTAGAAAGATGGTAACGATAACCCTATATGTGAGACAGCAAAAGAGACACAGATGTATAGAACAGTCTTCTGGACTCTGTGGGAAAAGATGAGGGTGGGAAGATCTGAGAGAATAGCATGGAAACATGTATATTATCATATATGAAACAGATCGCCAGTTCAGGTTCAATGCATGAGACAGGGTGCTCAGGGCTGGTGCACTGGGATGATCCAGAGGGATGGGATGGGGAGGGAGGTGGGAGGGGGGTTCAGGATGGGGAACACATGTAAACCCATGGCTGATTCATATCAATGTATGGCAAAAACCACTACAATATTATAAAGTAATTAGCCTCTAGCTAAAATAAATAAATTAAAAAAAGAAATGTATTCAACAAAATAAATTAAAAAAAAAAAGATCTGGTGTGAAAATGCATCTGACAGTCAGAGCAATTGTTTTGCCTTTACAGAAGGAGCGTGATGGGTGCTTAAGAGAGTCAGTACCTAGTGCTGGCTCCACCTCTCAGCAATTGAAATACTTTAAGATGGGAAACTGCAGGACCCTTAGCTTCTGCAAGTCTTAAAGAGTCGAATTACATCATCTCCTGCACAGGTTTACTAGGAACCTTAGCCAGAAAAAATCTGTAAGGCACTTAGCATAGCCCTTGTATTCAGTGAATGAAACTATACTTAACAAATGCTCTCTGACTGTTGACTCTGTGTCTGATGCTTTGCTACGCTGGAGGCACATGAAGAATAAAGCTGTAGTCAGAGGAGTTGGTGGGTAAAGACATCCTGTATATATTTCTCTTGTATATACTATCTGAGGCCGGGAGGTAGCCATTGGGGTTTATCCTGAGTCTTGCATCCAAGTATTTAAAAACTTGGTTTCTGAAGGCACTGGTGACCCTGGACCCAGAGAAGAAAAAGGTACGTCTTTCCAGGAGAGATAGTCATCTACGGGATAGTCCATTCAGTTGCATCCTAGGAGATTTCCTCACCATCCAAAAACCAATGAGGTCTGACCTTGCACGATGGGCTGAGCTCCCAGCCTAGAGCAGTGTGATTGCTGCTGAGGACGGGCCCATTCATAACCAGGCACAGACAGACCTGTTAGCGACTTTGCTGCAGGCGGGCTATTACTTACAATATAGTTAGTGTCGCTTAACCAAAATGGATGGGACGCGGTGTTTGGGAGAAGAGTCCTGAATCTGACCAAGAGGAATATAAGTTACCGCAGTGGCAGGCTGGTCTAGGGAGTCAGAGGGCAGGGGTAGGGGTTGCCATTGAACTTGGGTCCTCCCTATGCAATGTAATTGTTTTCCTTTTTTGATCAATGTCCAAGTTTGAAGTTTCCACGGAAGGATCTGATGTGAGATTCTATATTTGCTTGGGGAAAAAGTGGACAGGGCTGCAGTGAAAGTAACAGTTATACAGGAGAAAGAGCACTGGGGGTTAGAGACAATGGTGGCATGGCCATGAGGAGCAGGTAGTGCAAGCTGTAACTGGAAACTTCTCAAAGTCCTTCTGTCTACATAGCTAGTCTATTTCTGCCACCTTAAGGGTCTAGAGGAGAGTGAAAAAGTTGGCTTAAAGCACAACATTCAGAAAACTAAGATCATGGCATCTGGTCCCATCACTTCATGGCAAACAGATGGGGAAACAGTGGAAACAGTGAAGGACTTTATTTTGGGGGGCTCCAAAATTGCTGTAGATGGTGACTGCAGCCATGAAATTAAAAGACGCTTACTCCTTGGAAGGAAAGTTATGACCAACCTAGACAGCATATTAAGAAGCAGAGACATTACTTTGCCAACAAAGGTTCCTCTAGTCAGTTCAGTTCAGTTCAGTCGCTCAGTTGTGTCCAACTCTTTGCGACCCCATGAATCACAGCACACCAGGCCTCCCTGTCCATCACCAACACCCACAGTTCACTCAAACTCATGTCCATCGAGTCACGGATGCCATCCAGCCATCTCATCCTCTGTTGTTGCCTTCTCCTCCTGCCCCCAATCCCTCCCAGCATCAGGGTCTTTTCCAATGAGTCAACTCTTTGCATCATGTGGCCAAAGTATTGGAGTTTCAGCTTTAGCGTCATTCCTTCCAAAGAACACCCAGGACTGATCTCCTTTAGAATGGACTGGTTGGATCTCCTTGCAGTCCAAGGGACTCTCAAGAGTCTTCTCCAACACCACACTTCAAAAGCATCAATTCTTCGGTGCTCAGCCTTCTTCACAGTCCAACTCTCACATCCATACATGACCACTGGAAAAACCATAGCCTTGACTAGATGGACCTTTGTTAGCAAAGTAATGTCTCTGCTTTTTAATATGTTATCTAGGTTGGTCATAACTTTCCTTCCAAGGAGTAAATGTCTTTTAATTTCATGGCTGCAATCACCATCTGCAGTGATTTTGGAGCCCCCCAAAAATAAAATCTGCCACTGTTTCCACTGTTTCCCCATCTATTTCCCATGGAGTGATGGGACCAGATGCCATGATCTTCGTTTTCCGTTGCTGCTTGCTATTATTTCAATGAAGGCATTGGATGTGTGTGTTTAGTTGCTCAGTTGTGTCCAACTCTTTTGCAACCACATGGACTGTAGTGGTCTCCTCTGTCCATGGGATTCTCCAGGCAAGAATAGTGGAGTGGGTAGTCATTCCCTTCTCCATGGGATCTCTCTTACTCAGGGTTCAAACCCAGGTTTCCTACATTGCAGGCAGATTCTTTATGATCTGAGCCACCAGGGAAGCCCATGGCATTGGAACAGAGCACAATTAGCCTTATGTGTGTGGACAGTTCAGTGCACATTAGGCTGAGATTATCAACTCCTTTACTCAGGATACTACATTTCTATTAATGTTACATTGGTTTTGTTGAAAGTCATGTACCATACTATTACATAATGAGCTTACCATCAACTAATCCCCCATGATTTTGTTTTACATGAATTTCTGGAGACTGGAATGCAAAAGTAGGAAGTCAAGAAACATCTGGAGTAACAGGCAAATTTGGCCTTGGGGTACAGAATGAAGCAGGGAAAAGGCTAATAGAGTTTTGCCAAGAAAATGCACTGGTCATAGCAAACACCCTCTTCCAACAACACAAGAGAAGACTCTACAAATGGACATCACCAGATGGTCAACACTGAAATCAGATTGATTATATTCTTTGCAGCCAAAAATGGAGAAGCTTTATACAGTCAGCAAAAACAAGACCCGGAGCTGACTGTGGCTCAGATCATGAACTCCTTATTGCCAAATTCAGACTTAAATGAAGAAAGTGGGGAAACCCCTAGACCATTCAGGTATGACCTAAATCAAATCCCTTATGATTATACAGTGGAAGTGAGAAATAGATTTAAGGGACTAGATCTGATAAACAGAGTGCCTGATGAACTATGGATGGAGGTTCATGACATTGCACAGGAGACAGGGATCAAGACCATCCCCATGGAAAAGAAATGCAAAAAAGCAAAATGGCTGTCTGAGGAGGCCTTACAAATAGCTGTGAAAAGAAGAGAAGTAAAAAACAATGGAGCAAAGGAAAGCTATAAGCATCTGAATGCAGAGTTCCAAAGAATAGCAAGGAGAGATAAGAAAGCCTTCCTCAGTGATCAATGCAAAGAAATAGAGAAAAACAATAGAATGGGAAAAACTAGAGATCTCTTCAAGAAAATTAGAGATACCAAGGGAACATTTCATGCAAAGATGGGCTTGATAAAGGACAGAAATGGTCTGGACCTAACAGAAGCAGAAGATATTAAGAAGAGGTGGCAAGAATACACAGAAGAACTGTACAAAACAGATCTTCATGACCCAGATAATCATGATGATGTGATCACTAATCCAGAGCCAGACATCTTGGAAAGTGAAGTCAAGTGGGCCTTAGAAAGCATCACTACGAACAAAGCTAGTGGAGGAGGTGATGGAATTCCAGTTGCGCTCTTTCAAATCCTGAAAGATGATGTTGTGAAAGTGCTGCACTCAATATGTCAACAAATTTGGAAAACTCAGCAGTGGCCACAGGACTGGAAAAGGTCAGTTTTCATTCCAATCCCAAAGAAAGGCAATGCCAAAGAATGTTCAAACTACCACACAATTGCACTCATCTCACATGCTAGTAAAGTAATGCTCAAAATTCTCCAAGCCAGGCTTCAGCAATACGTGAACCATGAACTTCCTGATGTTCAAGCTGGTTTTAGAAAAGGCAGAGGAACCAGAGATCAAATTGCCAACATCTGCTGGATCATAGAAAAAGCAAGAGAGTTCCAGAAAAACATCTATTTCTGCTTTATTGACTATGCCAAAGCCTTTGTGTGGATCACAATAAACTGTGGAAAATTCTGAAAGAGATGGGAATACCAGACCATGTGACCTGCCTCTTGAGAAACCTATATGCAAGTCGGGAAGCAACAGTTAGGACTGGACATGGAACAACAGACTGGTTCCAAATAGGAAAAGGAGTACGTCAAGGCTGTATATTGTCACCCTGCTTATTTAACTTCTATGCAGGGTATATCATGAGAAACGCTGGGCTAGAAGAAGCACAAGTTGTAATCAAGATTGCTGGGAGAAATATCAATCACCTCAGATATGCAGATGACACCACCCTTATGGCAGAAAGTGAAGAAGAACTAAAAAGCCTCTTGATGAAAGTGAAAGAGGAGAGTGAAAAAGTTGGCTTAAAGCTCAACATTCAGAAAACTAAGATCACGGCATATGGTCCTATCACTTCATGGGAAATAGATGGGGAAACAGTGGAAACAGTGTCAGACTTTATTTTGGGGGGCTCTAAAATCAGTGCAGATAGTGATTGCAGCCATGAAATTAAGACACGTACTCCTTGGAAGAAAAGTTATGACCAACCTAGATAGCATGTTAAAAATCAGAGACATTACTTTGACAACAAAGGTCTGTCTAGTTAAGGCTATGGTTTTTCCAGGGGTCATGTTTGGATGTGAGAGTTGGACTATAAAGAAAGCTGAGCACCGAAGAATTGATGCTTTTGAAGTGTGGTGTTGGAGAAGATTCTTGAGAGTCCCTTGGACTGCAAGGAGGTCCAATCAGTCCATCCTAAAGACCAGTCCTGGGTGTCCACTGCAAGGACTTATGTTGAAGCTGAAACTCCAATATTTTGGCCACCTGATGCGAGGAGCTGACTCATTTGAAAAGACTCTGATGCTGGGAAAGATTGACGGCAGGAGGAGAAGGGGACGACAGAAGATGAGATGATTGGATGGCATCATTGATTCAATGGAGATGATTTTGAGTAAAATCTGGAAGTTGGTGATGGACAGGGAGGCCTGGTGTGCTGCAATTCATGGGGTCGCAAAGAGTTGGACATGACTGAGCGACTGAACTGACTGACTAAGGCTTCTCCTATTGCATAGATAGTTTTGGTTCTTAGGGTGGGATATTAAGTGTCGTTCTGATAAATTTCATCTTGTGTATTCTATCCTACCCTGTTGGCCTGCCTTCTGAATCTAGATTTTGCGATCAGAGTTATTAGCTATCCCTCCCAGCTAAGAGCTATGTACAACTTTGATAAGAAAGTTTCCTGTATGCTTTAGACAGACTGTGTGATGGTCAAGTTTCAGCAGACCTCTTTTCTTCATAGAATATTGCTAAAATGAGCTTGCTTTTCTCTGCATATGTTACTCAATAAAAGGAAAATTAGTATGCCGAATTCAAATCAGCTTGTGGATGAGCTACTACTTGCAGACAAGTTATCTGCAAATTGACTCTATTTTACTTTTTGTGTTTCTCCTGAAAGGTGGAAGTTTTATATATATATATAAAAGTTTTTGGTGCTCGTTAAAATTTTTTGTTCTTATTTGAAGGCTGGTAGCTATCTCATGGCATATTAACTTTTGAATATCCAAAGCAAGGGCTTCCCAGGTGGTTCTAGTGGTAAAGAAACTGCCTGCCAATGCAGGTGATGTAAGAGTCACAGGTTCGATCCCTGGGTTGAGAAGATCCCCTGGAGGAGGGCATGGTAACCCACTCCAATATTCTTGCCTGGAGAATTCCATGGACAGAGAAGCCTGGTGGGCTACAGTTCCTAGGGTTGCAAAGAGTTGGACATGACTGAAGCGACTTAGCACAACCCAGCACATCCAAAGCAAAACCCTGATTTGGCTACTTAAGTCAGTTCCTCCCTTAGTCTTCCTTAGTTCAGAAAATGATGCTTCCAGCCTTCCAATTGCCCAGGCCATAAAATTTTGGCATAATCTCTGACTCTTCTTTTGCTTTCCCATCCCAAATTCAAGTCAACAGCAAATCATTTTGGTTCAACCTTTAGAATATATCCAGGGCCTAATGACTTAACTGCTACTACCCTATCCAAGCTGCTGTGATCTTTTGCCTGCTGCTCAGTCGCTTCAGTCGTGTCCGACTCTGTGCGACCCCATAGACGGCAGCCCACCAGGCTCCCCCGTCCCTGGGATTCTCCAGGCAACAACACTGGAGTGGGTTGCCATTTCCTTCTCCAATGCATGAAAGTGAAAAGTGAAAGTGAAGTCGCTCAGCCATGTCCAACCCTCAGCGACCCCGTGGACTGCAGCCTACCAGGCTCCTCCATCCATTGGATTTTCCAGCAAGCGTACTGGAGTGGGGTGCCATTGCCTTCTATGGATCTTTTGCCTGCGTTACTACAAAAGCCTCTTCACTTGGACCCTGTTTCCATCCCTGCCCAACTGTAGTCAGTTCTTCAATTAGCAGCCAAAGTGATCCTTCAGAGAAACTGAGTCAGATCATGTCACTTCTTTGCTTAAAACCCTCCAAAGGCTCCCAGCTCACTCAGAATGAAGTCCAAATGCTGGCTATGGTCTATTGGTTGCTGTTCAGTCATGTCTGACTCTGCCACCCCATGGACTGCAGCACCCCAGGCTTCCCTATCCTCCACTATCTCCCAGAGTTTGCTCAAGTTCATGTCCATTGAGTCAAAGATGCTACTTAACCATCTCCTCCTCTGCTGCCATCTTCTCCTTTTGTCTTCAATCTTCCCCAGCAATGGTCTACAGCATCCCAAATGATTAGGCCCCTCTGATGTCTGAGAGCCCTTTCCAAGGCCTCCCCTTTGCTCACTACTCTTCAGCCACAGCTCTGGTTGTTCCTCGAATATTCCAGGCAGGAGTCTGGAATATTCCAGGCAGGAGTCTGGAATATTCCAGTGTTTCCCTGCTGGAATGCTCCTTTTCTGGTTATCTGCATCACCCATTTCCTCACTTCCTTCAGGTCTTTTTATGCTACCTTACACAAAGGTCTTCTCTGATCATCCCATATAAAATAGCACATCCCATCTGAAGCACATATTATTTACTTTTACTTTTTATTTTTTGCCCTACATATTTTTCCTCTTATTATGTTTTAATTTTTTATAACTTTCAGCACCTGACAGAGTGTATATTTAGGCTTTCCAGGTGGCTCAGTGGTAAAGAATCTGCCTGCCAATGCAGGAGACAGAGGAGATGCAGGTTTGATCCCTGGAGGAGGAAATGGCAACCCACTCCAGGATTCTTGCCTGGAGAGTCCCATGGACAGAGGAGCCTTGTGGGCTATAGTCCATGGGGTCACAAAGAATTGGACACAACTTAGCATCCGAGCACAGACAAACACGACAGAGTGTATATTGATATCTGGTTCATTATCTGTCACCTCCCGTTAAAATATAAGCTCTCTGAGGATAAAGATGGTTTAGTTCAGTGCTGTACCCCAGTACTTAGAACATGCCTAGCACAAGTGGCTCCCCCCAAATATTTGTGGGATAAATGAGCAGATAGCACTGGCAGGGACTTAAAGTTCTCTCTCTGGCCTCAGTTTCCCAAGTTATAATATAATGTATGTTCAATAGACTTCAAACTCTGTCCTCCTTTCCAAGCTAGGGAATTCTTGCTTTAAGTGAACTCTTGAGCAAAAATCAAACAGACAATTTCAACCAGAAAAACTTCACTTTTAATTATATTAATTAATTGTACTGAGTTCCATGTGACCCAGTATTTCTATTCATGGATATATATCTGGAAAAAATAAAAACACTAATTCCAAAAGATACATGCACCCCAATGTTTGTGGCAGCACTGTTTATAGTAGCCAAGCAAACCAAGTGCTCATCAATAGATGTGATTAGATAGATAAGATGTGACTAAATGTGATTAGATTAGATTAGATTTATGGTATATACAATGGAATATTACTTAGCCATAAAAAAGAATGCTATTTGCAGCAATATGAATGAACCTAAAGAATATTACACATGGTGAAATAAACCAGAAAGAGAAAGACAAATACTGTATGATGTCACTTATATGTGGCATCTGAAAACTAATGCAAATGAAAGTATATGCAGAACATAAGTAGAGAGATATAGGAAACAAAATTGTGGTTATCAAAGGGAAGAGGGAAGGGGAGAGTGACAAACCAGAAGTGGGAGATTAACAGATATAAACCGAAAGTATAAAATAGATAGGCAACAAAGATATACTATATGGCACAAGGAATCATAGTCATTATCTTGTAATAACTTTTAATGGAGTACAGCCTGACAAAATACTGAATCACTATGCTGTACATATGAAAATAATATAATATTTTACATCAACTATACCTCAATAAAAAATTGAATTCTTCTGGTTCAAACGAGGGTAGAAAATAAGACACTCCCATTTCCCTGCTCCATCTCTGTGTACACTCCAGAGTTTCCTCAGGGAGAAAGCTTGAAAAACCACAAAACCAAAACATCCTATAACTCTATCACTATAAAGACTCTCAGTCACTTGAATTTATTACCAAGAATAATTATGATGTATTATCATTAAAAATTTTTTAAGGGGAATAAATTATTTTTTAAACATAATCTGAGCTTAGTTCTCCCTTCTTACTCCCCCCTTTCCCCCATTACTGAGGCAGCAGCGGGTGGATTGAATCTCTGAAGGTCTTGTTTCAGGATGAAGATTGTATGAGCAGCTGGTGCTACCATAATGAGTGCTCCCAATTGAGAGAGGAAAAAAGGAGCTGTGGAATTCAGGGGAAGGTGAAACTGAAATTTCCAATGTGACTCAACCCATTGCTGAAATGGAGGAACATCAAGTCTTCAAAGTTAAATGTAGATTCAATTAGAAATTTCACTGAAATTTCAAATTACAACCATTTTTTTCCCCTTAAACGACAGAATTATATGGCGTCACAGAGAAACTGACAGGTAATTTGGGAAACTAAAGGTTCCTTGGACTCTGTAGTTAATGGAGAGTTTAGCACCAATTCCTGTGTAATTTGCACTTCTGAGAAGCAGAATTATTATAAAGTCAGACATCTCTAGCACTTTCAACTCTTGGATCCGCCGGGCTCTGAGATGACCAGGAATGTAGAAGGGCTGAGGTCAGAGGTTGCCATTTCAATATCTGAGACTGCCTGGCTCCCCCAAACTGGCATTTGAACTGAAGAGTCGAAAATTGGAGGTGACATTCAGAAGTCTCTGAAAATTATAACCCTAACTTCCTCCTTGAAAAGCTTATCTGAATCCTAGCTTATCCTTTGATGAGGTTACTGAAAAAGCACTCCACTCTGAGCTCTTGAAAGATAACAGTCAGCGCTAGGGAGGCCCCGCTTCGTCCCTTGGGGAGAAACAGTGGCAGATGTAATAAGCTGGGGACACTAATTAAATCGTCCGGGCAACTTTCTGGGGATAAGGGAGTCTGCTCCTTAAACCTTTCTCCCTGGGCTCCTCCTGGCAGTGGTGCCCTGAAGGCCTGGGGCCTCAGTTAATAGAGGCAGTCCCCCACTGCTGCCCCAGGAAAAAGGCTTTTGTGCCTAAAACGGGGTCGCTCAGGAGAGCATGGCTTTCCCCCTGCTCCTTGGGGGGCTGCTCTGCTTGTCTTTGCCAAACAGGGATGAAAGGGAAATGAAGAGCTTCAGCACCAAAGATAGTCCTTCTCCATGCACGCGTGCTCAGTTGCTTCAGTCATGTCTGACTCTGAGACCCCATGGACTGTAGCTCTCCAGGCTCCTCTGTTCATGGGATTCTCCGGGCAAGAATACTGGAGTGTGTTGCCATGCCCTCCTCCGGGGGATCTTCCCCAACCAGGGATCAAACCTGCATCTCCTGCAGCTTCTACACTGCAGGCAGATTCTTTGCTGCTGAGCTTCTGGGGAAGCCCAGTCTTTCTCCACTTCAGTTCAGTTCAGTCACTCAGTCGTGTCCGACTCTTTGCAACCCCATGAATCGCAGCACGCCAGGCTTCCCTGTCCATCACCAACTCCCGGAGTTCACTCAGACTCACGTCCATCGAGTCCGTGATGCCATCCAGCCATCTCATCCTCTGTCGTCCCCTTCTCCTCCTGCCCCCAATCCCTCCCAGCATCAGAGTCTTTTCCAATGAGTCAACTCTTCTCATGAGGTGGCCAAAGTACTGGAGTTTCAGCTTCAGCATCATTCCTTTCTCCAGGCATTGTTAAAGTCAGCAGTCGTGAAGGCAGAACCACTGCCAATGTGAGAATTAGTGCTCCTGACTCCATCTAGAACTCAACTGAAATCATCCCTGATTATTGCGCCTGTGCTAGTCTACCCTTTTCTGAACTCCGTGCTGCTTAGGGTCTTAGCTGTTTATTTTTGGCCATTCTCATGATTATTTAAATACCTGCTCATGGATAACAAGACTTTCCAGCTAGGTGCTAAGCTCCATGAAAGCAGTGACTGTGTTTTACATTTCTACTGCTCCATAGCTCCCTGTATGTTGCTGAGTACGAAATAGATCCTCAATAAATACTTTGTTGATTTAGCAAGTATTTTAGTGAGTGCCTTCTTTCCAGAAGACATGACATGGTAAGTAGACGTCCCCCTGGGCTACAGTCCTGTCTCCTCTGCTTCTTACTGGCTGTGTGACCTTGAATAAATGAGTTTATCCTTGTAATCTCAGTTTCTTTATCCTTTTAGCCTCAGTCATGAGAGGATAGAAAAACTAGCCTTGACTATTTTTTAGTGTCATAATAAACATGTAAGAGGGCTTCCCAGCTAGCAATAGTGGAAGAGAATCTGCCTGCCAATCAGGAGATGTAAGGGACACAGGTTTGATCACCAGGTTGGGAAGATCCCCTGGAGAAGGGAATGGCAACCCACTCTAGTATTCTTGCCTGGAAAATCCCCATAGACAGAGGAAGCTGACAGGTTACAGTCCATAGTGTTGCAAAGAGTCCGACAAGACTGAAGTGACTTGGCAGCGGCAGCAAACATGTAAGACCCTAAGCAGGATGGATGTCAGAAAAGGGGTAGGCCAACTCGAGGACAGTAATCAGGGATGATTCCCGTTGCTAAGTTGTGTCCAATTCTTTGCAACCCCATGGGGTGTAGCCCACCAGGATCTTCTGTCCATGGGATTTTCCAGGCAAGAATACTGCAGTGGGTTGCCATTCCCTTCTCCAGGGGACATTTCTGACCCAGGAATCAGACTGGGGTCTCCTGCATCTCCTGAATTGCAGGCAGGTTCTTTACCGACTGAGCCACCAGGTAAGCCCTTACTTTATTGGTGCAGTTGTCATAAATATTAAAGGATTAAATTAAGGCTTTTAGTTTCATGTTATGATTTTTTTTTTATAAATGGGATTTAGATTCGACTTTTAGATACCTCTGTGGTCCTCAGTTGTTTTTATAGTATTTATAATAATTTATAGTTGTAAAACTCCGGAACTTTAGCTACCTGATGTGAAGAACTGATTCATTTGAAAAGACCCTGATGCTGGGAAAGATTGAAGGTGTGAGAAGAAGGGGACGACAGAGGATGAGATGGTTGGATGGCATCATTGACTCAATGGACATGAGTTTGAGTAAGCTCCGGGAGCTGGTGATGGACAGGGAAGCCTGGTGTGCTGCAATTCATGAGGTCGTGAAGAGTTGGACTTGACTGAGTGACTGAACTGAACTGATAGTTTTAAAATTTATTCATTGTTCAATAAATATGCAATGAGTACCCCCTGTGTGCATAATATAGTGCTATTAGGAATAAAAGTCTGAATCTAAGCCATCGGATGTGCTGTGAGATCTTACCTTCAGTGAGAGATAAGGTTGGCAGACAACTAACAGATGAAATAAATGCTTCCTTATGTAAAGGAAGATATATATTCTATGATAAACACATGTATATAATATATATGATATAAGTTAATCAATTATTGTTATGCATTATATTCAAGTTGCATTAATTCTGCAAATGTATACCTATATAATTTCAAAGCATCAAATAAACCATAAAAATGTGTCTCCTTACCTTGTAAAACACAAATCAACTTGATTTGTAGGTGATTTTTTAATATTAAAGCAAGCTATTGTTTGGGGAATAAAGAGAAGCACCTTTGTTGTCTACTATGGGGAAAGGATGGTGTTAGGAGACCCACAGACAAGTTCACAGATAAAGGGGCTAGTGGACAGTTCAACTGACACCACAGACCCAACTTCAATTTTGACTCCAATCCTGAAACAAAACCTCTGGCAACGGAGGACGGGTCACATCAGATGAGCCACCATTTGGCCATAGAAGGGTCCATGCTAAGCAAGGGAGGAAGTAGTGGGAGGCACCACTGTTCTGGAGCAAAGACTCCTCCAATCTGGGTCCCAAATGAGGAGTAAGCAATCACTGACTTTGCAAACAGTGCTTTCTTTCCCAACCAAAGAATAATCTTACTGTGTGCACAATGTGGAAAGAACGGTTGGTCCCAGGGAGATCTTTTCAGCTGTGGCCAGACACACAGATAAGAGTTGTCATCAGCTCTACCATCCTCTAAAGTAAATGAGAGACAAATGCAAATCTGCAGAGCACACACTATGATGTATGAACTCCATGAAGTCCTTGGGGAATATAAGCATTTAATAGCTCAGATCATTGGTATGGTAGGAAGAATCTGTAAGTAGTGTTTTAGAACAAATGAACTAAAGTTTGTGCTACCTGTATTATTTATTCACACTGCATACATTTTAATTTCTTTATGTATGCTATCAATCTGTCCTTCCCCAAAATGCCCAGAAGAGTGTCTAGAAACAGTAAGTATCAACAAATTAATTTTACAATATTGTACTCAAATGTTGTGAAAACTAAATCAGTAGTGAAATATTCAGTCTATCATATTCTGTTAAAAGTCAATCAATTGGATCAGCCATTTGTTTTCCTTTCATTAAAAATTGTTTCATGAGAATAGGCTTTTTTCTGTTTTATCCACTGATGTATTCTGAGTGCCTACAACCGTGTTTGGCATATAGTAGGTACTCAATAAATATTTATTCAGTGAATGATTGAGTGAATAAACATTTACTGAGTGAGTAAACTGATTTCAAGTCATGGGCAACCAGTAAGGCAGCTCGTGTACTAGTCGAACTGAAATGCACATTAGTATGCAAGGAAAGTTCATTTCCTTATTCATTTATTCTCTATTTATTAACTTATTCACTCACTCAAAAAACTTTTCAGCATTGCTTATGTTCAAGTTACTGTGATGGGAGACACAAAGATGGACCAGAAGCATTTTCCACCTTCAGAGAAGTTATAATTATGTTTATGTCATGAAGAGAGGCATAACCAAATAGAGTAATTATGTAAGGGTTGAATTAGAAAGATAACCTCTCTGGTTTCTTATTCTGAGATTTCATGATTCCTGTGTTGATTTCAGATAGTTTCTATGACATATAAAACCTGAAGCTACTGAGATTTAAAATTGAAACACTTTTAATGGCAAGGACTTTATGGAAAATTGCATTGTAAGTGAATTGTTATTCAAAGCTAGATGACCATTGGGCTGTTCTGGGTTCTGCGTGGCTTCCAGATCATGAGGTCAGATGCTGCCTTCTGCATTTTTTTTTTTCAATGTACAAGAGGTTTAATACATTAGCATTTACAAAATAAAAACTGTGTTCCACATTTTTCATTTTCAATGTATATCAAATGCAGTACATTAGTGTTTACAAAACAAAAACTTTAAAATTTTCTTGGGACTTCCCTGGTGGTCCAGTGGTTAAGAATCTGCTTTCCAATGCAGGAGATGTGGGTTCAATACCTGGTCAGGGAACTAAGATCCCATATGCCTCCGTGCAATGAAGAACAGACACAGTCAAATAAATAAATATAAACAATAAAAGGAGACTTTCCTGGTGGTTGAGTGGCTAAGACTCTGTGCTCCCAATGCAGGGGGGCTGGATTTGAGCCCTGCTCAGGGAACTAGATCCCTCATGCCAAAACTGAAGACTCTACGTGCTGCAACCAAGACCTAGCACAACTAAATGAGTAAATATTAAAAAAAAAAAAAAAATTGAAAATTTTCTTGCGCTTTCCCTTTGTCGTTAAACTCGAAAGACCCGAAAAGTGTGATATTTAAGGAAACTGCTTAATGGATTTAACCACGCAGTTAAATCCCTGTGGGGCCCTGAAAGACAAATAAATGTTTGTTGCACAAGTATGGTATCTTTAAAATTTGTTGCTTTTTAAAGTCTACGAAGTCGAACTGTAAGACACACACACAAAACCACCCCCCCCCCATAAAATTTTTCAAGATAGACTAGAATATAAGAAATGTTTCGTAAAAACTACAGAGATACTAATCAGTTCTATGACTAATATCAAAAACTGAGAAATCCTTTTGACTCACACTCACACTATTTCTACACATAACAGTCCAAAGAGCAGCCCCAGAACAGGATGGCCTTGGCCGCAGCAAGTAGTCATCTTGTAGAGCTGGTCACCCTCTGATGTACCTTACCTGGGTTGAGTCATCATGGTTCTGTGGTTAAAACATGGAAGAGGTGTGTAAAAGTCATGGACAGGCTAAGCTGGGGGAGGACAGACACAACCGGAAAGCTTGTAAAAGTCACCTTTAGCAGAATGATCGCTTCCGTTTTTACGGACCTTAGTTTCCAAAGCTCTTTTCTTAGACATCATCTCACTGGTCTTCTAAAATTTTTAATTTCAATTTTTATTTCTTTATTGAGATACAGTCAATTTATAATATTATATAAGTTTCAGGTGTACAACATGGTGATTCACAATTTTTAAAGGGTATGCTTCATTTATGCTTAATATAAAATATCTGCTCTACTCCCTGTGCGTTACAATATGCTTGTAGCTTACTTATTTTATACACAGTAGTTTGCACCTCTTATTCACCGAGCCTTATCCTGTCCCTCCCCGCTTCCCTCTCCTCACAGGTAACTACCAGGTTGTTCTCTATACCTGTGAGCCTGCTTAGTTTTTGTTATAATCACTAGCTTGTTCTATTTTTAGATTCCACCTATACGCGATAATATCTAGTATTTGTCTTTTTCTTTCTGATTTATTTCATTAAGCGTAATACCCTCCGAGTCCATCCATGTGGCTGCAAATGGCAAACTTTTATTCTTTTCATTCTTTCTTATTGCTGAGTAATATTTCATTATACACACCCCCATATATATATATGCATGTATACATATATATTATATATATCTATCTCACATATTTTTTAACCATTCGTCTCTTGATGGACACTTGGGCTGTTTCCGTTCCTTGGTTATTGTAAATAGTGCTGCACTAAACATGGGGGTGCATGTATGCTTTCAAAGTAGTGTTTTTTTCACTTTGGATAAATACTTAGGAGTGGAATTCCACTACATATAGTATTTCTATTCTCAGTTTATTGAGGAACCTCCCTACTGTTTCACATAGTGGCTACACCGATTTACCTTCCCACCAACAGTATGCAAGGGTTCCTTTGCCCCCATCCTCACTGACATGCCCCTTTTAGAGTAGTTCTCTTTTTCTCCACCCATTTGATGGAAGAGGTCACTGAGTCTCTAAGTGGGAATGTCATTTGCTCCAGGTAACGTGATTTATCAGCGGTGAAACTGCAGTCTGCTTTTCCCTCCACACTGTGAAGACCACTGTCTCGGATACTCTGAGTCTGTGGGAGGGTGTAGAGCCCTTTCTCTGCACAGAGTGACGTTTACTCTCCCCAAAACTGAGGCTGTAAAATAATTCAGTCACAAGTCCCGCCCTCGGTGCCAGAGCTAGACAACATCTCCTCTGGCCGCCAGTGTGGCGTGGACCCTCTCCAGCGGCCCAGTCAGCTGGCAGCTGGAGGAGAGACCCGCCATCGTTTATGCCTGTCAACCCCATGAATGGATTAAGGTATCGAGAGACGACAGCGTCAGGGAGACTTTGGGCCGCAGCCAAGACCAAAGACATAAATTTGAAGGAGTAGATGGGGTTGGAAGATAAGTGTTCTTCTTCAGTTACCTAGTGGGGTGGCAAGGGCAGCATTTCTGCCCAGAATCAGGCCAGGATGAGCTACTTTGGGGTACCTATGTCTATCTGTGCCATTTATCTTTTGAAGCCACCACTATGAAGGGCGACTTCAAAGGGCATTGCGGGGCGGTGGGGAGGGGCGGTACCTGCAGTGGAGTCAGAAATCCTGGATTCAAATTCCACTTCTGCCTTTTGTATCGTGTGTGGCCTTGGGCAGGACACCGGAAGGTATCTGCAAAATTTGCAGATAAAGTGATATACCTGGCTTTGAAAGAGGATAAAATGAAACAGCATTTCTGAAAACTCCTTGTAAACATTTATTCTGTACAAACATGACTATTTTCCCCGAGGCAAAAGGGCACCCTGAGTTGTCGTCAACTTACCCTCCCACTTCCCACAGGACCTGGTGTCCCCACCACAGTCACTGCTCAGAAATTGGACAGGAGCTCAGCTAGGTTACTGCCGAGAGAAGCAGTTTTAGGCTTTTCAACACTGGTTCATAACCCAAGGGATAGAACTCGGACCAATAGGTACAAATTACAGGGAGACCGATTTTGACTTCCCATTAATTATTATAATAATATTAATAACAACCAATATATATTGGATGCTGACTCTCTGTAAAGTCCTCTGCTAAGTTCTTTGTCTATATAAATTTATTTAATATGTTAAACAAGGTTGCAGTCAATCAGTCATTCAATAAATACTTACTAAATACAACCTATCAGGCTCTGAAATAGGAACAAAGCCACAGAGGTAAAAAGATGTAGCTTCTACCCTCAAGAAGCTCATGATATATGAGGAGAGAAATGTAATGCAATGTGATACAAGATATAATGAGAATATGTGAAGATAAAGTCAGGGGGATGGAGGACCCAGGCTTGCCTGGAGAGGTCAAGCAAGGTCAAAGGAGGTAGCCCTTTTGGAAGGACACATTTGTGACCAAGGCTAGACCTGCTTATATGTGTGACATAGTCAGAATAAATATTGCTCTGTATCATGTGGGCTAAATTAGTTGCTCCAGGGGCCAGATAATGACACAAATATGATTGCACAAAGCGAGATGTTATAATGTATTTCATAAGCTGCAGTGATATTTTTGCAGCTCATGAAAAACAAGATAATGTCCATAAAAATAAGATATTATGGTAAAATTGGTATTAATTACTAGGAGCCAAAGTGCACTGCTTGAGGCTGTAAAACTTTTAATATTCCAGAAGAAAGCAGTTCAAGTAACAGGCTAACCACGATCCTTAACCGCTTGGCAGCTTCCCAGCCTATCTTAGTGAACAACAGAGTGGAAGCAGCAGCATCAGCCCCAAACAAACAATCCCGTGAAGCGTTGCTAATTTGGCTGAGACGACTGGGTGGGGTGAGGAGGGCTGAGAGCCGAAAAGGGCCCTCCTTGCAATTTACCTTCTTACTGCCAATGGATAAGGCTCAGTAGAAAGCCTCTGGGTTAGCCTCCACGGGGACTTCCGAGATGCAATGGGGACTTCGAGATGCAATGGGCCCTTCCTACCTTAAGATGGACTTTTCTAATTGCTGGTGATACAGCTGAACTATAGGGGTCCTTGGTGGGGTCAGAAATTTTCTCCTCTTCCCTGCCTCCACCTCCTTTGAGGCCCTAAACACATGCACACAGGCACAAACACTCACAGGGACACAGGTGGGCATACACTCCATCTCAGGGCACAGAGCTCCTACCTTATGTAAGGTCAGGATCGCACTGCAGGCTTTTATTCCCACACTTGGAATGCTATACCAATTTAGCGACAGCCTCCCATGTGCCATAAACGAAACAGAAACATATGCACATGCAGTGATAAAACAGATCTGAAGCGACATTCCTGCCGCCTGTTGGGTGGCAGCTGAAATCAAACATCTTAATGTATGATATTATGGGAATTACCCACATTAAGATAAAATATCTGGATTTAAGTAACTGTCTTTTGCTCTGAATTAACTTGGAGATTGAACTCAAAAGAAAAAAAAAAAGAGGCATATGAGTTGTAGCTAAGGAGTCTGTTTCACAGCCACTGTGCCCACTGCCATCCTGGGCATGGCACTGTGCAGGAAAGCCCATAGGAGCAGCATTGCTTCATCCCTGTGTCTCCAACACATAGCAGAGGCCCCAGGACACAGTAGGTCCTTTACAAATATTTGTTGAGTGAATGATGAGGTATGGCAAGTCGTCTCTCAACCACCAAGTACATCCCATTGCTACTTCCCACTTCCTGTCCCTGGACATTTACATCAGTATGAATCTCTACATCCCCCACCTGGTTGGAACCTGTACTGCAGAACCATTCACAGTAGCCAGTGGCAGGAAGATTCCTTCTCCTTAGGGCTTTTGCAAGATTCGACTGTGTTCCTAGTTGCTGCTGCTGCTGCTGCTGCTAAGTCGCATCAGTCCTAGTTGCTAGGAGTCCTCTTTCTGGCAGTCTTCTTTGTGGGCTAAAGATGCAGGTCTGAATAGGAAGACTGAGGTGGTTTTGTAAGCTGGTGTGGGGGCAGCAAGTACAAGAGTTTCCAAGGATTCTCTCTGTAGGTTGGCAAAGGACTTGAGTCTCCTGGGTTGGCAATCTGGCACCTGGGGATTCAGGATGGAACCAGGACCACCTCCAACCTTGTAGATGTTGGCTCTTGCAGCATGTGCGCCCATGCTCCTGGCTGTCTTTAATTTCTTTGGGGAAGATAAGTAGCTGGTTTCTGCTCCTAAGCAATGTTTCTTCAACCTCACGAGCTCTACTGTGTTTACTTAGGTCAGAAAAAGACAATTTGTGGTTAAGATATGTAATTCATCTTGAAGGGCCCAAGTGATTGTTTTTTTTTCAGGATGGACGAGTCCATTGAAATTTGAAGATCTAAGCTGAGACTGCTCTTTGAATCTTTTTCAGGTATTCATGACATCTACTGGGGGTCTGGTACCAACTGAGGTGTTGGGGGCGGGGTGGGAACAGGGACCAAATGATGCTATTTAATAAATTGTAAACAAATGTAGGGGCTTCGACGGTGACTCAATGGTAAAAGAATCCACCTGCAATGTAGGAGACATGGGTCCGAGGGTTCAATCTCTGGGTCTGGAAGATCCCCTGGAGAAGGAAATGGCAACCCACTCCAGCATTCTTGCATGGGAAATTCCATGGACAGAGGAGCCTGGCAGGTTACAGAGTGAAGTGTACCATGCAGGTAGCATCCATGGGGTGGCAGAGCCGGATATGACTTAGCGACTAAACCACCACCACCACAAGCAAATGAAGAGGTGAGAGATTGAAGGTGAGAAAGAGGCAGGAAGAACTGAGGCAATCTGAGAAGAGGTGAAGGAGCAGGTGAATCTTGATGATTAGATTGGATAAAATTATCATTGGGGAGGGGCAGAATGAGCAGAAGGAGATTTTCATGTGATTTTAAGATATTGTGCTATCAATACAAGAGTAGAGGAATTGACCAATGAATCAGAGAGCTGGCAATGGACACATTCCTACAGGTAAACTTAATGTATGACAAATAGCCTTGCATCTCCCAGGGGAGAGGAGAGACAACTTAACACTGGGGCTGGGATAGCTGCCTGTATTTACTAAAAACAAGTGAAATTGGATGCTGATACATAAATCATAAAAATAACTTCCTCATACACTAAAGACTTGAATGTGAAAGGCCAACCTTTAAAGCTTTTAGAAGTAAATAAAGGAGGCTATCTTTGTGACGCTGAGGCAGGGACGATTTCTTAAACAAAACACAAAATGCATTAATAATGAATTAAAGGACTGATAAATTTAACTACATTAAAATTAAGAATGTGTGTTCACTGAAACAATGGCATAAAGAAAGTGAAAACACAAAGCACAGACGGAAAGGGTACATTTGCAACAAATCAATTCAATAAAGGATTAGCATCCAAAATACAAAGAATTTGGAGAAACCATTAAGAAAAAGACAAACAAGCCAACAGCTAAATGAGGGTGGGGTGATGTGTGAAAAGACATTCCATAGTCAAGAAAATAAGGATCACCAAGGGTCAAGAATTGCGTGGAAATTTTTCAGGTTGGGAAAGGGGTCAAGGTATAGATGTTTAGCTAGAGATTTTACTTTGAAGATGGGCACATAGGTGCAGAAATTAACAACATCTTCTATCTTTTGAAATTCCCTCCAGTAGCCTTGTATTAAAAGCATGATTTTAGTCTGCCACTGGGAGGTCATTGAGGAAGCCTGGAGCGTGAAACAAATACCTTATAGACGATATGCAAAATTGTATGCCAGGAAGCCCATACTTAGGCACCTACATCTTGGGCATCTTCTGTGATATTAATAGATCTGCAATTTGTGAGATTTGTGGAGGTGGGGTATGAAATCTGAAACTGGAGACTGGCTGAAGACGCCTTCTTCTCTGGCTACAGCGGCCAGCATCACTAGGCAGTAGCCATTCTTCAGGAAAATCCTACAAAGGCCCCATCACCCTGAAATGCTGTGCTCTATTTCTGTGGGCTTTCAAACAGAATAATTCATTAGTCAGAGAAGAACAATCAATATCGCACTCCGACAATTACACACTGACTCTGTTTACCCAGTGGACCCTCTCTGATAATATTATTTATGATCCTAAATAACTCCATCAGTGTTCAATAGAGCTGGGGATGCCTCTGGGACCAGGACACAAATCATACAGACATATGGTTTGCGCAGCCCTGAAAGTGTTCAGATGCATTTCATTGTTAGTCTCGAAGTCCTACCTTTCCCCAGTCAGCTCCACAAGCTTCCTGATTGTGCCTGCAGGAGGGGGCACAATTGCGCCTGCCCTCTTTGGGACGGTGGGGCGGGGGGGGCGCTTTGTAGTTGTATGAGAGAAAGTTGGCCGCCAAGTGAATTTTACTCTGGCTATTTCAGGATTCTCCAAAGTGAAGGACATGTTGAACAGTTCAGTGGATTCCAGACCAGAGTAGCAACTGGGATGTGGCTCGGCTTTGCCTGTAGAGGAGTGTGGAATGTGTCTGAGGTTAGTGGGGCTGCAGAGAGAGGGGAGATGAGGAAGCGGTGTGCATGTGTGTGCACGTGTATAGGAGTCTATAGTAGGGTGGCGGGGTTAGGTAGAAACAGAGGATTGTGAGGGCTGAGGGTCAAGGACGCTGGGGTTTCAGGGAAAGTGAGATGATTTACTGAAAAACATCTCTACTATTTGACCTGTTACAATGAGTGTGTGTTATTTATGGGATTAAAAATATACAGAGATGGAAAAACTCCCTTGCCCATCTTCCTCTCCCCATCTCCTTCTTTCTCCACCCCCACCCACAACTTCCATCCTTCTCTTTCTCTCTCTCTCTTTCTCACACACACACCAGATTAGAGAAATAACACCAAGAGAGGCTTTGATGCCACTTCATCACAATCACAGGCCAGAGTAACGTGAAAATGGTGTGCCTCTCAGTACCCACTCCGAGCCCATTTGACAGAAAGGAGTAAGAAGGCAGAGGGTAAAGGAAGGTGAAGGGGGGAGCATTGAAATCCCACCTTTTTGTTTCAGTTAATTGACCTTTCTCTCCTTAGAAGTGTAGACTGTGAGGAAAGGGAGGGCAGGGTCTCCTAGGCCATCTACACTGTCGTCTGATCCCTACCTGGTAGGGAAGTCTCTAGAAGCAAGAGAAAGAAACTAACTTCTCTGGCCTGTGACAGCCTTGCAAGGGCAGTTGAAGTGTGGGCAGGTGCCAGCACATGGCATTCACGTTGGAGACCAGCCCTTTCCACGGATTCTTCATAACAGCCCAGAGCAGACAACACCATCCCCTCTTATAAGTTCCAGGCGTGCATCCCTGGGCCTAGTACCAGGACCACAAGACATCCCATCCCAAGATTTCTCCACTGGCCCTATAGTATTTCTATTCATCTGACCTCAATGACTAGGGACCAGAGGTGAGTCTGCACCAAAGGGTCATCTTGGGAAAGGATTCAAAGACCACTGATGCATTCTAAAAGTAGGGAAACTGCCCTTCAGTGTTATAATAGCTTCATGCTTCTCTGGTGCCACTGAAGGCCAGTGATCTTTGCTGCATGAGAATCTCATGGATGCTTTACTATGTTTATCTCCTTTCCTTGATTTTATCCTCAGATATTTATTGAGCACTCTGGTAGGACTTATAAGAGACAGATAAAGAAGACACCTGCCTATAAGAGGCTTCCAGCCTACTGACCAGAGAACAGATGTGCCCACAAATGAACCACTGCAAGTTAGAGAAGCATCCACAGGGAGGTACAGATCAAGTGCTAGGGGGCTGTCACCTGGATTTTGAGCAAGCTTCTCATGGCCTTCCCTGGTGGCTCAGATGGTAAAGAATTTGCCTGCAGTGTAGGAAACTCGGTTTGATCGCTGGGTCGGGAAGATCCCCTAGAGGAGGGAATGGCTACCCACTCCAGTATTCTTGCTAGGGACTCCCATGAGCAGAGGACCCTGGTGACAGTCCACGGGGTCCCAAAGAGTCGGACAGGACTGAGTGAAAGTGTTAGTCGACTTTCACTTTCTTTCACGTGTCATATGAAATCACAAAGCACTGTGATTTCCATCGCTTCCCACTGTCTACTGACATTTATTCAAGAGGGATGTTCTTCTACTACCCCTGATCTATGCTTAGAGAGATCCATGACTCTGATAAATGTTTTCCAGCTTTAAAAATTCAATGACACTTTAAAGAACATTTAGACTCGACTCCTGCTTAGACTGCCCAATCCCATGTAGTGGTCAAGGCATCCAGCTTCGCTTAGAGTTGCATCTACTCGCCCTCCCTGGGTAAGACCTGCTGCAGTGTCCTCCCTGCCTGCTGTCGTCTGGAACAGAGGAGTGTGGAGGGTTTCTCTCCCTCTCTCCTTTCCCCAGTCCTCTGTTTGTGACCCACTAGGACTGGGTAGGAGTGGAGGGAAGAGAGGTGAGTGGAACCAGAAAGTCTACACTCTTGGACCCATCTTGGCTCAGGTGAGCATACAATACTGATACTCTCTCAGGTTCTGGTCCTGGCTTGGAGGGTTAGAGCAGGGAAGGGTTAATTCTGACTGAGGAAACTCAGAAACTCAACCAGTGAGGATGTGTGGCCTCCCAGCTGGAGGGAAGAGTACCAGGATTAACCCTGTGCTGTGGAGGCAAAGGTCATGAACTCTGGGCTGCAGGCATGCGTGGTTGGGACTCCTGCTGAGGCTGGACCAGGACCTTCTCTGGCTGTCTGCCTTCTCACGAGCCCCATGACACTCTGCTATGGGCTTTTGCAAACTAAGCACCAGTGCTGGGAACTGGACTGGGCAATTGTACTGAGGACTTGATACCATCTTACCTTCTAAACGGTATTGGTCTAGGGTTAGAGTTTGATCGTTTTTAATGTGCTATTAGTTCTTTGGGCTCTTAAAAATAGAGGGCATAAAAGACTTGGGGTTGAACTACTTCTCCAAGGAGCTCGGGAGACAGCTCAGGATCTAGCCACTTAAGGAATCCCCATTCTGCTCAGACACCGAGAGCACTTGTCTGAGATGGAGCTAAGTGAGAAAATGGAAAGGGCCTCCATTGCCTTGAACTTGATTTAAACTTGGGCAGCTTGGGCTCCCTTTGGACTTTAATTCACAGGGGCTAAATACTTTGATTTTGGACTTTAATCTCTTTGGGATTCTACTCTCTAAATTGTTCCCTAGGAATTTGATAATGGGAAGGGTTTACATCCAAATTTGGGGCATCCTATTTTGGCATTTATTATTGAAGAATCTTTATGCATTTTTTATTAGCTCTTTATGCATTTTATTATTGAAGTATCTTCATGCTGCTATTAAATCTCATTACAGAACCTCTGATGAGTATATTGGGCCATGCGACTGGACATAAATTTGGGTTGGAAAGAGAACAGGCTCTGAACTTTCAGTCTTGGGTGCAGGAGAGCTTTGGAGGAGATTTGATTAACGTAGTGTTCTGACCCATTTTGGGGCCTCCTGGGAGCAAAGCCATCCCTGTCTTACTATGGAACCAGGAAGACACATGAGAGGGCGGGCCTTGATGCTGGAGAAGCAGCCTTTGAAGGCAGAGCAGGACTACTCAGGTGACTGGCACATCCCCTCCCTTGGACAAGCACAACCATACACATGGTTGACCAGAGGCTTAAAAGTTCAGCCCACAGTGACCTCTCCAAGTCATTGGTTGTGGGCTGGGGCTTCCTGAGCCACTGCTGCTGCACTGAGATGCTTTAGAGCCTTATTAAGAATGTTCGGATATCCATGAAGCCCTACTGTACTCAGGTTCACCAGGAAATTTGGGTAGGAATGTGACTGATGGGGGCTTCTCCAGTGGCTCAGTGGTAAAGAATCCACCTAAGATGCAAGTTTGATCCCTGGGTTGGAAAGATCCCTTGGAGCAGGGCATGGCAACCCACTCCAGTATTCTTGCCTAGAGAATTCCATGGACAGAGGAGCCTGACTGGATACAGTCCATGGGGTCACAAAGAGTTGGACGCGACTGAGCATGCATGCACAGGGTTGATGGGAAATCACTGTTTATAAAATCAGGAGTACTGAGCACCTGCTCGTGGTCATCATTAACCAGCTTTACTTGGATGGGACATCCGTCTGGCTGTGTTGTGGGAACGCGGGATATCGTGTACATTTGTAGCAGGGACGCTGTCCTCGGGCATGAACAGATATACCTATGAGACTCCCCCAACCCCCTAAAAAATGTTCAGTCCAATTGGTTAATTATCTAGGAAACAAAAATCTGGGCAGTGCCTGTCCCTTCATTTTCTGGTTTCCACATGGAGGGACCTCCCTGGAGAGACACCCCTGGCCCCTTGCTGTCCCCTTCCTCACCCAGCAGAGTGATTCGTCACTTGCAGCTTTATGCATGACCTACTCTCTTCCCTCTCCTCTTCCCTTTTGGGATAGGTTTGTCTACAGAGGACACAGACTCTGATGTCAGCATTGAGGTGAGATTCATGGGGCAGCCTCTGATCTAGCCAGGCAATCTTAACATTTGAGGGGCTCAGATCAGTTCAGGGGTGTGGTGGCAAGTCATCTTGGCCAGACCTGAGCCATGCCATCTCATTCAACAGGATCAGAAATAAATGTGAGGTTTGGATCCCCATTTCTCTGGCTCTTAGTCTATCCTTGGTTCTGGATTGAGAGAGGGAGAAAGTGCGATTGCCCCCCTCACACCTGCCAAGTAACCCTTTGGACCAAGAGCTCAAGTGATTTCTCATCTGTGAACTCACCGTTTTCTTTGGGAATGAATCGTGCGTTTTCAATTTTCCACTTCAAAAACACACACTTCAGCAGAAATCACTGGATAGCAAATGAAAGAAGGAATTTCCTGGGGGTGTGAGGAGGGAGGGGTTTGACCCTTAGCCCAGGGCAGAGGGTATGACTTAGGGGCAGGTATCTTTCCCAACTGTGAAGTCACCCTGAGGTCTTTTTGATATTATTGCCCTTACAGCCAATAAGGCAGTCGTTTGCAAAATGCTGACAAGCAGTGCTCTGACTGGCAGAATTGCATCCCACTGTCCAACCCAGTGTGGTTAGGGAGCATCTGACTCACAAGGGGGGTAGCGGGATTGGGTGGGTTTATTGTGGGATAAGAAGATCACCATCTAAGAGGGTCTGCTCTTTAGAGTCTCAGAGAGGAACACAGCTAGTAAGGTGGTATTGACTTTGGCTGGACCCACGGAGATCCCTCCTTACCAAATGCCTCCCTGCGAGCTCTGTCTTCCTCCTCCTCCTCCTCATCTGAGCATCTCTACTGCTTTTACCTCATCACTGTTGTTACTTACTGAGCACTTCACAAAATGCTGGGCTCTGTGCTTAGCCCTGTTCATGCACCTTCTGCTCACAACCACCCCAGGAGATGATTGAAGCCATTATTAACCCCCATCTCTGATGGGTAAACAGAGGCTGGAGGAAGTTAAGCCAATGAACAGGGGAGCCGGAATTCCAACTCAGATCAGTGTCACTCTGGAGTCTGTGTCCTTTGAAAGTATACTAGGCTATGTAGATGACCATCTGATGACTTCTTGGATGCTGCCAGTGATGGGGTGCTCACTACCTCCCAGGTTCCCATTGAGCTGTCAGACAGAGCCCACATCTCCCTCCTAGGGTCTTTGACCTTCTCCTGTGGTCACCCAGGATGCATTTCGAATGCTAGAACTGCATGTCTGATTGGGGCCAGGCCTGATTAAAGCTCTGTAGTCAAGCAGGAATGTGGGCTGTTGAGATGGGAAAGGCTGACCCATGGAGACAGCATTTCACTGTGGGCAGCGAGGCTTGAAATGGGTGTGCTGCATACAGTTTGGCCTTGCCCTCCTAGGGGGTGGGGTGGACCCGGAGGGACCACCTAGGCAGCCCAGCGCATGCCTGTCCTCTTTCTGGCCTTGGTGGGGGCTGCGACATACATGCTGAGGTCGTGCTTCCTGCTCAGGGAGGCTGGCCGCCCCCACATGCTGTGTGCAGTGTCTTACATTTACCTCTGCAAACCTGCCTAGCGTTCTGGCTGGCCATGCTGATCACATTCCGAAAGCTTGTGTTTACCCACCTCTCCACTGAACAAATTTACAAGGTAAACATTTTGGGACATCTCAGAGATTTAAAAAAAAAAAATCACAACACAAAGCCAACACAACTGTGTTGTCCTCCCCAACCCCTTGTTTGTAACTAATAAATCATAGGATGGAATTAAGATTCCAGCTCTTGGCACTGGATCAATTTTGAGATGCCGTCTCCACTCATTCTTGTCCTTAGTCTTCTCCTTAACTCTTACTAGAAGCCTCGCTATCCTGAGTTGTGAAGGCACACAGAACACGGGATGGTGGGTCACTGAGACCTGGCTTGAAATTCCAGCTCAGCCTGCAGAAAGCTGTGATGATGGGCAGGTTACTTAATCTCTCTGAGCTTGTTTTCCCAGGGGAAACCTATAGCCAGTTTGCACTGTTGTGATTAGCTTTAGGCAAAATGTCTGGGTCATGAAGAGTTTTGGTTGTCGGTTGGTCATTCCAGGACTCCATCCTTTCAACGTTGATCAGTTCCACAGTGAGTGATTTTCATCAGTTAAATCTGGATGAAGCAGAGATGGATGAGATGTTGGACAGGACAGCTTGACTGAAACCAGACTGAGCTACCATGGGCCAGTCCCTGAGATCTCTGTGCTGTCTTGCATCCGTCTGTTGCTGCTGCTTAGCAGGAGGTACAGCTGAGAAGGAAAGCAGAAGGGAGGAGCTTAGGTCTGCTGAAAAGTGAACAGCCTCTTATAAGCCCCAACCATTGATGCCCATTCTTCACAACTGATCTGTAGCCCTACTGGGGAGACAGCCTAATTCAACTCCCTAACTCCTTCTTCATTCCTCTCCAGCCTTCTCCCTCTTCTCTGCTCCCACAACACTCAGCAGAGCCTCGCATTGTGTGGGAATTGTCTATTATTTACGCGGCGGCCTCCCCAGCTGGATTTAGAGCAGGGACCACGGTTATTCTTTCCCTGTGTCCCCATCGCCCAGGCCAGTGCCACACAAATAATGAACACTTGAGACTGAATGGCACTCGGAGCTGCACATCCCGCATCCCACCAGCTCTCATCCCCCATCTCTCTTCCCACGGCACACTGGCGTTCTTCCTTCTCCTCTTACTCTGTCCTTCCTCTCTTCTCCCCCTTGTCCCATCACTGTCCCTGTGGCCCCCCTAATTCAACCTTTCTTGTTTTCTTGTCAGTAAGAAGGTCAGTGATACCCCACAAAGTGAATACACCCCCTGTAAGTAAGCCACAGTCACCACCATTCTTTTAGGCATTGACCTCCCCTTCTTGCAGCATGTCCAGCCCTGGGGAGGGTCGTGGAGGGGACAAAGCAAGCTCCTCTAATTAGGGGGCATCCAATCCCGAGCTGAGTGGGCAACCTCCCTTCTCCTCCACCTCCTCCCACCTCTACAGGCAGCTCTGGGCAAACAAGTCAGTCTTCATTAAGACAAGGCGCACCTGTTACCTGGGTGAACTTCTCCCTGGTGGCAATTAGTGTGGCTCTGGCTGATGGAAAGGCATTTGCTTCCCGGCTCTCTCCATGAGACTTTCTTAGTGGACGGGGCTATCAGAACTGCCTGCCCAGGGGTCCTGCTGTCTGGTTGGTACTAGATTGCTGCCCCTGCCATGCCTGCCTCTAAAGCACCCCTTGGAGAGGAATTTTAATACGTGCTGAAGGCAGCAGCCAGGGTGGGAGGGGGCCCAGGGAGGCGATGACCCGGGTTTCTGGCCAGGGGAGAGGGGCCTGCACTGGGCTGTTTTAAACTTCAAAGAGACGGTTGCAGGAGCCCTGCCTTGATTTATTCCCTACCACCGGCAAATAAGAGGATGGAGGGATGCACCCAATGTGAAAGAGCCAGTCTGTGGCGGAATAGACCTACCTATGTGGTGGGGTTGTGGCAAGCAAGGGAGAGGGGAGGTGATGTGTTGTTTTGTGAAGTCATTGGGTCCATCCCCCTGCCTCCATCGTCTTCTGATCCCTGTAGGCCTTCCCTTTCTCTCTAGTAGGGATGGAGGCATGGCAGGACCTAACTCAGCCACTCACATGTGCCAATAGCTATGCTCAGGACCAGGAAGGTATATTTCTTTTCTCCCTTTCCCTGCCCATGCTGGCCAGTGACTCTCGGCTTGCAGTGTTTCCCAGAAGTGTAGAAAGAAGAGCTAGAGCACGGAAATGGTCTGTCTAGGGGCACTCATGTACACCCACTAGGGACAACAACCATGTGAAACTGCTGGTATTTTTCTCTAGGTCTTTCTTTTTGAAAAAAAAAATACTCTATTGACATTGTTTATTTTAAAAAATCTCTCCTTTTTATAAGGTTTATTTTATTGCAGACTTATCTGTTGCTACAGAAAACATGGAAAACTTATAAACTCATATTCTAATACACACAAACAAGCACTGTTACCACTCTGGAGGGAAGATGTTCAGCTATGGTTGTGTGTGTGTATAGACACTCAGAGCCATGTGTCTAAATCACATTTTAAAAGTAGAATGATGCACATATCTTTTAAATATTTGTGATAAATGCACACACTGTAAGATTTACCACCTTGACCGTTTCAAGTGTACAGTTGAGTAGTGCTAAGCATGTCCCCATTGTTGTGCATACAGACCTCCAGAACATTTCATCTTGCAATTGATGAACTCTGAACCCATAAACGACCCCATCTCCCCTTCTCCCAGCTGCCCTGATAAACTTCATTCTACTGGTCTCTATGAATTTGCCTGTTCTAGGTACCTCCTACAAGCCTCATTGTACAGTATTTGTCTTTTTGTGTCTGGCTTACTTCACGTAGCATAGTGTTTTCAAGGGTCATTTATGTAACAGCGTGTGTCCAAATTTCTTTCCTTTTTCGGGCCGAATAATATTCCGCTGTATGCAGTTGGGCAGAGTTTTTCAACTTCTCACCTCAGCTTGCCCATCTGTGAAATGGAGCAAATAATAGCAGCAACCTCACAGGGCTGTTGTTAGAATTCATTTAGTTAATACATGTAAAATCCTTAGAGGAACGCCTCGCTCATTGTAAGCCCTTCACAATTGTCACCGTTTATCCTTACTATTCGACTTTCATCCCCTTGCTCCCAAATGACAGTATTCTGGGCTTCATAACAATGATTATTTATTGAGCACCTTTTATGTGTTATTAGAATTGTGGGATTGTGTGCGTGCTATCGTGTCCAATATGTTGTGACCCCATAGACTGTAGTCTGCCAGGCTCCTCTATCCGTGGAATTTTCCAGGCAAGAATACTGGAGTGGGTTGCCATTTCCTACTCCGGGGGATCTTGCCAGCACAGGGACTGAACTTGCATCTCGTGTCTCCTGCATTAGCAGGCAGATTCTTGGCCACTGTACCACCTGGGAAGCCTTTATGTGCTAAGCATGTGCCAAATATTTCACATCCTCTTATTTAATCCTGAACAACCTTATGAGGCTGGGGGTGGTGGTGGTGTTATCTCCAGGTTTCAGAGGACTTAACTGAGGCTCAGAGAATTTAATTAGGCTCAGGTTATAGAGCTCTGTGAAAGGTAAGTCTGGCATTCAAAGCCAGGGTGCTCTGACTCCCAAACCCACTCATCACTGCCCTATACCGCCTCCCAGAGGAACTTGGTGGGCAGGATGTGTCTGCTTTCAGACAACCCATCTTTGCTTCCTACCATGTGAAGAAGCGCCTCTCCTTCCAGGGCAACACACTCACCCAAGTTCCAGCTTTGAAAGACAGAGAGTGAGCAGAAAGGAACTCCTTCCTCCCCTTCCTCCCCACCTCCTCTCCGCTCTCCTCTTTTCTTCACCTCCAGTTCCTCTGCCCACATCCTGAAGGGGCCACAAGGAGGCAATGACTAAGATGCACTAAGGGAGGGCTGGCCCTGTGGGATTTCTAGTAACCAAACTGGCTGGGAGACACCTGGGGGCTGGAAGCACTCTGGGCTCCCCTCGTATCACGGAACGCCGAGCTGACAGTTATCTGTCCCACAGGCCTACCCACTGGTCAGCGGTGTTAGAGAAAATTGAAGCAAAGAGAGCCCCACTCCTGAGCAGTTTAAACAGGGGCTGGATGACCTTTATCAGGGGCCTTGTAAAAGGAGTCCCTTCTGGGTCTGTCATGGTCTATGCTGAGACTGAAAGAGTTGCTGTGGTTTAAGCAGATGGGAAGGGAGCCAAGGGGACACAGAGCCCCATGGATGCCTGGAAGGACTCCCGCCAGGGCCACAGCGATTTGCAGCCAATCCATACACCACTGACATCCACTCTCAAAGCCCATGCCTGCTCTTCCTAGGAGATCAGGCTGAATGGATTATCCTTTTCCTGGAGGTTGGAACTCTTATCCCTCCTCTCTGGTCTTTCTCACACACACATTTTATTGACCCAAAACACCAAGAACAGAAAGAGACAAAAGAGAATCACGAGTTTTCCCACCTAACCATGAGGTGTGTAATGTGTGTGTGTGTGTGTACAAGCGTGTGGTGGAGGGAAAGGATGGCTCTTGGCTGCCTCCCCTGGCCCTTCAAGCCCCTTGCTCTGAAAGACCTGGCTTCAAGGCGGCTGGCCTTGTCCCAACTTTGGACAAAATCCAGCTTCTACAATTTTGAAAATCCAAAGAGAGGTTCACTGGCTTATGAGCCAAAGAGTGACCAGGGCACATTGGTGGTATCCCTGACTTTGAGGTTCCTTCTCAGGCAATGCCCGGCTCAGCCACTCTCTAGTCTTAGGTGTCTGAGCAGGCCCCTTCAACTCAGTGCCCCTGCTTTTCCTGAGGCCTGGAGTAATAACAGTATAAAACAATAGTATAAAGCAAATACTATAAAGAAACTGTAACAAACCACAATAGGACCAATTCTGCAAAGATGTGGCAGGACAGCTGATGGCGGTGGACTATACACGCCTTGTTTGGGCGAAGGTTACTTTCAATAATCAGGAGCCCTCAGCCAGGAGCCCTGGAGACCAGCCTGGAGGAGTGGGCTCAGGAAGACCCCTGTGGGACATCCTGCCCGGCCCCTACAAACTATGGGCCTGAACAGTGGACTCCTCAGGGACCAGGAGAAGAGACTGGGACAGCTGTGAGAAGTTAATACAGAGTATTCGGTGATCGGTAACCGGCCATTCTCTGCCTGTCTCACATTGGTGGGACTCACAGTGAACCGCCAGTCATAACCCCACAGCGTCTCAATTTCCTTCATTGAGAAATGGGGTGGCAGTAATGCCCCCTTGACCCCAGAGGGTCAAATTGACTTGAAGAGCCTGAAATCTTACCTGGAGATGCACTTTGAGGCTCCCCCAGGTGAGATTATGCTTGTTGACCACGTGGGTTTCCCAGGTGGCGCCAGTAGTGAAGGACCCACCTGCCAGTACAGGAGACATAAGAGATGTTGGTTCGATCCCTGGGTCGGGAAGATCCCCTAGAGCAGAGCATGGCAACCCACTCCAGTATTCTTGCCTGGAGAATCCCATGGACAGAGGAGCCTGGCAGGCTACAGTCCTTAGGGTTGCAAAGAGTCAGGCACAACTGAGTGACTAAGCATGCATGCACACTCTCGTGCCTCTGTGGTCTGGCCAGCCTCAATTCCTCTCTTCAGCCCTGCACCCTGCACTCCCAGCCTGTGGGTCCTAAAAGAAGTGGTTTCTCACTGAGGGAGAAACAAATCCTCTCCCAGGGGAGAACCAGCTTCAGGATGCTCGGGGGCCCAAGCCCTCCTGCATTCCTCCCTTGAGATGGATGGGGAGTGGGACCCACCCCCTCACTCATGGGCCTGTTCTTTAAACAGCTCTGCTTTGGGTTTATGGAGTTTGCTGTTTATCTTCTCAGGATTTGGGAATGGAAAGCATGGTGCTTCTTCAGCTTGGGGGTTTGCTCACGTGCTGGACCCCAGAGACCCACCTCAACTCCTTTTCTTCCTTGGGGACAGAGTCAGGGCACGGGCCTCAAGGGCCTTGGGAAGGGCTCACATGCCCTTCTGGAGGCTTCCACTCCAGAATGAAAAAGAGGGGCTGAAGAAGCAGAGAAAGGAAGATGAAAGCCCGGAGATGACGAGAGATCAAGAGGGGGCTGTTTAAGCATGAGGAAACTTACATAGGAACTGGGCTCTAGCGCCCACGTGGGGCTGGAGGCTTCTTGGCAGCGGATGCTGAAAGGAAGCTGCATATTCTAGAAGCCAAAGGAAGGTGTCCTTCCAGCAGGGCCCTCAGGGACCCCAGGCAATCCTCAGCTTCCAGAGGGCAGGTCCGGGCCTGGTGGCAACAGATGTTTCTCTGAAGCACTTCTGTTGGAGCAGGTGTCTGAGAAGTGTACTGTGTGCATGTGTGTGTACGTGCATGCATGTCTGTGAGCCACACTTATCAGTGCACAGACTGCATGCGTTCACATCTGCGTGTGTCTGAGTGTGTGTGAGTATATTCACCTGCCCGAAAGGCATACAGGCAAGTTGAAGCCCCTCCCTAGGGCACATCATCCAAAGTGGTGGCCTTCCATCTCCATGTGAGGGCTGACCTGTCCACTCCCCAGCTTATACAGGCTCTGAAGTAGGGCGGTAGTTCAAGGCAGACACCTCATCCTCTGCTGGGCTGAATTAATAACCGATGCATGGCCAGGACTTGGGTGCTCACCAGGAGCTTTATCACCCTCAGGTTCTCACAACAAACAAATGGTGGACTGAGCGCGGTAGCCTTTAAAGAGCTGAAACCAAGACTCAAGAGTCTCAGAAATGCCTGCCTTTTGTAGTCAGATCCTGTGTTGTTTCCCCAATCCTTGAACAGCACGAGGTGCTCTTTCTGCTATTTGTGGACCTTTTCCTCATATCTCTACCCTCTCAACCTGTAAGGGTCAGACGTGTGCAGGGCAGGCCAAATTGGGGGCCTGGTTCCCCCCATCCATGGCCGTGCAGCTTGACTAATATAGTCAGAGTCAAGGTGGGTCACAAGTCCAGAGTAGGACCTTCTGCAAAGGTCTGGGGGCCCAAATTCCAAATCTCCATACATAAAGGAATTTTAATGTTGGGAAAGCTTCTCAGGTGGAAGAAGGAAAAGGTGCTGCTATCAGGTACTCAGGGAGACTTTTTGGCTTTGGAATCTATTGGGATTGTGTTCAAATACTAGTTACGTGACAGAGGCTGATCATTACCCTCTCAGCACCTCAATTTTCTCATCTATAAAATGGGAATAATAGCAATAGCTGCTAATAGTTGTAGAATGCCAACAATATGACAGGTTCTGTTTTAAGTTCTTGCATACGTTCTAAGTCGCTCAGCAATGTCTGACTCTTTGTGACCCTGTGGACCGTAGCCCACCAGGCTCCTCTGTCCTTTGGATTCTCCAGGCAAGAATACTGGAGTGGGTTGCTGTGTCCTCCTTCAGGGGATCATCTCGACCCAGGGATCAAAACTGCATCTCTTACATCTCACGTTGGCAGGAGAGTTTACCACTAGCACCACCTGGGAAGCCCTAAATTCTTAATATATGTAATTTAATCCTTACAACAATCTTGTGAGTGAAGAATTATTTAACCTGATTTAACAGATGAGGAAACTGAGACTCAGAATAGTAAGTAACTTGCCCAACATCGCATGGCTAATTCACAAAGCTTATGTGACTTGAGCCCAGGCAGTTCAGTTCCAGCACCTGCATTGAAACACTGCAGTGCTTCTGGACAGCGCTGGATAACCCTCTGAACCTAAGAAACAGTTTAACAGTAGCCGACAGTCTCAAAGCATGGCCACAAACTTGTTGACACTCTTCCATCAAAACGTAGAGTCTAGGTCTCCTCCCCTTGAAAGTCCTGAGAGGACTCTGTACCTGCCTTAGAGAGTTAGGGTGCAGCCAGAATGATACTATGTGATGTGAAAGGCTGTATTAGAAGGCCTTTCAGATTCTGCTGGTCTCTCTTGAGATACTCGCTCTGGGAGTCTTCTGCAGCCCTATAAGACCCTGGCTTCCTGGAAGCTGCGTGTGGAAGACCAGAGAGGAGGGACGAGATCCCTGAGAGCTCCAGTGGTTTGTGTCTCTCCCAGCCCAGACTCCACACAAATGGAATGAAGAGCCTGCAGGACGCCCCCAGTCCTAGCTACCTCCTGATTATAACGATGAGAGCTCCCCTCACCCGGGAAGAAGTAGGGGTACATAAACTTTGAAATTAGGCTGCCCTGGGTTTAAATCCTGGAGTTCCCACTTTATTGCTCTGTGATCCAGGGCAGATTTCCTAACCTCTCTGAGCTTCAGGTTCCCTGTCTATGATCTGGGTATAGTAACCTCCACCTCCCTGCGTGATTAGGAGAATTAAGGGAAGATTAGAACAAGCAGCAGTCGGCTCATGTCGACTCAATGGACGTGAGTTTGAGCCAACTCCAGGATACAGTGAAGGACAGGGAAGCCTCGAAGCACGGGGTACAGTGGGCTACAGTCCATGAGCTCGCAAAGAGTCAGACACGGCTGAGCGACGGAACAAAACAACAAAGGACAAGCAGCAGTAAGAACTGTTTCCCTGAGCCCAGGCAACTCCCAGATCTGTGAACAAAAGGAATAATCATTGTTCTCTTAAGCTCCTGCTTGGGGTGGCCAACACATAACACTTGCTTCAAGGCAGTTAATGTGGAGAACAGCTGACAACGTGTCGTCAGGTCCTTGGCAGTGAAGGGCACCTCCTTTAGCCTCATCCATCAACCCTCCTTGGGTCCCCTCTTCACTTGTCTTTAAAACAAAAGCCATTTCTATACAAGCTGAGTAGACATCTCATTAAAACTATGAAAACCAGTGCAGGAGAGTCTCAGCTGTCTCATATATAACCGTGATCTTCAGGGCCCTTTCAAAACCAGAAATGCTGCCCGTGATGCTAGGATCTGGAGGACCCTGGCCTGTATGTCATTCAAGAAATCCCTGTGGAACTTAGGCTGGGCATGCTGTGTTGCCACACTCCATTCCTTTACTGGCAAATACCCATGAGGATCACACTATGAGGAGCTCTCCTTAGTCTGGAAGTTTTGTGAAGGTAGAGGCTTAGCTTTATTTTATTCTTCTATAAATTTGTGAATAAATTTGTGAATTTCCTCACTGTCTCCACAAGACAGAACAAGGCATATTAAAGTAGGATGAGGACTCCAAAACCTGTCTAACAGAAGAGAAGCAGGAAATGATAGCAGGAAGGGGAAGGAAGAGAGGAAGGAAGGGAGGGAGAAAAGAAGGAAAAAGAAAGGGAGAAGGAAAGAGAATCAGAGACAAGGAGAAGGAAGGAGAAAGGGAAGAAAGGAGAGGAAGGGGCTTAAGATGAAATGTGACACATAACCCCAGTCTTGTTATGATCCCTCTGCTTTGACTCGTGGAACAGGGAGGCTCCAGTCTCAGACTGTGCCCACCTCACTCTGTGCCGGCACTGGCCTCACACGCACAGCTCTTGCCTGCAGCTCAACACCCTGAGCTCCTTAAATAGCTCTGAACCTCACTGAGTGGTGGATAAACATTTGTTTCACAGCTCACAAAGCAGAGCTGCTGGCGACTGGCAGGTTTGATGTAATGAGTTCCATTCTGGACCCCAGGGAGCATTTAGAATGGGCTCCTCTTTGCCCAGGCTACCAGTCAAGCTGGTACCAGGGAGAAGGGGAAAGAAAAATAAAAAACCCAGCACTGATCTCTTCCCCACTATCCCGTCCTGATCTAGAAACAGAATCAGACTATTCCATTTTCCAGGGATGGGATTAGGGCAAGAGTGCCCAGGGCACCGTGGGTGGGGGTACCTGAGAGAGTGGCTGGGTCACCCCCTTCCTCTGCCTCCCCAGGAAGTGGCCTGGGCTTGTGAGCTGTCCAAAAGACAGCCCTTCTCAGAAGCAGAAATTTGCAGGTAAGCTATGGTCCTTTCTCCCCTCCAATTGCCCCATAGAATCTTGGGCAGCTGTGGAGCTTCTGAATCAGCAGCCAACCTCCTTGACCACTGCTCTCCACCATCTAGAACTTGCCCAGGGCACCCTGCTTGTCTTGGTACTCTAGCCACAGGGCCTTCCTGGGACCTGCAGTGCCTATGGGCTGCCCAACATCCCCATCACAGGATGGTAGGGCAGTGGGTGGGGAAAAGCTGGCTGATTCTCTTTATTCCCCCTTTCCTCCCAGACTCCCCACTTCAGGATAGCGTGACATGCTGCTAGAAGGAGCTGAGGACCGGTTGATATGCTGAATGAGTGGTAATTAGGTTGTTGGCCTTTCAGCATTTCCTCTGTGGATATTAATGGCCATCAGTGCCCCGCTGTTTTGCACTCACTAGAACCTGCCAGCCAGATCACCAGGGTGGGTCCCTGCCCAGGCCCCCTCACTCATTGGCCCCCTCCTCACTGCCGTTGCCTCATTTGCTTCCGAATTTCAGGAAGGAAATGAACTAGCACAGACGGTAGGTGGGAAAATTAGAAATGGAGAAAACAAATCCAAGGGGAAGTGATTTAGTCTTCCGGCCAAATTGGTCATTGAATTGGCTTCGTGGACTCTTCTGATTGGGATCTCCTAAGGGTCATATTGTTCCTTCTCCAGATTCCAGGCAAGAGTCCCCATGGAAGTTTACATCCTTTTCCTGAAAGTTACTGGGGCTGGAGATTGACAAATAAGTTCAGAGGCAGACCTGAATTTCCCCACTAGTGTAAGTGAGGTGGCAACAATGGGAAGAATCGGGCTGAAATGATGAAAATTTAGATGTAAGGTGCATTTCCTTGGATTCCACCCTTTCTTGTAGCAGCAGCCTGCTGCCCTGAAAGACCTTGGAATCAGAGACGAGTCTAAACAACTTGGCTCCATGCCCTGGACTACAGATGATGAAAAGAGTGCAACCCGTGGGTAAGAAGATTCAATTTCGTCATAGCTCTGTGACCTTGGGTAGGCTACATACCTTCTCTGAGCCCCAATATCCTTATCAGAAAAAAGTGTTGCTGGAACAAGATGGTAAGTGTTATTAATACACACTAGTGACTATCTTGTGTTGAAGCCAGTTTGTACCAGCTTATGAGCCATCCGTGTATATCTCTCCCCAAATCTGTGTTCAGGAACATCGCATTGCTAGCTTGAAAGCAGTGATAGTGGGAGTATTTACACTATAGAAATTGGCAAGTGCTATCAACTAGGCCTTGTATTTTTCCCTTAAGAGAGCTGACTGTCACAATTCACCAGCACATCATTGTTCCTGCCCCATTTCAGTTGTCTGGACTCATGGGGTCTTAGGGAAGATCCTCAGGCTCCTGGAAGCTGCAAGCCAGCCCTTCGGATGATCTATCTGCCTCCCATTCACCACAACAAACCACTCACTTCTAGCAGGGATTGTCAAAATCTCCTCGAGGCCCTATTAGAAAGCTGTGGCTCCTTGATCTATTCAGTACCAAGAGGCAATTGTCGAGGAAGTTGATTGTAGTCCAAATCCAGGTATCAATTCAAAATGTTTTTGCCTCAGACAACTGCAGTACGATCAATCAGGAATGTAATCCTCTGCTGGTAGAACACAAAAACAAAGCCCCACCTTGCCTCTTAAATACAGCATCATTAGTCTTAGGATAAACTATAAATTGATGCATAGAGCAAACAGCCAGAGCCGCGTACTGGGGAATGGGAGCAGATGAAAGAGCAGTACTTTATGGTGAATGACAAATCACGGCTTGTTCTGTTGCCTATCAAGTGGAACATCATTCATCACGTGGTGGACTCGTTGGGTTCCAAGACAGATGGGACACTATGAACTGATGCTACGGCTGGGACGGCTGGCCTGGGCAGAACTGTGCTTCTTGCTTTTCCTGGGAGGGAGAGATGAGACCAATCTACTTTCTGTATGGTCCTGTCCTTCATTCTGGTTTATAAGGGTGAGTGAGGCAAGGAATCCCATCAGTTATAATGTCCTTGAGGATGGGGAACTTTATCTTTTTCATGTTTCACACAGAGTCCTGTCTGAATGGAAAGAGAAGAGCCCTGCCTCTGAGCCAGAGAGAAAGAGAAGAGGACTGATCTGCTCCTGTTTTGATTTTTGATTGCTGAAGTCCTGTGTGCCCTACACAATCACCCCTCCTCCTTGGCCTTGCCAGGGTACCCATAATCCCAACCCTTTGGCTCATGCCTTTATTATTTTTAAAAATTATTTATTTATTGGATGCACTGGGTATCCGTCACTGTGTGTAGGCTTTCTCTAATTGCAGCGAGTGGGGGATACAGTTTGTTATGGTGTGTGGTCTTCTCATTGCAGCGGTTTCTCCTCTTATTGCAAAAGCATAACATGGGCTGTAGAGGCATGTGGGATTTAGTGGTTGTGGTGCTTGGGCTCAACAGTTGTGGTCCACTGCCTTAACTGCCCTGTGGTATATGGAATCTTCCTGGACCAGGGATCGAACCCTTGTCTCCTGAATTGTTAGGCTGATTATCCACCACTGGAAGACCCAAGAAGTTCCTGGCTCACTCCCTTAAATGAAGGTATTATGTACAAAACTCTCCTGTGATCACGGCTGTCCTAACAGGATGCATAGAGAGCCTACCCAGCTCTCTCAGGAACCGTCTGAGCCCATTAGAAGTGCCCCACATCTATTTGTTGAATGGATAAATGAGTTGGCAGGTGCACAATAACACAGGGTAGGTAAATAAACATTATGGCAGGTGACCCTGCTTTTGGGGAGAGGGGACTGACACAAATGATCCCAAATGAAGGACAACCTCATTGGAGGGAAAGGTAGGAGGTCCTGAAGTTAATCTCCACATCCTTTCTGATTTATCCCTGGCCCTCACTAGTTTTTAATCAAAGTATGTGGAGAGCAATATGCATCATGATCTGTCTCTGGGCTAATGGGAACATGAGGCAAGGAGGAAAAGTTAGTTGGTTGTGATTCACCGCAGCTCATGAATAATCCCATGGGCCCTATTCCTGGCCCTCTGCCATTCATGCGGCAGGAACTGAGGAGCAATGGCATCTTCCTGACTGCTGATTTAATTAAGTGTGGCTAGCCTGTGACGGAGGCTGGCTCGGCACACAGCCAAACTCACAGGTGAATTGGCCATGTCATTGATGAGCCTCTTTTTTGACCAAAACCACAAGTCATTTGGGATATCTGAAGACTTCTGGAGAGCAAATGACTCTACTATGGTGCAGAAAGACACTGGCTATTTGGTTAAATCCCATCAACAGAGCGACAAACGTACTGGTGCGTTCAGTCCATCTGACAGCCTTGTGATACACCATTTGTGATACAGCATTTGTGATATCAAGTATTTGGCATAATGTAGTCAAAGCAATGTCTGATGGACTGATTATTTTATTTTATTTTAATTTCCCCTGGTTGCTGTGCACATAAAGCTGACACAGCTTAGGGGTAGTGTGGAAACAGTTGGCATGCTTCCTTTATGTATTTTTCACCTTTGCCATCTGGAATTAGCAAAAGATCTTCCTCTGCCAGCTCTCCCCTTGCCCCACACCCTGAGTTGAAATCTACACAACCTTTACCCAAACATCAGAAACAGCTGTCTCCGGCAGAAGGAGGTTGACTCCAGGTGGGCACTCAGTGGCAAGGGCAGGTGAGATAATGAGCAACAATAAAGTCCTTTTCAGGGAGGTGGGAGTCTGTTGGACAGGTGGGTGGGTTGGCATATGCCAAGCCTTACTTGGCTTGTAGCATTTGCTCTTTTGTGCAGCCTGTTTCTCGCTGGGGGATCGGATTTACTCCCCTCTCTTCCCCTTCCCCTGATGTCGTTTCTCCCCTCATCGACGGTGCCTCACACCATGCTTCAGGCTGTAGAAGAATCAGGGACAATGTAGTTATGCTACCCCCTCCCCCCTGCCCCGCCACCCTGCCGCCAAGGACCTGGTCACACTCAACGTGAGAAGCAAGGCAAGCTCAAAATCACTGTACTGTGAAAAGTTAAAAGGGAAATCAGATGTAAACTAGAAGAGATTAAGTGTTTGAGGGTTTAGGGAGAGGGAAAGTGGACTTCCCTTGTCTTCAAGGAGGATGAAGGAGCATTTGTGGGCCAGGAAGGACGAATGAGACTAGAACTGCTACAGTGTATGGGGCTGTGGGGCAATCTAGCAAGTTCTGGGCAGGGAGAAGAGGAGGAGAAAGACACAGATGAAGCGGCAGTGGGACTGAAGGAGTCAAAGAACCTCCTGGACAGAAGATACAGGAAGAAGAGTGATAAGAATGACATTTTTGCCCTGTTGATGTAGAGTCAGAGCAAAACTGGCGTTGAACTCCGGGTTTACGAGGTTGAACATATTTTGGCCATTCACTGAGGTTCAGTTCAGTTCAGTTGCTCAGTCGTGTCTGACTCTTTGTGGCCTCATGAACCGCAGCACGTCAGGCCTCCCTGTCCATCACCATCTCCCAGAGTCCACCCAAACCCATGTCCATTGAGTCAGTGATGCCATCCAACCATCTCATCCTCTGTCGTCCCCTTCTCCTCTTTCCCTCAGTCTTTCCCAGCTTCAGGATCTTTTCAAATGAGTCAGCTCTTAGCATCAGGTGGCCAAAGTACTGGAGTTTCAGGTTCAACATCAGTCCTTCCAATGAACACCCAGGACTGATCTCCTTTAGGATGGACTGGTTGGATATCCTTGCAGTCATTGAAGACTTATTAGCAGGTGAGTGATGTCAAAACTAATCTTTAGGAAGAATAATCTGGCAAGAGTTGTAAAGAAGTTCGGAAAAGTGGAAGATGGGCAATGTAGATGAATGTTGATATAATATGAGACAGTGTCAAGGATGGGACTCCTGGTGAGAAAGCAATGGGGGAACATGTTGAGAAGCAGGTCTGGTTAGAATCAAGAGGATGAGGTTCTGATGACTGCTAAGTAAAAGGGAGAGGAAGAATTGAAACCTTCTCCACAGTTTTGTACTTGATGCTTGACTGAGCTGACTTGGGAGAGGTCTGCCTCTGATCCCGGTACATTTGGGATATGTGCTATAATGGAGAGATCCACATGGTCTCAATCACCTTGCACATTGCCTGAATCTCCCCTCAAAGGCCCCCTGGGCTTCTCTCTACTTTGTGCCACACAGCCACCTCCAAACCCTAGGAGTCTTCTTGGCCTGCTCCTAGGAGTAACCCAAGAATGAAGTGAAAGGGATCCCCTGGACAATTGCCAACCAGTGGGAAAGGGAATCAGTGCTCCACCTTTGGTCCTTCGGAAGCACAGCGTGGAGAGCACTCTGACCACTTCTCAGGAGGTCCCAGAGGGATGGAGGCTGCATTGCTCAGAGCACTGATCCTGAGCATGCTCCCTCCTCTGGATGCTCCTCCATCCCTGCCTCCCCTTACCTTGCTACCTTGCTCCGGCCTCCGGGGCTACCTCCCACATAAACTCCCTGCACCCATTCCTTGTCACAAGCTTTGCTTTGGGGATGATTCAAAACAGACATAGCGTGGGTAAAGTGAGTGTTGGGTGGACCCTTCCTAAGAAAAGTGTAAATGTGAACCAAGAACTCTAATGAGGCTGAGGTTTGAGATCTAGACTCAGGAATCATCTGCAGGGCCAAAGTGCTTGAAATTAGAAAAGTGAATAGAATCATTCAAGAAGAAAATGTGGAGGGGAAAAGAAAAAGGGAAGAGACCAGAGTCCTTGGGGAATTCTTCATCTGGCACAAGGGAGGAGGACAGGCGATAGCCCTGTGGATGGGAAATAGTAAGAGAGGTTCAGGAGGTGGTTGTAGCAAGACTGAGGGTCATGCGTTCATCAGAGGTCTGAGTTCACACAGAGGCCCCAGGAAAAGATGGAATTTCTGAAATTCCTAAAGACCCCCAGAGAGTGGTTTTGGTGATGACAGTGAAAGTTGTTTTTGTAAGGGATAAGTATGTAAGAAAGTGGAAGCCCAGAGCTTAGATTCCAAACTCTTACACCTGGCACCCAGAAAGACTTTAAAATATACTGGCATCTCAAAATAGACCTACTGAGTTATAATTGCATGGATGAGGGTCTTCTCTCTCAGTTAGATTGTACGGAAAATGAGGAACTGTGATCGTTTGAAACCCCAGTGCAGGGAGGCAGGGAGAAAAAATGTCTTTTCAAGCAAAAGAGATGTATACCAAGTAGAGGGAATTAAGCCAGTGGAAAGGAAGATATTAAAGATGCAAAAGAAAAGGAATAATATATGGAGAAGGGCTCAGAGAAGGAGAAGGAATCAAGAACTCAAGTGGGGTCAAGAGAGTTTAGTTTTTACAAAGAGGATTCATTCATTCTATCATTCAACAGGCCTGGATTAGGTTCCTTCTGTGTGCCAGGTTTCACTCCAGGGCACCAGGGAGGGCCAGGCATAGCTACTCCCTCTAGAATAGAAGGAGATGGAAAGAAATAATCCCTAGACACTTGTTAGGTTCTGAAATAGAAACATTTAAAGTGAAAAGGAAAGAAATGCTCCTTTAAGGGAAAGAAAGAATATGGTGGTTGAGTGGCTGGCATAGCAGTGGGCATGTAGTAGGCCTTCTAGAAAGCTTAGTTTCCTTTCTTCTGAGACAAATGGCACTGTAGATGAAGAAAGGTTTTACCCTGCCCAGAGAACCCAGTAAAGCTTCCCAGAGAAACTATTATTCAAATGAACTTAGGGACTTGCCTGGTGGTCCAATGGTTAAGAATTCACCTTCCAGTGTAGAGAATGCAGGTTCAATCCCTGGTCGGGGAATTAAGATCCCACATGCCACAGGGCAACTAAGCTCTCATGCCACAATGAAGAAGTGAAAGTCGCTCAGTTGTGTTTGTGACCCCATGGACGATACAGTCTAAGGAATTTTTCATGCCAGAATACTGGAATGGGTAGTCGTTCCCTTCTCCGGGGGATCTTCCCAACCCAGGGATCAAACCCAGGTCTCCCGCATTGCAGGCAAATTCGTTACCAGCTGAGCCACCAGAGAAGGCCTCATGCCACAGGGAAGAAGCTCAGCTGGAAAAAAGTAAGAACAAAAAACCCCTCAGAGCTGAGAGAAAGAAATGGGAATGTGTGAAGACAGAGGAATAATTGGAGTCAAAAGCAGGGCAGTTAAGGAAAAAGTCAGAGGGTTCTGATGTTCCAGTAAACAGAAAGCAAATTTGTCTCTTGAAGGCAGGTGTTACAGGTTGAATTGTGTCTCCCCAAAATCCACAGTTGAAGTCTTAAACCCAGTACTTGTGAATGTGACTATTTGACAACAGGCCTTTAAAGAGGTAATGAAGATAAAATGAGGGCAGGTGGGTGGGCTCTAATCTGGTGTCCTTATAAGAACTGGAGATGAAAACACAGACTCACACTGGAAGAAGACGGCCATGTGCAAGCCAAGGAGACGCTTCTGAAGAAACACCCTACAAACACCTTGATCTTGGACTGTTTGTGTCCATAACTGTGAAGAAATAAATTTCTGTCATTTAAAACTCTTTGTTGTTTAGTTGCTGAGTGGTGTCCGAGTCTATGTGACTCCAGGGACTATAGCCTGCTAGACTCCTCTGTCCATGAAATTCTCCAGGTGAGAATACTGGAGTGGCCAGGTTCGATGCATCAGGGTGCTCGGGGCTGGTGCATTGGGATGACCCTGAGGGATGGGATGGGGAGGGAGGTGGGAGGGGGGGTTCAGGATAGGGAACACATGTACACCTGTGGCTGATTCATGTCAATGTATGGCAAAACCCCCTACAATATTGTAAAGTAATTAGAATAAAAAAATACTCCAATTAAAATTTAAAAAAAATACTGGACTGGGCTGCCATTTCCCTCCTGGCTCAGGGATCCAACCCACATCTCCTGCACTGGCAGGTGGGTTCTTTACCCCTGAACTACCAGTGAAGCTTAAGCCTCCTACTCAGTGAAAATGGTTACTGCAGCCCTTACACATTAAGGGTGAGGGGATAGTACAGGTTTGGGAGGATGGTAATTTCAGAAGAGTCACAGTCAATAAAAGCTGGATGAATGGGTTCCTGAAGAGATGGTCCAGCTAACTAACAATGAATGCATGGCTGTCTTCCATGTATTTGGTAGGACAGCATGTAACACTTGGCTGTGTTTGGGTTTTGGCACCAGGGGACTGATGGGTTAGGAGTGTGGAGACTTCTAAAGTGGCTGTAAGCTCATAAAGTGGCTGGCCTGGGGCATAGGGTCAGGGGAAGCAAATGTGGCTAGAGTGGACAAATGGACAGAAGGCTAGGGAAGATTCTGGAATGGGAGAAAAATTGGTCAATTAAAGGGGAGAGAGTGGGAGGTAGGAAAGGACAGGCTTTGTGGTCACAGAGGGAAGTGGGCTTGGAGGTGTACTCAGGGTTTAAAAACAGTGAACAGACTTTGTCGCATCATGTGAGGACTGAGTAGGTCTGAACAGTGGCCAAGCATTATATGGATATTAGGGAAAGATGTTTTCTAGTTCCCAGGGGTCCATGTTTTAACAGCAATGTTCTTCTAAAAAAATGCAAAGTCCTGGCTTGCAGATCCTCCTTGTCGACCCTAGGAACATAGCTCCTTTATAACGATGGACATGTGACACCTTGGACCCTTAATGTCTTCTTTAAATTATTATGCTCTGATGGCGCTAAAACCTATGTCTTTTAATTCCTCATTTGGGACCTTCTATAACCTGCTCACATTAGCAGGGGCATGATGGTAAGGGTACAGGAGGGACACTGTTTAAAAGTCAGTGTCCCAACATCTCTCCAGAACGAAACCTGTGGGTTAGCAAGACACCGTGACCAGCTGAAAGCAAGTGAGTGCATGAATCAATGGTAGGTTTCCCTCTTAGACTCTCACATTCTCCAGTCCTGGGACTAAGGTCACAAAATCATCTGTAAGTGCTTGGAATGGAATGGAAGGAAACAGGAATGAAATATCTTGGAATGTCTTTATCCTTGGCTGTTTTCTGCCCATCTCTGCTTCAGTTCAGTTCGGTTCAGTTCAGTTCTTTCGCTCAGTCGTGTCCGACTCTTTGCGACCCCATGAATCACAGCACGCCAGGCCTCCCTGTCCATCACCAACTCCCGGAGTTCACTCAGACTCACATCCATCAAGTCAGTGATGCCATCCAGCCATCTCATCCTCTGTTGTCCCCTTCTCCTCCTGCCCCCAATCCCTCCCAGCATCAGTCTTTTCCAATGAGTCAACTCTTTGCATGAGGTGGCCAAAGTACTGGAGTTTCAGCTTTAGCATCATTCCTTCCAAAGAAATCCCAGGGCTGATCTCCTTCAGAATGGACTGGTTGGATCTCCTTGCAGTCCAAGGGACTCTCAAAAGTTTTCTCCAACACCACATTTCAAAAGCATCAATTCTTCGGCACTCAGCTTTCTTCACAGTCCAACTCTCACATCCATACATGACTACTGGAAAAACCATAGCCTTGACTAGATGGACCTTAGTCGGCAAAGTAATGTCTCTGCTTTTGAATATACTATCTAGGTTGGTCATAACTTTTCTTCCAAGGAGTAAGCGTCTTTTAATTTCATGTTTGCAATCACCTTGGATGACTTTTTAACTATTCTTAAATCCAGACTTTCAGTTGAGGCAGGTGAAAAATTGGGGAGATGGATCATGGTGAGAGTTGCACAAGAATGTGAATGTTCTTAGTGCCACTGAACTGTACTGTTAGATATGGTTAAAAATGCTTATATTATGTGACTTATACCACAGTTTAAAAAAAGATACTGGAAAACTCCATTACCCTTGCAAAATAAGCCCATCATGCCCTGCACCTAGGAGAGAGCCTACACCAAGTAGGTGCTCATTAAATGTTTGCTGCATTATCGAATGCTCAACAAGTCTTCCTTCCGAGAAATTCTTTCATCCCTCTCTCTTGCTACTCCTGTACTCCTTATCGTGTGGTTAGCTGTGGGTTTCTGTGTTCCCCAGCCGCACTTCTCAGCCTAGATGTCAAAACACACTGGCTTGTTTTATCTGCCAGGAGGTACACTGCAAGTAATTTGTTAGCGATAATAAAGCATGAAGTCAGGGAAGGTTTTATTTGTGAAATAGAGAAGATTTAAAAGAGTGCTTATCATAATGTCCTTTTACTGGCCTTTCAGTTTGCTTCCTTAGTGGGAAAGCAAGGAGTCAGAGGTGGATTTCAGAGGACTCTGTGCAACCCCAGGGACTGTAGCCCAGTAGGTTCCTCTGCCCATGGGAATTTTTCTGGCAAGAATATTGGTGTGTGTTGCCATTTCCTCCTTGAGGGGATCTTCCCAACCCAGGGATCAAGGGCACCGAGGGCACCGTATATAACCTCTGTGAAGGCAGTGGGTGTGTTTTGAATAGGTAACTTTCATCCAAGCAACCTAATTTGTGGGGGAAACAAGTATGAGATTGACAGAACGTTCATTCACTGTGGAATAGTTGACCAGATCTTCTGCTTTCTCCTCCCCAGACTTTCTGCTTTCTCCTCCCCAGACTTCATATTCACAGATCTGTCCAGTGACTGGACACTCAGACACTCCTGAAGAGCGTTTTAATTGGCTGTGTGGGTCTCCGAGGACCTGCCCCCATTAACATGAGAGTGATTCCGGAAAGTTGCCCAAACATAGCAAATGCAGCCGTGTCCTAACAACACAGTGCTGGGGACCTCTGAACCGTGTCTCTTTCCATAGCCTCCGCTATTTCAAAGAGATCATTAACAAGGTGGAATTGGGTGCCCCCAGGGTCACCGCACAATATACATTGTTACTGTCTTTTAATGGACTTTTCCCAGACACGGTGATTCTTAAACTGCAGTGTCGGCAGCTGCTAAGACCAGGCTGAGCCCTGCCGTCTGCAAGGAGAGTCGGCCTGCCAGTCCTGCCAGAGACGATCTGAGCCTGGGCAGATGGATCCGGCTGCGAGAGGGGAGGAGGGGAAGTGGGCTTCAGGGGAGGGGGGTCATGTGCCAAGAAGCGAGGCAGCCCTTGGAGGTCCTTGTTATTGATTTAGCGTGAGGACTGAAAGTGGCAGGTAGGCAGGTGGCTGGGGGCTGGCGGGCGGGGAAGACAGGTGTAGGCAATCGTGGGCAGTGATTAGCCCGGGTGCTGCAGATGTGGCTGGGGGTGTCAGCTGGTGGTGATTAGCGTGGGCGCTGCTGAGGGGCGTGGCATCAGATGGTGATTTCGGAGTCCAGATGTGAGAGGCTGATGGGCCCTCTTCCGCCGCTTGCAAGCCCTTACTAGTCTTTCCCCTCTCCTGAGCAGGCGCATTCACCTTCACCCTCTCCTACCGTCCCGTCCATGTGCCTGCTTCCGCACATTCCTCTCTAGGTGAAGGGCATGGATTCGCAGATTGCGCTCCCCACCGTTCTTCAGTCTCTTAGCCAATTTCTGAGATGATCACACAGACCGAGCACCTTCAGACACCAGGCAAGACAAAACCTGCAGGATCCGTAAGTGTGATCCTGTTCATTCATGTGAGAAAGGTACCTGGTTGCAGAGGGTGTTTATAGCATTCTGTCAGCTTTTCTTGCCCTCCCTTTTATAACCTGCCTAAGATTTGTATTGGAGTCTAATACACACAGAAAGTAGACATACTAGTGTAACTCTCCCACCCAGATGAAGTATTAGAAGATTCACAGCACTTCAGAAGCTTTCCTTAGTCCCCATTCTAGTCATTGATACCCTGCTTCCTCTCCAAAAGGGACCTCCCGACTGTAACCACCATAGATTCATTGCAATTGTTTTGGAATTTTGTGTAAGTAGGCTCACAGACAAGGCTTTATGTTTTATTTGTTTAATAACATGTTGGTATGCAGTTTATTTTTCATTGTTGCATACTATTCCACCACATGAGTGATTCACAATAGTCGGTTTCACTGATAACAGACATTTGGGTTAGTTCCATATTTTGATGACTATAAAGAATGCTCTTCTAATTACTTTAACAGGGATTGTGCTGTATAATGTGTGCATTTCTATATATTTGGGAATGGAATTATTAGAATTTCAGGATGGCTATGTTCAAGTAGAGTCAAAACAGTTTAGTAGAAATGGTTTTGTAAAAAAACTATGTCATGCCACAGCTCTGAGGTCACGAGACTAGCCTGCCCACACCACAGAGGCTGGGCGCTCTTGGTAAATTAGCCACCATCACGGCTGCCTGTCCTGCACATTCTGTGGGACTACTTTCCTGGTGACTCATGTCAGCATTTGGTGCCCTATATCCAGCCTCTCTATGTCTTGGTTCTTATGAGCTCTATTTCCCTATAACCATTTCAAGTCTTCCTTGCTTCAGTGATCCCTTTGGATATGCTTCTGTAACTTACTGACCAGTTCTTCTTCCCAATTAAACTCTTGACTGCATTTCCACCCTCATCCCCTGGAGCTCTGCCTTGGGCTTCCTAGAACTCGTCCAGGCCAGCCCCAGCTTCTGGGCTGTGCATTAGAGAAGGTAAGGTGATCAGAGGTAGAGTTTGTCATCCTGAGAAGAGAAGCAAGTGGACTGTAAGACAGGTAAATCAACGAGATTGGCATTTTCCATTATTAATGGGTCTGATTTGTCTTGGGTTAGTGGCTATTTACAAAATCTCAGAGGCCCAGTCCTTTAAGCCTCACCGTATCCTAACGACACTTGCCTGATATGGTGTGCGTGTCTGTGTGTCTGTCTCCCAGCATCTGTTATTTCCATGTCTGCAGCAGAGTGTTCTGCACCCAGAGGCGGATGTGATGAAGCCCCGTCACATGGCTGGTGGCGTGTTGTGAGTCAGCTGGGCTCCTCGCTGGATTGCAGGGAACAGGAACCACCGTACTTGGCAACTTGGGCTGTGTCCACATGATTGGAAACAATCTGTGAAGTGAGTCAGATCCGTTGAGAAAACAATTAAGTCAGTGGGAAAAGAAAATCAGTGAAACTGGTGATTTGACAAGGTGGAAAAGAAAGCAGCCCGGTGTTTGGCTACATGTTTCACTCTCCAGCTGGTCACTGTGACACTGAGGCTGGGCTTGCCCACACAGAGGCTTTCAGCAGTTCCATCCACACACCGTCTACACAGCTTTAAAACTCTGCAGCAAACTACTCAATAGAATCAAATCATCAACTATCCCTCTCACTAGTCAGTGTGTCCTCTGTGTGAGCCCCATAGGAAATGATGGTAGATAGGAGAGACAGGACTTTGGGGGACCAGACCACTTCTGTTAAATTCCAAATCTGGGGAACATCTTGGATACTCTCTGCTGTCCAGAGGTGGGAGGCAGAGACAGCTGTCAGAAAGAGTTCAAAGCTGTGAAATCCAGAGGTAATCCTTCAAAATCATGTTGACCCTAAGTTTTGTTTTCATCTGAGACTGTTGAGCAATGCCAAATAAACAAACTGATTCTAGCCTTTTGGCAATCATGAATTCAACTCCCAGATTTTAAAGATGAGACAAGGAAGGCCAGGAAGGTAGAATTATATGGGTAGAAAGTGTGTTTTTACTTGCCTAAATTCTGCTGTGCTCTGCTGTCTCCAGTGGGTGCTGGTGAACTGGGACAACTGGATATAATGGAGGAATTTGTGATGGAGGATATTCAGAAGGAACGGGCTGTGAAGGAGAATTCTCTACTGAGAACTGGGGAGCTGCTCTTCGGCTTTGCTGGGCACCTTCCCTGTGTCCCAGATGCTCATGACCTGCCACAGTTCTCATCAATCTCCGAAGAACAGCAGTGTCCCCAAGCAGGGGGATGTGGACAACGTGGCTTTGGCTGGAGCATATTTATGACCTGAAGTGTGCTCTAATTGTGCAGACATTCCCATAAATGTTATTTTATTAAGTTGAGCTACAGTAAATGTCATCTCCATAAGTAACGCCACAGTGAACCTGTAGGTAAGCTCAGAACACTGCCGTGAGCCATGCTGGGCTATTAGCTTCCTTGCTCGACGTTGTTATCTGTGCTGTCACAGCCTCTCAGGGGCACAACTCGGGCGCCAGGTTTATGGGATTTGGTTCCCCACAGGTGTGCTTTGCTCCCAAAGACAACAGGAACTGTTACAAAAGATGGAGGCAGGACGACCAGAGGACCCTAGAAGTGGACTCCCTCTAACCTGTTTAAAAACAGCTTGGGGCCAGTGTGTTGAGAGCTGGAATGGGGAATGAAGAGTCTTGGCTTCTGTTCTGACTCTTACAAACTGTTCAGCCTAAGGAAGATCACTTAGTGTGTTTGGTCTCACTCCTGCCATCTTTAAGGTGGTGACACGCATGCATACCCACCTGCATGCCCCTCCAGGTAAACATGGCAGTCTGCAAGTTGGGGTGTTGAACCCTTAGGATGAAGGCCATGACTATTAAGTGTATTCTACCAAATGGTCTGATATCGTATGGCCATTCTGCAAGGTGCAGCACCACCTGCCAAGGGGCCATAACCTACCATCTCCTTTTTCTGGGAAAAGTGAGAAAAGAAGATTTAATGATATCTCTGACCCAAGAGAAGGAAACAAATTGATTTCTACATGCATTGTTGATGAACCTGGACGACTCAGTATCTACTTGGGATGTAGAAGCCAGACTATTGTAAACACAGCACTTAGTATATTAGGAAGTTTCCAGCACTGACAATATTTAATAACTGTCAATTCACCTCTAGTCATTGCACCCCAAAACTGATCATGGACTACCATGTTGGGGGCAGAACTGAGTGTTCAAAGGAAGCTGTCCCTGAAGAGACAAAATTGGGAGTATTTGCTTCAGCATATAGTGTTGAACTAGCTGTTATGCGCTATAGAAAATATTTCATAGTTCCTAGGAAACAGGCAAACTTTTTTAAGATTTGATTCCATATTCAGCACAGTCTCTCTCCACAGCTTTTGCAGAGCATCACTGTAAAGTTTTCTCCCATTTTTAAAAATTAACTTGAGAAGAAAATGAACTGAGTTTGGAAAAGGCTGTCAGGGTAACAGACCCAGGAAAAACATGCTTGAAGAAAAAGCCCCTCAAACTGGGGTCAGCAGACATTAAATTACAGACATGTCCATGGTTTGTCCAGATTGGTTAGAGCATGTTTCTCTGCAGCAATAAAAAACTAGAGACATTAACAAGCGATGATGTTAGATGGAATTAAGTAGCGTTCAAATGATGAAAGGGGAAATTAAGGCGCTAACCTTCCACCACCAGGGCAGTTCACCCAGTCAGTAAAAAATAACAATCCTGTCTTCCCTGCCATCCCTGCCATCAATGGGAGAAAGTAATTCAGGTGGCCTGGTGTCCAATGGCGCCATATGCCCTTGTGCAACTGTCTTTTCAGGACCCTCCTGTTGGTTTTGAGTGACTAACTGGCCAGCTCAGTGCAATATATTTTGAGCCTGCCTCTTGCCTCTCTTGGTGGTTCCTGATGCGTCCTGAGGCAGGCACTGCCATATATCATTGCCTTTCTGCAAGCGTGCCACCCAGACACCATCCGTAGGATTGTAAACAGAATGATTCACAAACTGGTGGCAGAAGCTAAAAGCAGTGTGGTTCGCAACCCTGAGCATGACGCCAGGATTCTAAATGGACTGTTGCAACAACAAAGCTGCCTGAAGATTCTAAAATACAATTGTGTCCACTGGGCATTTGTAAGGTGGCATAACCTGTAACGGACAAGCGCACCTGTGGCGATTTTTTGCTGGGTACAGCATCCTTACGCTCTACTGGGCCTCCTGTCCTGTGGCCACAATTTATTTGCATCCACAGGCACGGGGCAGGGATTCTGCAGAAGGAACCCCAGAGTGGTGTCTCATTCCCATGGGGCTTTGCAGCCAGCTTTAATGAAGTGATTTCCAATATTCAGTTTCTGAGAATTCTGACCGTGGTATGTAGACCATGGCACACCTTAACGACAATAATATCATCTCACAGTTTCATCAGCATTTAACAGTTTAGAAATTTAATCCCTGTGAGATGGGTGTCTCTTCTCCATTCTATTGACAGCTCAGTGTAGTGGAAAGAGCTCTGAAGCCAGACAGACTTAAGTTCAAATCCTGGCAATGACCCCCTTACCTCCACTAGCTCTCCAACTGCAATTTACTTCATTTCTCCCAGTTTCTTTTTTCTTGCCTATAAGATGAAGAATCATCTCTCTGACGTATAAGATGAGGTGTGTGGTAAGAATTAAATAACATATTTAAAGACGCATAGAAGCACTGGATAATCATTAGTTTCTATCCACTTACAGATGAAGAAAATGAGGCTTGAGAGGTTCAGGGAATTGCTCAAAGTAACAGCCAGTAAATGGCAGAACTGAGACTTCATTTATTTTACAAACATTATTGAACACCTACTATATGCCAGTGCCCCAGGCAGAGGAAAGTGGATAAGACATAATTCTGGCTCTTGAACTGTTCACGGTAGAGTGCCAGAGTCTGGAATGCAAATAATCAATTACAATTTAGTGTGATCTGAGAGGCAATGTGTATTGAGGGAATGTCCTGAAGTTATGGGTGCACCCAGGTATCTACACAGGAAAAAGAAGAGCACCCTACGGGAGTGTGGCAGTGGGGTTCAATGTGAAATAGGACTTCAGCAGGTGGATCTGAAGCATGGTAGGGGCGGGCTGGACATATGAGAACAGGCAAGAGGGGAGAGTGAGGTTCTTGGGAGGTAAAAGAACTGGAGGGGCTCACAAGGAATGCTGAAAAGCAGGGATCTTTGTCTAGTCAACACTCCAGTGAAGCCATGGGCTGATTTTACATTAAGAACCGGTGTGGTCAGATTTGCATTTTTGAAGCCAGGGCAGCAGTGTGGAAGATTGACTGGAGGAGAGAGAATGGAGCAGTAGTTCAATGAGAGATAATGAGGCTGTGAACTAAGAAAGTGGCAGAGCAGACAATTTGGAGCAATGCAGAGGAAGCGGAATTGACGGGACGGGGCAATTGATTAGATGTCGAGGCAGGAGAGGAAGAGAGGAGTCAAGAAGGGCTCCTGGGTCATTAGCCTGGATGATTGGGTGAATGGGAGTGGTCCCTACTGACACGGGGGAGGAGAGTGAATTTGAAGGGACAGTAATGGGTTCATTTGGATACATTGGTTCTGAGAGACATGTGGATACTGTCTAGGAGGAGATGTACAGTGGAGAGTTCAAAACATGAGTCGGGAACCTGGGAGGTGACTGAGGGTGAGATGCATGAATCAGTGGTTATATCGGCTTTTATTTGATGGTCAAATCTGAACTCAGGCTAAGATGACAGAATAGGAAGAAAAAAAAAGGGTCATGAAGAACTCTAGAAAATGCCAAAATGTAAGTGCTAGAGTGAGGACTGTCAGAAAGATAGAGGTACCAGGAGAAAGCAAGATTTAAAGGGCCAAGGGAGACAAGTGCTTCATGATGCTAAAAATAGGGGAAGGGACCATATTCTTCACCAAGAGTCAGAGAAGACGGAGACAGAAACTCATATCATACTTGGCAAGAGGGGGTCACTGTGGCAATTTAGTTTTAGGTAAGGTTGTTAAAAAAGAAATATTCAACTTTTTTCTTTTTTAAAAAAACTGTAACTCAGAGTAAGAAGAATATCTTATACTGTAACCTGGGACAAAAGTTTCATGAACAATACTCACTTTCTGATTTTTTATCCTTTTATCAGATCTTATCCATCCCATCCCACTCCATTCTGAATGCTGCTTTATTGTTGTTCAGTCACTAAATTGTGTCTGATTCTTTGCAACCCCATGGACTGCAGCATACCAGCTCCCCCGTCCTTCACCATCTCCCGGAGTTTGCTCAGATTCATGTCCATTTAGTCAGTGATGCTATCTAACCAAGTCATCCTCTGTCACCCCCTTCCCCTGCCCTTAGTCTTCCTCAGAATCAGGGTCTTTTCCAAGGAGTCAGCTCTTAATATCAGGCGGCCAAAGTATTGGAGCTTTAGCTTCAGCATCAGTTCTTCCAGTGAATATTTAGGGTTGATTTCCTTTAGGATTGACTGGTGTGGTCTCCTTGCAGTTCAATGGACTGTTTGGTACGCACTAAATTTATTTGATGACTAAGTAATGGTTTGCAAGCTGTGGTGTGAAAAAGTGTTGGTTTGGAATTCCCTGGCAGTTCCATGGTAGGACTCCATGCTTTCACTGCCAGAACCACAATGGATCCCTGGTTGGGAAACTAAGATCTTGAAAAAGCACTGGTTTATGTAAATATAATTTTACCACAGGAAAATCATGTGAAATGTGAGATAGAGGAAGGAACACTGGATTTTGAGTGAAGACACCTAATTCATGGCATGACTCAATGACTTACTGGCTGTGTGACCTTAGATATGCCCATTAACCTCTTTGTGTCTCTTTTATTATCTGTAAAATTCAAACAGTACATCAGCAGCAAAGGGATCTTCTGGGGATCAAACCAGATAAAATGTGTGCATGAAAAACCAGTATGTCTAGAATAGTCCTGGTCAATCTAGGACTTATTTTGGTCCCAAGCAAAGAAAGAGCAGAATGGCGCATTCTGTGTCCCACTTGGTTTGGGCTCTCTTACCTGAATCCTGGAGCCAGAACATACCAAGAACCAAAATGGAACAAAAATCTGATCACATAGAATTGATGCTGTCGCCACAATACTTATAAAACACTCTTGTTCCAATACTATTATAGCCATCTTGGTTTTCTGATTCATACCCAGAGTCCTCTCTTATAAGGACTTTCAATAAAGTCTGTTGGGAGAAGAGCCAATCCAGGAAGGTTTTCTCACCATAGTGTGAAATGACAGCAGACAGGCTGCAGGAAAACATAGAAAATGGGATCCTTCAATACAGGCAGTAATCCACATGAACTTCAGTAGGGCTGGTAGTATCACTGTATTGAGGCATAATATAATCATTGATTTTTATGATTCATTTGACCAACTGCTACACTTGATTACCTAATATATGTACCAACTTAGGTACAAGGAAGACAAAGATGACCAAAGTATGGTTCCTGACCTCAAAATGTATACAAACAAATGGATTAGCAGACACAGAAATAGATAATATTCAATTAAGTGGTACATCTAAGAGAGATTTGGATCTGAGCATGACAAGATATGAACAAACTAGGTGAGAAAAGGAGAAAAGCAACCAGCCTGATATGGAGTCCTTAATGGTCATCTATGGACGGAGGTTCGTGACATTGTACAGGAGGCAGTGATCAAGACCATCCCCAAGAAAAAGAAATGCAAAAAGGCAAAATGGTTTTCTGAAGAGGCCTTACAAATATCTGTGAAAAGAAGAGAAGTGAAAGGCAAAGGAGAAAAGGAAAGATATACCCATTTGAATGCAGAGTTCCAAAGAATAGCAAGGAGAGATAAGAAAGCCTTCCTCAGTGATCAATGCAAAGAAATGGAGGAAAAAAAAAAACAGAATGGGAAAGACCAGAGATCTCTTCAAGAAAATTAGAGATACCAAGAGAACATTTGATGCAAAGATGGGCACAATAAAGGACAGAAATTGTATGGACCTAACAGAAGCAGAAGATATCAAGAAGAGGTGGCAAGGATACACAGAAGAACTATAGAAAAAAGATCTTAATGACCCAGATAACCATGATGGTGTGATCACTCACCTAGAGCCAAACATCCTGGAATGTGAAGTCAAGTGGGCCTTAGGGAGCATCACTACAAACAAAGCTAGTCGAGGTGATGAGATTCTAGTTGAGCTATTTCATCCTAAAAGATGATGCTATGAAAGTGCTGCACTCAATATGCCAGCAAATTTGGAAAACTCAGCAGTGGCTGCAGCACTGGAAAAGGTCAGTTTTCATTCCAATCCCAAAGAAAGGTAATGCCAAAGAATTCTCAAACTACCGCACAGTTGCACTCATCACACGCTAGTAAAGTAATGCTCAAAATTCTCCAAGCCAGTCTTCAATAGTACATGAACCATGAACTTTCAGATGTTCAGGCTGGATTTAGAAAAGGCAGAGGAACCAGAGATCAAATTGCCAACATCCGCTGGGTCATCAAAAAAGCAAGAGAGTTCCAGAAAAACATCTACTTCTGTTTTGTTGACTACGCCAAAGTCTTTGACTGTGTGGATCACCACAAACTGTGGAAAATTCTGAAAGACATGGGAATACCAGATCACCTGATCTGCCTCTAGAGAAATCTGTATGCAGATCAGGAAGCAACCTGGACATGGAACAGCGGACTGTTTCCAAATCTGGAAAGGAGTATGTCAAGGCTGTATATTGTCACCCTGCTTATTTAACTTATATGCAGAGTACATCATGAGAAATGCTGGACTGGATGAAGCACAAGCTGGAATCAAGATTCCCAGGAGAAATATCAATAACCTCAGATATGCAAATGACACCACCCTTATGGCAGAAAGCAAAGAAGAACTAAAGAGCCTCTTGATGAAAGTGAAAGAGGAGAGTGAAAAAGTTGGCTTAAAACTCAACATTCAGAAAACGAAGATCATGACATCTGGTCCCATCACTTCATGGAAAATAGATGGGGAAACAATGGAAACAGTGTCAGACTTTATTTCTTTGGGCTCCAAAATCACTGCAGATGGTGAGTGCAGCCATGAAATTAAAAGAAGCTTACTCCTTGGAAGAAAAGTTATGACCAACCTAGACAGCATATTAAAAAACAGAGACATTACTTTGCCAAAAAAGGTCCGTCTATACAAAATTATGGTTTTTCCAGTAGTCATGTATGGATGTGAGAGTTGGGCTATAAAGAAAGCTGAGCACTGGAGAATTGATGCTTTTGAACTGTGGTGTTGGAGAAGACACTTGAGAGTCCCTTGGACTGCAAGGAAATCCAACTAGACCAGCCAAAAGGAAATCAGTCCTGACTATTCATTGGAAGGACTGATGCTGAAGCTGAAACTCCAATACTTGGCCACCTGATGTGAAGAACTGATTCATTTGAAAAGACTCTGATGCTGGGAAAGACTGAAGACAGGAGGAGAAGCAGTCAACAGAGGATGAGATGGTTGGATGGCATCACCAACTCAATGGACATGAGTTTGAGTAAGCCTCTGGAGTTGGTGACGGACAGTTAAGCCTGGCATGCTTCAGTCCATGGGGCTGCAATGAGTTGGACATGACTGAGCGACTGTCATCTTGAACTGAAAGGTCATTTTGACCAAGGTGAGTCTTGAAGTAAGAGTTAACAAAGGGAAATGGGAACGAACTTTTCTGAAAGGCAGAACAGTCTGAGAAAGGCATGAAAGTGTGAAAACTTTTATGTGTGCACAATATTTCTAGAGCATAAAAAAGGGAAAGTACAACCCAGACAATAGAGGCAAGGATGGTCCACATCCTTGAGAGTTGTGCTAACCTTATAGAGGTTAGGGTGCTTAGAGTACATTGCATTTGGTCTGGAAGCCTCTGATAAGGACTGATTGCTCTGACAGCTATATGGAGGGGATGATAAGAAGAGAAGGACACCCAGGGATAATTGCAATGATACAAGACAGACATGTAAAAGGACCTGAACAAGAGAAGCAGTGTTAGAAATGGAAAAGGAGAGTTTAATTTGAGAGCTATTTTGGATGCTGTATTTATATGTGGGGGTTGAGCTTAAGTAATAAATGCTCTACTTCAGAAACAAAAAAGTGAATAAAACTGCTCTATCCTGCCCAATAATATTGTCGTCCTCTGGTTCAGTGTCTAGTATGGAAAAATTAAGATATATCTACAGACACTATAATGTGAAGTAGGAGATGCTAAGTGTTGAAAGAGAGGCACAGATACCTAGCTACAGGAATCAGAGGGAAGAGACCAAAGTTCCACCTGGCTGATTCAAGGAAGACTTCATGGAACAAGTGGCATTCAAGACAGGCTTTGAAAATGGACAAGATTTTGCCACAAGTTGATAAGAGAAAAGGGCATTTCTAGTTGAAGGAGCATCCTGAGCAGTGACTTGGGTGGGAGAGGGTCTAGGCTAAAAACACAGGCTCTGGAGTCACACAGGCTTGGGCTCAAACCTCAGTTCTGTCACATTTTAATCAAATAACTAAGGGCAATCTACTTTGTCTCTTTGAGCCTCTGCTCCTTGTTTATAAAATAGTGCATTTCTTTACCTTCCAGAGTTGTGAGATTTAATGAGATAACATATTTAGTTAGACTCAATACAAGTGATCAATACAGTTAGCTGTTATCCTATCAGTAAGACAAAGTAACAGGGAGTGAGACTTGAGGTAGGATTTGCCATGTAAAAGAAATGCATATGGTGCAGAACGAAATGGAAAGAATGAAGGGAGGGAGGGATTGTGGAAGGTCTTGAGTGATAGATTTAGGGCATTTGAACTTTCCTGAGATGGCAACGTTTTTGTTGTTGCACAGTCTCTAAGTTGTGTCCGACTCTTTTCAACCCCATGGATTGCAACACAACAGACTTTCCTGTCCTTCACGATCTCACAGAGTTTGCTCAGATTCATGTCCATTGAGAGGGTGATGCTGTCTAACCATCTCATCCTCTGCTGCCCCTTCTTGTGCCTTCAATCTTTCCCAGAATTAGAGTCTTTTCAAAGGTGTTGGCTCTTCACATCACATGGCCAGAGTATTGGAGTATCAGCATCAGTCCTTCCAATGAATATTCAGGGTTGATTTTCTTTAGGATTGACTGGTTTGATCTCCTTGCAGTCTAAGGGACTCTCAAGAGTCTTCTCCAGTACCACAGTTCTGGGTTTAGGCAATAGGGAGCCACAGAAAATGTATGAATAGGGTGAGGAGTTGAGCTGTGTTAATTGAGATTAACCAGTAGCTATACTGAAGATGGTTTGGAGAAATGAGAAACAGAAAGCATGAAGATTGTTCATGAAATTATTACAAGAGTTCAAAAGAGAGGTAATGAAAGCCTGAATTTGTATAGTGTTCGTAAGCATGAATAAATGATCTTGAATATGAGGGAAGTTGCTAAGGGGAAATCAGGAGGAGAAATCTCAAAGCTACCCAAGTTTCCAATTGTGGTACCTGAAATGAGCACCCGTAAGTATTAATATAATCACAAATACTAAGAAGATGCTGATGCTGAAGCTCCAATACTTTGGCCACCTGAGGCAAAGAGCCAACTCATTGGAAGAGCCCCTGATCCTGGGAAAGACTGAAGGCAAAAGGAGAAGGGGTGGTAGAGGATGAGATGGTTAGATAGTATCTCCAATGCAGTGGATGTTTTGAGCAAACTCCAGAAGATAGTGAAGGACTACAGCCTGGTGTGCTGCAGTCCGTGGGGTCACAAAGAGTCAGATACAACTTAACAATTGAACAACCACAACTAATTACGCCAATAAGAGGAGAAGTAGGCCAGGAGTTATAGCAATCAGAAAATAAAGCAAAATGGTGGCTTCAGTTCCGGAGATTGTATATGACCCAATATCTATTCTCTTCTCTGTTGTGCAGTTAGAGACTTCATTTCCCATCCGACCTTGCAACTGGGTATTGCCATGTGATTAAGTTTTGACTGATGAGTTCTGAGCAGAGTGACGTGTGTCTCTTCCAGATCATTCCCTTTTAAAAATATGCTTGCCTTCCATTCTTTAGTCCCTGTTCCTGAAGGTTCATATGGAAACACAGTAGCAAGGAGCCAGCTTCCGCTGTGCAGGCGAGGGTCACCACCAAAACATTACGTCAAAACAACATGAGGCCCCGCCAGAACTGCTTCTCTCCTCCCGGGCCTCTACCAGCTCAGACTTGCACATAAGTGAGAAATAAACCTTCCACATTGTTTAGAGTACTGTTACAGTTTTGGTTAAAACAGCTGAGACCGTCCCCTAACTGTAGAGAGATGGTGAGCTTGAGCTAGAGGAGAAGGGGGGTGGAGAAGGTCAGAAGAGAGTTGAGACTGAGGCATGGTAGCCATAGAGATAGGGCTAGGGGTGAATACTGAGGTAGGAGTCCTGTGAATGATGTTCATAACTGAAGCCTTCTAGGGAACAGGGTTGCTAAGGGGAACACTGGAGAGAAAGAGAGGTGAGGACCACAGACGGCCCAAAGAGTACAACTACTGGGGTGGGGAAGGGAGAAAAGGAACAGAGACTGGGGCTGGAACTGAGACCGATTTGGAATGGTGATGAGTTCAGAAGGAAGAAGAGAAAGCAAAAGAGAATAATGGCAAGGCAATTGGGAGAAATTTTCTTTTTTTTTTTTTTTTCCCATAGTAAAAGGGCTAACCATGTCAAATTCTGCAGAGAGGTCAAGGAGGGTAAGAACTGAACATATTTGGAGACGGAGGGATTAGAGTGTACTTAGAATAGGAAATGACCAAGAAAAAGTCAAATCATGTTCAAAATAATGTGTTTAAGAAGGCAGGGAGTTTTATAATAAAATTTAAAGAGTTCAATTTAAAATTAATTTCTGATAAGTGCAAGGCAAATAATATATGTAGGAACTTCCCCCTCTGGGAAGTAGAACTTAATCCTCCCCACCCCTCAGTCTAGGCTGGATTTGGTGTCTGGTTTCCGAAGAATAGAATGCAGAAAGGGAAAAAAAAAAAAACAGTAACTTTAGAATGGAGAAACTTGACAAATACTATCCACCTTACCCAAGTGATCAAGGTCAGTGATGCTAGCAATAAGTCACACGGATATAATGTACCCCCTGTATGATGTGATGAGAAGGGCAATTCCACTCTGTGGTGGTCTTTCCCAAAACCCAGACCCCAACCAAAACGTGAGGAAAACATCAGAGCAACTCAAATTGAGAGACATTCTACAAAATACCTGACCAGTACCCCTCAAAACTGTCAAGGTCATGAAATACCATCACAGAACAGAAACACAGGAGACGTGATGACTCAATGCAATGTAGGATCCGGCTTAGAATCTTGAAACAGAAAAAAAGGACATTAATGGAAAAGCTGGTGAAATCCTAATAAAGTCTGGAATTTAATTAACAGTACTATACCGTGTTAATTTCTTTGTTTTGACAAATAGGCCACAGTTACATAAGATGGTAAAATATAGGGGAACTGAATGATATATAATACTCTCTTTACTTTGTAAATTGCTGTAAATCTAAAATTATTCCAATATAAAAAGCCTATTTTTTTTTAATTGGAAGGCAAGAGCAGAATTTGGGGATAGTTCTTGCGAAGACTAGGCAAGTTTGAAATATAGAGCATCTGGTCCCCCCACTGCCTTACCCTTACCCCTCCTTACCCCCACTAAAATTTTTTTTTCCATTAGTCCATTATTAGAGTACAATGGAGTGTTCAATTTCACACTGTGTGTGGCATTCCATGCCAACTAGAATAGTTAATGCAACTTTACATTTATGACTCTGCTTGGGTGTGAATTATTGTGTTTATGAAAATCTCCATATTAATGTCTGATTGTAAATCATTCTGCCGACTCCCTTTATTAATAGCTCAATTCCCACGACTCGCTGCTGCAAGCCATTCAGATTACTGCAACCGCACAGGAAAGGGGCTGCTTCCCGTTTGGTTGCCATTTAATTCTAACCACCTTGGGCTTTGCTTGAAAGCCCCCATCCTCTAAATTGCCCAAGCCAGATACTTTTGACTGTGTTTCTTTGTTGGTGAGGAGCTTCTCTGAGGAGTAGCATTTATGACTCTCTGTCCACACATTGCCTGCTTTGTAGAAATACCTGCTGAAAGGTGATTCTGGTATGGATTCTGGAGTTGGCTCAAGCCCTGACTCTGTCCTGTATTGGCCGCATGATCTTGGTAAGTTCTTTAGTCTCTCTCTGGGCTTCAGTTTCTTCATCTAAAGTGGGAATCATAAAACGTATTTTCTCAAGATGGTATGACAAACAAGGCGGTGTTCGTGGAGGTAGTATGCCTCCTGGCACACAGGAAGCACTCAGCAGTCTTTTTGTGATGGTCATTTACTAACAATAGTGATAACATTAATAGTGGATATAGATGAAAGAATTTTGGGCTGGGGTATAGTGTCAGTTTCTCTATAAATGAAAGTGCTGATCTTGGAAAAGTCACTTCATATCTCTGGCTCTCAGATTTCCCATACGTAAAATGAAGAATCTGTATTTCTTAAGTATCTCTTCCAGGGCTAGTTTTTTATACCCTATGCAGAGAACAAGTAGTGACCCCTAAAATGTGTATCCATTTTTATTCCTTGTTCCATCCTCTCCAGCCCAGCCCCATCTCCTTGGGCCAGAAAATGCCTCGGCTGGAGCTTACAGAATATTCAGAAAGGGGCCAGCCTTGGCTTGGCTTGTTCACGCTTCTGCACATGACAGCCCGAATCAGACCCCCTACCCCAGCCCCCTTCCTGGCAGGAGGGGAAATATGAAATCTCAGCAGGCGAGGAGGTTTTCTATGCTTCTGTAAATCATTAAAGTGGCCAATATTTTCCTTTGCTGCACCTCTCTCACCTCACAATATTTTTTTTTTTTCCTGCAGTGAAATCCATTCCCCCAGCCTGGAAATGTGGGCACTTTATAGAAAATCTTTAGCTTGTACCAGCACAAATGGATGGGTCTTATTTCCTGTCTGCAGTTCATGGTGTTGCAAAGGCATTGCCAAAAACTATTGACTGAGACATAAAAGCAAAAAATGGATGGACATGAACGTGGCCTTGTTCACATGTACATTTACAAACACACAGACACGAATATGATCGTGTCTACACTTACAGGAAGAGACTCCGCAAAGGGATCTCCTAATTCATAGCCTTACTTCCTGCCCCCTCCCATGCCTAGTACCTGCCTTAGATCTGGAGGAGAGGTGGAGAGGAGGTTAGACCAGGGGATGGGATCTGAAGGACTGGGAAAGAGCCCCAGTAGGTGAGCCTGATCTCTGTGTCATGATGCTGGAAACAGCACTCTTAAAGATCCATCCATGATGCCATTTGAAAAATAGAAGACTTCCCTGGCACTCTGGTGGTTAAGAACCTGCCTGCCAATGCACGGGACACAGGTTCAATTTCTGGTCCAGAAAGATCACAGGGCAACTAAGCCCATGCACACAATGACTCAACCCACACTCCCTGGAGCCCATGCTCTGCAACGAGAGAAGCTCCCGCAATGAGAAGCCCAGGCACCGCAACTAGAGAATAGCCCCCACTCGCTACAACTAGAGGAAGCCTGCACACAGCGATGAAGACCCAGCGTGGCCAAAAGTAAATAAATAAATAAAATTTTAAAAAATAGAAAATTACATTCTGAATCTTTCCGGAATCCCATTTTTCTAGTATGATACTTCCGAAAAGGTATGGTATTTTTCCTCATTTTACAGATGATGAAACTGAGCTCCAGAGGGATGAGGTGATTCCTTCAGTATCACCCAGTTAGGAAGTGGGGCAGCTGAGACTCGAGCACAAGTGCTTGAATTCAGTTCCAATGTGTCTTCTGTTCTAGCACATTCTATTCTAGCTCAGGATTCTGAAATAGAGGGGTAGTCAACCTTTGTATTTCAGGATCTTGTCTTCTTTCTGATCAGAAGGCTCCTAGTATGTGGGAGAAAAGGCCTTGGGGCCTGAGAAGCAGAGAGGAGGAGTCATAGATATATCGGTGGGACACACATTCCATCTGCAGAGCCCAGTGGAATCCTCAGGCTTGTGTGCCCAGCACTGTGCAGTCTGCCTGTACACTTACTGACTCCCTGTGTAAACGACGTGTGCCCCATTTCTTTAGCTTTGTAAAGAGGGTGAAAATCCTGGTTTCACTAGGTACCTTAGGATTGCTGAGGCATGTCCACGTTTGAGTAAAATACACAGATAATTTTTAGCGATTAGAATGCAACAAAGGGCAAAAATTTCAAATACACCTGAAATCTTTTTTACTCATTACATTTTCTTATTAAAGAATCATTGAGGTACATGATTTCTATACCTACTGACTGTTCTACACTTACAAAGCCAACCAGCCTATTCAAGTACCTGGCTACCTGTGTTCATGTGATGCAGTTGGGAATAGGAGGTAAATAAAAGATCTTACTGAAAACCAGGGGGGGAAAAAGAGAGAAGTATTTCATTACTACATCCTTCCTTCCTTCTTTCTTCCTCCTTTCCTCCTTTCTCCCATTTTTTCTTCCTTCCTTCCAACACCCCTTCCTTGCCTCTCTTTTCACTATTTGGTAACCTGAATTGATTCATTTGAGGAGCCTGAATTGTCCAATTGTCCCTTGACCCTCACCCACCTCCCCTTCCTCCAGAGCAAGTACCATGGGTGATGTCTTCTGTGGGGCTGCAGGCATCTGCTTGCTGTGCTTAGCCTGCTGTCAGGGAGGCCTTCTGCCTGAGTTCAGCAGGACCAGCAATGGCTCCCTGGCTTGCTCGCACCAGAACTGTGACCTGTCCAGAAAAGGAGCTGTGAGCAGGGTGAGGAAGGCCCCTGGAGAGAGAGGCAGGGCTCAGAGTCAGCACTTTGAGGGGGTGACAAGATTCCCTTTGTGGAGAGGAAGGGGCAGCTCAGCCCCCAGCACTCTGACACCCTCTCATCCGGCCTGGATGCCACCTCGGCCCCCTGCCCTGCAGGGCATCCCTGGTTTAAATGATGCTGATGCTCTCCTGAGACCACCCCCACCCCAAGTCCCATCCTGCTCTCAGAACTTCTCCTGCCCCATCGCCTCCCCTTCCCTGGGCTGCATGGACTCTCTGGAGGTTAGGGGAGAGAGGCTGTTTTCTTTTTGTTCCTTCTTAGATGTTCTGTTTGTTGAGCGAATTGTTTTCTTCCGGGCTCTGAGCTGGCGGCTGACACGGGCTCACCCGCGCTAATTAGCTAAGCCAGCTGGTGCGTTGGGAAGGTTTTTTTCTGGGCTCCTCTGTGTGTGTTGCTTTTTTTAAACATGATCAATACCCTCTCCGGCTGGGCTCCCTCACACACTCCCTATTGTTCTCCTGTTTGCATTGTGCCAGAGTCCTGGTCAAGGACTCAGGGAGCCTCAGAAGACACACTTTTCCCGAGGCTGGCTGCAGCCTGGAGCTGGGGAGATCGCTGGGCAGATGCGGCTCGACCTTCCCTGGAGCCTGCGTCCATGGCTTGGAGCCAGGGTCAGTAGCAGGAGACAGTGCCCCGGGGGGTCCTGAGAGGACCCAGACAGTGAGGTAAAGACGAGAGGCTGCTGTGTGTCTCCAAGGCAGATGCCTTTCCATCGCTGGGCCTCTGCTTCTTTGTTTGTAAAAGGAGGGGTCAGTTTCTAGTTCTGGTGTGAGTACCCCAGCCCTCTGATCTGGTCTCAAAGGAGCATCCTGAGAGTCAGACTCTCTTAGCAGGAGGGGTACAAGGAAAATGCATTCATAACTAGGACCTCACCTGCCCTTGCTTTAGTACTGAAGATGGTCAATGCACACCTTTCCCAAGTGGCACCCACAGAGGCCACACCCAGACAGGGCAGGTGTCCTGCCTGACACCTGACCACCTATAGGTGGTCCTGCCCTCCTCTCAGCCCACTGAGATCCATCTGCTTATTTAACACAAGAAAAAAAAAAAAAGAAGTTTCTCTGATGCCCTCTGTTATCTCATTGGTACCCAGCTGTAGTCACTGGGGATGCCCCCAGGTGCAGACTGAAAAAAACATCGTCAGTGTATTTTTGTGTTTTATATACACATGTGAGCTCAGCCACTTTAGTTGTATCCAACTCTTTGCAGCCCTATGGACTGTAGCCTGCCAGGCTCTTCAGAAGTCCATGGGATTCCGTCCCCTCCTCCATGGGATCTTCTCAACCCAGGGACTGAACCCAGGTCTCCCATACTGCAGGCAGATTCTTTACTGCTAAGCCACCAGGAGAACCCTTATAAACAGATGCTAGTTCAAGTTCGGTTCCACTGACAGCTCGTTCCAGGGTTTGGATTTTTATCGCTGCCTCCTTCAGAATAACAGCGTCTTCTGAAAATCTCTGATGGACATGGTGCTACAGAGATTTTCTCTTTCCTGTCCAAGCAAATGGACACTATTTTCCTCTCAAAATGAAACTACTTTCTCAATAAAAATGAGCTATTTAGTGATAGGAATAATATCTCATTTTTATTGAGAAAGTAGTGTGTGTCAGATACTCTGCTAAGCACATAATGTAAGCTATTTTGTTCATTCATATGGTATACTTAGGTCATCCTCATTTTACAAAAGCTCAGAGAGGTTAAGGAACTTGTCCAAGGTCACACAGGTAGCCCGTGGGGGAATCCAGAAACGGGCTGACTCTGAGCCCGTTGACCTTTCTGACCTTGGAGCCCCTCCTCTCCTGGATCTGCTCCTGGACCCTCTGTTTCAACATAAAGAGCCTTTACTGCTAAGATAGTCATCACATCTGATGACAACATGAAAGGGTGGAGAGGACACTGACCTCAATGTCAAGTCCAGGATCCCAGACCTGACTCTATAGTCCAGTAGCAATAAATAAAATAAAATCCAACCACAATGAACTCTCCAAGCCTTTATATCCCTACTTCATGAAATCAGCATAAAGATTAAATAAGATGATGTTTATGGAAATGCTTTGGAAATGGTAAAGCACTCTAGGAATATTGAGCATGGTCTTTTGTTCTGACGCTGTCTAAGACCAAGAGCTATGTTAACTCTGAATGGGAAAAGTCCCCCTGTCCTTAGTAATGCCTGCATATCCCCACCCACAGGCCGGCTGCTATGGAGGTGTGAGCGTTAAGTCCTCCCTGGCCCTGGTCTCTGCAGTAATCTCCATTCCTTTACTCCTGAGGCTCCCTCTGGACCAGAGGAGGCTGGAATGGCTGAGTCAGCTGCATTCTCCCCTGCCTCTGTCTCAGGGCTCTCTTAAACCTGTTACTGAAATTGGCTCCATGGTATACGGCACGTTTGCTTGCCATCCAGCAAGTCCCCTGGGGTGGCCCCATTAATCACATTTGCTCTCTCTCCTCAGTCTGGCTGGCTCGGAGGACAGCAGGTAAATGCGTGGAGCCTCCGTGTGTCGGTGAGTGTGTGAGAGTGTGTCTGTCCCCTGGGAGCAGCCGGGGACTAAGTTCTCCTGCAATAAAAGTGAGTTAGTTGCTGCCTTTCCATAACTGTAATCCATCCCACTTCTTCCAAGGAGGTGACAGGCCCCGGGGTGATGCATCTCCATGACGGGGAGAAATTGGCTATTTTTGTCCTCCTCTAACAGGAGCAAGTTCTTTGAGCTGTCCTGCAGCAGTCTGCCAGGCCCCTCTGCTGTCGAGAACTCTCTCTTCTAGTTTGTTCTGTGGTTCCGGGGCTCCCACAGTCATCAGGGTGGGCTTTGGAGCCCAAGGGCCACCCCGCTATGCTCTGTGGGGAAGGCTGCCCTCTCTCAGAGGTGAGATACACCTGATTCTTTCAGATGCTCCCACCCACCCAAGTTCTTCCTGGCAGAGGAGTTGAGAGCACCCCCACCCCTCCAGGGGTTCTGGGGGCGGAGCCCGAAGCAGCCCGCTACCAGAGTGATGTTTCTTTGAAGTCTTAAGCTTTATCTCAGGAATTCATGTGAATTTTGCATTCTATGCCACAGTACATATCTGTTTGTTCTAATATAAAAATGTTTGACCCCATATCTTCAAGCAAAACTGATGCCCTGGGAAGATACGTTTGTTTATTCTGTGCCTTTATATCGCCTCGTTTGCCACCGCATACCCCCAGGGGTACAAGCGCTGTAGTTAGGGCAGCATCTGCAGTAGTGACAACAACAAAAAGCATGTGTGTTCACAGCTTCCTCGCCTCTGTCTTCTTTAAAAGATGCTGGCTGTCTGCTAAGCTCTCTCATCTGAGGCAGTGGACACCAGGATGCCAGGGAGAGGCAAAGAACTTGGGAAGCAGCAAAGGCTAAACTTCCACAATGTCTGGCTGATCTCAGTGGTTTGTTGAATGAATATTCTCCCTTCCTGCCTTAGCTCAACCTCACCATGGTTGTGGACCATTTTTTAAAATTCTTCACTGAATTTGTTACAATACTGCTTCTGTTTTATGTTTTGGCTCTTTTGGCCACAAGGCACGAGGGATCTTAGATCCCTGAGCAGGAATCAAACCGTACCCCCAAGTTGGAAGGCGAGGTCTTAACCAATAGACCACCAGGGAAGTCCCAACATTACCACGGAGAATCCAATCCTTATCAGGCAGAGATAGTCTTTTTCCCAGCACACCTTCCCCGGCTTGAGTAGGCTAGGAAGATACCAGCACAGGCATCTTTGTTATTTACCTGCTTATTATTTGCACCTGTCTCAAAGAGTGACAAGTAGCTTCTTTTTAAGTTATGAAGTTTTTAGAGGCTAGGACCCTGAGAAGTACTGGGGGCGGGGGGTGGAGTGTGAGGAGAAAGGGGTAACTGTTCTTTTTCCAATTTGAACTGTCTCCAGGGGAAGACCAGTTAAGAAGAAAACTAACATTAGAGTTGAGTAGATGAAAGAAGGGGCTTCCCAGGTGGGGCTAGTGGTAAAGAACCCACCCGCCAGTACAAGAGACATAAGAGACTTGGGTTCGGTTCCTGGGTCAGGAGGGTCCCCTTCATGGCAACCCGCTCTAGTAATTTTGCCTGGAGAATCCCATGAACAGAGGAGCCTGGTGGGCTACAGTCTGTAGGGTCGCAAAGAGTCAGACACAACTGAAGCGACTTAACACGCAGATCAAAGAGAAGACTTGGAACGTTAGAAAACAGAAATGTGGCTGCTTGATTTGGCCAAGAGGAAGACTTTTGGATGATCAAGGAGATTCCGCTTGGATTGGGCAAATAGGACCTGTCAGTCCCTGGAGGAAGTCCCCAGAGGCCAGGCTACTCTGCTTAGAACCAGGTAGAGGCAGGGCCTTGCTCAGAGGCAGGGGGCTGGACCAGGTGGTGTGCTCCAGCCTCTAGCTCCTCTCTCCTTCCCCCCCATCTTCTACCGTCCCCAGAAGGTACAGCTATAAGTGAGATGAATTACGGCACCCAAAGGTGCCACCTAATATAATATATGCAGTATTTCTTAGACAAGGAGAACATTCAGCTCTGTGATTTCACTTGATACAACAAAGCCAAACCTTTATCACACTAACGGACACAGAAGCCAAGAGAGAGAGAGCTGTAAACATCTCAGCGCCGCTCTGCAGACAGCCCCGTACGGAGACACATTTCAGTGGCAGGGGTGGGGAGGAAAGATGAAGCTTGCCAAATTGCAGCGCTCTGATTTGCAGGGAGTGTGGCGTGGATATTTCAAATCATTTCCTTTTCGTTAGTACCTAATCTCCCAGCTGTTCTCTGAGCATTGGCTCAAACGCTGCGAAGCAGTCGGCCTCAAATGTACAAGCCACAGGGCTCCTTTAAATTATGTTGTCTTGCTGCATTGGTGTGTCATGTCAACCCAAACTCCTGTTCAGCTTCTGGGAGAAGGGAGTGTTGTCTGATGATGAATTTAAAGGAAAATGAGCTTTTTTTTTTTTTTTCAAGGCCACTCAGCATTAAATATAGCTTTGACTCTGGTCTTATTTGAGGATGCTGAAGTACTTGAGGGGAGCTATTTTGGAGCCACTGTCTCTAATTCCTCCTGCATTTCCAGGCTGTGGGGTCTCAAGTGATGCATAAGAACATCAGGGAAATTGAACCAGTATCTGACATCAGAGGCCCAGATGGAACTTTGTTCTATTCGTATTAGTTGAATGCTGTGCTATAAACGGGTCAATGCCTATTCATACAGATTAACTCATTCATCCCTGTGGAGCACAGGGATGTTCCATGGGCTCCAATTTGGTCAAATGGGAAAACTGAGGCTCAGACTTCCATTGGAAGCAACTCACTCAAGGAACTCAGATTAAAAAGTCATGCAACCAGGGTTTGAACAGAGGTTAATGTCAGAACTTGGGCTCTTTCTACTCCACCACTCCTAAGGGAAGTCTCATTCTACATTCATGTAATTCCCGTTGCTGACTGACAAGGGCTTAGTTGTGTCTGACTCTACATCTCCACAGACTGTAGCCTGCCAGGCTCTTCTGTCCATGGGAGTTTTTCCAAGCAAGGATATTGGAGTGGGTTGCCATTTCCTTCTCCGGGGGATCTTCCTGATCCAGGGATTGAATCTGGATCTCTTGCATCTGCTGCATTCCAGGTGGATTCTTTACCACTAGCGCCTTATACACTCAACAAATATGCATTGGGCAACTACCATGTGCTAGGCATTAGGGACCCAGAGATGATGTTTGGACAAACCCCCTGCACTGAAAGCTTGTAGAATGTAGTGGAACTCACTGTCTAGTCTTGAAATATTTATCCAACAAATATCTAATGTTTAGTCAAACAAACAGCTGGCCTGATTGCACACACTCCCAGGCAGTTGTTTCCATGTCCTGCGGTTGTTACTGCTCTTGTTTTAGGAGTGGTTGACATCCTCTGGTACCCACACTCTATAGGCAAGACTAACTCCTGGTCCAGACCTTGGGGAGGCTACATCTTGGATTTACTAGGGCTGGAGCGAGGCCCAGAAATTGTGGTTTTTTTAGAAGTTCTGCAGGTGAAGCATCTGATTGCCATCCTGAGGATGACTGGAGCCCAAAGATGGGAGGAAATACCTTCCTTTGACGATCTAAATGTGGTTTTGCTTTTCTGATTTTTATTCTTTCCCATGCGGGGCCCTCCTTAGTTTGGGGAAAATTAATGAAGAAGAGTTTTTGCTTTTAGTGTATGAGTTCTTGCATTATTAAACAGACCCGCAGTCTCGGGCCAGACATTAGCTGGTTAACTTTGAAAGTTGGCCAGTGGCCGAGTTACTTGTTCGAAACCAGTGTCCTTGAACTGGCTTGATTTGCAGCTGAGCCTTTCCTCTGTGCACACCTTTCTGAAGATACTGTCTGGAAGCCCTCAGCGTTTGCCTCCCACCGCTTCTGAAACTCTCCCTGGTGCTGACCCGTCCCCCACCTCCTCCGGCTGCCTGGTCCGTTTAGTAGTGCAGAACCTGTGCTTCGGCTCTGACACCTGCTCTTCATCCATGACCTCCTCCATTCCCGTGCTTCACAGGCCTTCTCTCACCTGGTGAACACACTCTGGTGCCAGCGACCTGTGGAAATCTGGGGCCATGTGAGGCCTTTTACACTTGGTCCTGCTTCCTTGAACACCAGGCACAGCTTTGCTCATGGGAGGTCAGAAAACTCTCTAAGACTAGAATAATGATGACAAGGAAAGAAAAGAAAAAGAAAGGAAAGGAAAATAAAGGAGGCTGGTGGTTAAAAAAATCTCTTTTCTCACCCTGTATACACGTTTTGGTGATTAAAACTAAGAATTCACCCCAGCCTTTAGCATCCTTCTTCTTGTCCCTCCTCCTCCCCTTCTTCCTCTTCTTCCAATCCTCCTCTTTTCTTCTTTCCCATCCTCTTGCTTTTTTAGATATAATTTAATCCAAGACAGACAACTATCTGGAAAAAAATAGAATCAATTCATCTGAGTCTAATTATGCTGTCCAATCCTTTTATTTTGTGTACAACAAAAATGAAGCCCAGAAGAGGGGTGTCCCTTCCACAAAGGCACACAGCCATTAGTATCTGAGACATCTTTCTAAGGTGTAAAGGAGAAGGCTGTGTATTCTTGTCAAGCCCCATCCTTCCTGAATACACAGCTTCAGATGGCCAGAGATGCCAACTCCCTTCTAGAATGTCCCTCATTCCAGGACAACTTCTCTGGCAGAACCAAGAAGACCACACGTTTCACAGTGGGTCAGGCCTGCAGTGCAGCCAGGCAACCAGCAGGGTGTCAGTCAGCCTGAGAAGGGGTCACTGACATCCAGGAAATATGACAAGCCTCTGCTCCCTGTCCTCTGCCATGCATCATGCAATGCATTACGTGACAGAAGTGCCACCGACTGGAGACAGGCATCAAAGGCAGGGCCGTCGCCACAGCTGCAGGTTAATAGTGGACGAATTACACACTTGGAAAACAGTCTTCCCCTTGACGCATTATCTGGACCGTTTCAAAGCCCTTTGTCTGGGATAAGCTGGCTGCGGGTGATGTTTGCAAGCTAGGGACTTGCAGAAAAGATATATTTTCTGACAGGGAGAAGGTCACCCGGGCAAAGGCCATTACAGTGGTGCGGTCAGGTCGGAATTTCCTGGATCCCGATCGATGGGGTCTCAGGGCATTACTCAAACATTGGGATTAGAGCGCCGGCCAAGAAAATGCTCTTCAAATTGGTCGGCAAGTCACATGCCATGGAAAGTCACTCTCTCACTTACCCTCAGTCCCTCCGTGCTAAAGCTGGGGTCCTGGGGGTCAGCAAGACTTCAGGAGGTCAGATTAATGTGCTCAGCGGATGTGGGGCCATGGCAGAGTAGTTGGCCCCAGGAAGCTGAGCCCAGGTGGGTGGCGGGAGGTGGGGTGTCAGCCCCAGTTTTGCCCTGAACTCACTGAAAAACCCTCAGTAGGTCACTTGGTGCTCTGAGTCTCCGTCTGCTGTTGTTCAGTTGCTAAGTCATGTCCAACTCTTTGTGACCTCATGGAATGCAGCACACCAGGCTGCCCTATCCCTCACTATCTCCCACAGTTTGCTCACATACATGTCTATTGAGCTGGTGATACTGTCTTACATTATGCCATCTCAGTCTCAGTAGACTCATCCATAAAGTGGACAAACAAAACTGACTCTGATACGACTTTAGTAGTTAACTTATTAGACACAATAGACACAGAAACCCTGAAAACTTAAGTGTTATTACCTTTCAGACATAATTTCAGAAACAAAATTCCTTCTTCAGCAAGCCCCTTAGATGCGCGTAGCTGGGAACAGATGGGTTGTAATCGGCCCTCGTAGCAACCTCACCAAATTTAATGTTAGTAAAGCCAATTCAGACCCAGCACAGTACTGTGAGCCTTGCTTCCAGGCAGTCGTTCCCAGGACATCAGCCCAGTCTTGGGAAATGGTCCATGTTGCCCATCCCATCTGCTTTGAGCTGAGTGTTCCAAACGCAAACCGACCCTAAAAGCCGGCCCTGATTTTAGGCAGTAGAAAAGTTGGGCTACTGTAAGTTTTCCTGGATTCAAAATGCTGCCAACTTGTGCTTTTGTGGTTCACAATTAGACTCTTGATCATATGGAGGCAATGAACTGCTTCTGCTCCAAAAGATTTGGAACCGACTGGCTCATTTAACATTTTAAGAAACACACTTAGGCCTCAGAGAATGCTTTGTGCATCCTGGGATTTTATCCACAGGGATGTGGGGATGGTGGGGCACAAATCAGGATCCCATATCCCTATGTTGAACACATTGTACTCCTGCCCATAAAGGTGAGGCAGAGGGACTTCCCTGGTGGTCTGGTGGTTAGGATTTCACCTGCCAATGCAGGGAATGCGGGTTGGATCCCTGGTCAAGGAGCTTAAGATCCCACATGCCTTGTGGCCAAAACACCAAAACGTAAAACAGAAACGATATTGTAACAAATTCAATAAAGACTTTAAAAATGGTCCCCATCACAAAAGTTCTTAAAAAGAAAAAGGCAAGGCAGATGTCACGATGCTCACAACATGGCTCTGTGCCCTGCCTGCTCTGTCTTGGGCAGCCGCTGCTTTGATTCAGATTCCAGTTCCCATCCAGTTTCTGTGATTCCACTTATTCACTGGCTGATGTGTCCTTTGTCCTTGATGGTCCTTGCCTTATCCTCCTACAGGGAATCTTCCTGACCCAGGGATTGAAACAGTGTCTCTTACGTCTGAGGCCTCTCCAGCCTTAGACTCTCTGCTCTCTTTCGCCATCTCTATCTCTGACTCATCCTACTAGCTCTGTCCTCCGAGTACAGATCCACTTGAGTAATGAGAGGGGTATAGACTCTCCTTGCCCAGCAGAGAGCTGTTTACCCAGCCTAAGTCATTTCTGCTGTTTAGCCTTCTGTGACGCTAAACCCCTCAGACAGCAAGTGAGCTCCTTGGGTTTTAAAAGTCATGGCACCATCACATTATAGAATGTTCTAGCAGGAAAAGCCTTTAGATGCCACCCCATTAGCACTAGAACTCTTCCTTCTAATGAATTACCCTGCAGAACCATGATACAGAAACTAGATTTTTATTTTAAAGAGGTTGAGAATTTTCTGGTAGAAACAGACTCCTGAGATCCACCCATTTTCCAAAAACCCCCGGGAGTCCTTAGGGTCCTAGTGATTCCTCTGAGCCCAGTGTGAAATCCATTCATCTAGCCCAACCTCGTTACTTCACAGGGAAGGAAGTGGAGGCACAGAGAGGTGATGAGTCACACAGCTGTAAGCAAGAGGACTGAGTTGAGTCCCAGAGCACTCACCTTCTAAGGCAACACTCTGCCCCTACCCTTCATTATTACCTTCATCTCCATTATTTTTATCAGTCACAATGTCTCCCAGCCTTTAATAAACATTGTCTGCAAGCTAGCTTCCTTTTGTGGCAGTGGGTAACTTTGCACATTATCTGTTGACCCCACCGTGATGTCTCTTCCCACGATAGACAATATAATAGCCCAGGTTCAAAAACAGAATGGGATAGGGTTAGGAAGAGACCTGAATTGAGAAGCAGGAATCTTAACTAGCTGCCCACTTTTGCTACTCAATAACTCCATTCTCTCTTTGGGTCTCCCTTTCCTCATCTATGAAGCGGGAGCAGCTACATCTACTTCAAAGATTTTTTTAGGCTTTTTATTTTGTATCGGCAGATAGCCGATTAACAGTGTTGTGACAGTTTCGGTTGCACAGCAGAGCGACTCGTGTGTGTGAAGTCACTTCAGTCATGTCCGCTGCTTTGTGACCCTATGGCCGCCTCTGTCCATGGCATTCTCCAGGCAAGAACACTGGAGCAGGGTTGCCTTACCCTCCTACAGGGGATCTTCCTGACCCAGGGATTGAACCAGCGTCTCTTACATCTCCTGCACTGGCAGGTGAGTTCTTTACCACTAGCGCCACCTGGAAGCCTGAGTGACTCAGGCATACATGCACATGTATCCATTCTCTCTCCAACTCCCCTCCCATCCAGGTTGCCACGTGACGTTGAGCAGAGTTCCCTGTGCTACACAGTAGATCCTTGGTTATCTATTTTATTTTACTTTTTTGTTTTTTATTTCTGGCTGCACAGGCTCTTCATTGCCGTGTGCGGGCTTTCACTAGCTGCAGTGAGTGGGGGCTACTCTCTAGTTGCAACGCAAGGGCTTCTCATTGCGGTGGCTGCTCTTGCTGTAGGGCACGGGCTACAGCGCATGAGGGCATCAGTAGTTGCAGCTTGTGGGCTCTAGAATGTGTGCTCAGTAGTTGTGGCACATGGGCTCAGCTGCCCCACAGCATGTGGAATTTTCCTGGATCAGGGATGGAACCCATGTCCCCTGCGTTAACAGGTGCATTCCTAACCACAGGACTACCAGGGAAGTCCTGGTTATCCATTTTAAGTATAGCAGTATGTTCAGGCTGATCTCAAACTTCCTAACTATCCTTTCACCCCATCCTTCCCCTCTAGTAACCATAACTTTGTTCTCTGTATACAGTGGAATATTACTCACCCACTAAAAAGAATGAAATAATGCCATTTGCAGCAATATGGATGGAACCAGAGATTGTCATACGAAGTGAAATTAGTCAGACAGAGAAAGAAAAATATTGTCTGCTACTCCTTATGTGAGGAATCTTAAAAGAAATGATACTAATGAACTTATTTGCAAAACAGAAACAGTAGATCCTCGTTGGTTATCACAGACTCAGAGATTAATTTGTTTTGAGAATCTAGTGAGGAGGTGTTCCTTACGGTGATGGGTGCTGTGTCTCCACAGGTAGTGGGTGCTCCATTAAATGCCTTCAATTCAGATCAGAGGCCTGCAGGGAAGCAGTTGGAGAAGCTTCTGCTTTGCCTGAGCGGAGCGGGCATTTCCATTGAAATAAATTGGCTTCTTTCCTCTGCATTCATGTTGCCTTCTTTGGCTGTTTCTGTGGCCTTAACTGAGAAAAAAATAAATAAACACGAGATGGGGTGAGAGGTTGGGGAAAGGATGTGGCAAAAGACAAGAAAGAAAGAGACAGGGAGATTGATTTCTGGGCAGAATTTATACCTTTTTGGCTTTTTCAAAGGTAAATGAATAGATTGTTGTTGTTTTTCTGCCTGCCGCTGAGAGTGTATGTGCCTCTCTGTTATGTATAGACCCTTTTAAAGGCTTCTGGAAGCAATCGCTAACATTTTCTATAGGTGCAGACAGATAATTGAATGCTTTCAGAGACCATGGTGCGGCAGGGAAAGTTCAGTTTTGCCGTGTGCTGGTGCCTGCATTGACTGAATGTGCCGTGTCTGTGTTTTCCTGGGGAAGTTGGATTTCCTTTTTGCTTTTCTTCCCACTACTGCCCCTTCACCACTGTCCCCCACGCCCCTACCTCTGATGAAGCACTTAGACAGAGGACAAGAAACAATATATAATCATCCCAAAGTCACAGCGAATAAACACAAGCCAAAGCTCCGAGCCACTTCTCTGGCTGCCAATGAAAAGCGCTGCCTCTTCGCTCCGGGGCCTGAAGGACAGGGGAGCCTCTCTGCTCAGCTATTATTAGAGCTGTCGTGGCAGAAGCCCAGGCAGCTCTGGGCGATGGGGGGTTCTTGTTTTAATTTGTTGCCTGTGCAGGCAGAACAAAGTGACATGGGGAGAAAGGATGTGGGGATTTCCTCCTGCTGTTATTTCTCTTCATGACAGCCATTGGTGGACATGCGTGCTCACATGTGTGGTTTGGGGGGGGGAGGAGTGTGTGTGTGTTTGTGTGTGCGATATGCTGGGGCTGAGGCTTGAGTGTGCCTGCTGAGCAGAACGAGAATATGCTGCATCCATGGGGGCAGGAAAAGGTCCCTGTTAGGGTATAAAGGGGAGATGCATAGGGGTTTGGGGCTTTCCAGGTGGCCCTGGTGGTGAAGAACCCTCCTGTCATGCAAGAGACATAACAGATGCAGTTTCAATCCCTAGGTCTAGAAGATCCCCTGGAGGAGGGCATGGCGACCCACTCTGGTATTGTTGCCTGGAGAATCTCATGGACGGAGGAGCCTGGTGGGCTGCAGATCATGGGGTCCCAAAGAGTCAGACACGACTGAGCGACTAAGCACGCATTCATGCATAGGGGTTTGAGGTTAGGCAGTAAAGAAAGCCCGCCCCCCAGATTCATGGCAAACTCTATGAACACTGGCTATCAGTCTTTACAGAGGATGCCTAGTTTAGTTCTCAAAACTACCCTTTCAAATATACACTTTCTCTCTTTACAGATAAACAGTAGCAACAGTAACAACAACGAACTGAGGCTCACAGCTGTTGAGTAAACTGTTGAGCCCTGTTGAGCCCTGTATGTTTTTTTCCTGTTCTCATCCTGTAAGTCAGAGAATATAACTCCGCCTGCTTAAGGTCACCAACCAGTGAGGGACGAGGCCAGGATTCTAACTCAGGTCCCTCCCTTCCTTAAGCTCAGTGGTTCTGTCCTCTCCAGGGGTTTGGGCAGGGAAGCACCCATCCTGAGTTGCAGGCACACACACATGGTGTCTTAGTTCCTGCCTAATCCCACGGGTACCCCTCCCAAATGGGACAAGGAAGATACTCATTCCAAACTGCATTTACATCCTAAGGAGCCCATTAGAACGTTCTTTTAAAGCTCTTTCACTGGCTTTGCTGTGATCTGTCTTGTCTTCCCCCTTGGAAAGCAAACTCCCCCCAAACAAAACCCCAGGGACAAGACGTTTTAATTTGCGTTTAACTCATGACCCAATCTAAGAGCTTTAACAACCACATACAGTGAACTCATCACGCGCTATACACTGCAAGGATTCCACGTTGTTACAATCCTCATGGTAGGCCCAGGAGCGAGGGATTACTGCTCCCGCCACTTTGCGGATGGAGCACTTGAGCTCAGTAGTGTGAAGTAACTTACCTGAGGTCAAACACACAGCAACTATTTGAGCCATATTTGAAGGCACAGCCCCGTGCGCCCGTTCCTGCTTTCTGCTTTGTGGTGTGTGTGGTTTAAGTGCCTCTCCTTTCACTCCGCCTTCCACTGCTCCCCACCTCAACTCTGGGAGGCGCTTGGTGCTACTCCCACGGAGCCCTGGCCCTCACTGGCAGGATTTGTCCAGCCTGCAAGGAGGCTCATCTATGTAAACTGTCTGGAGAGCTCTGAAGAGAACATACCTTTGTCTGCTCCTTGTCAAAGGTGATGGGAGCTTAGAGCTTGGGCTCTGGCACCAGAAGATCCGTGTTGGAATCCCAGATCTACCACTTATGAGGGTGTGACCTTGGACAAGGTCATTAACTCCTCAAGACTTGATTTCCTTATCTGTAGAATGGGGCCAGTAATAATATGTGCCTCATATGGTTATTCAGATTAGCTATATATGTTGAATACTTAGAACAGTGCCTAAAACCTAGCAAACATAATAGCTAATATGACTTTTAATGTTGCTGCTTCTATAGAATCATAGATTTTAGCTCTAGAAGGAAACTTACAAGTCACCTGTGAAGGTTTGTTATTTTCAATCAAAGTTGATCTGAGCTTTTTTTAAACTAAGTCAAAATATCCTCAGTGGTCTTCTTAAGGCTCTAGCATAAGATCTTGGTGGTGAGGAGTGAACAAATGGCAATCTGAAATTCACCCATATGAACTGCCTCTCATTTCTGGACTCTGCTTTGACACTTCACCTTGCCTCCACTCTGCCCCCCGACCCCACATTGTTCCTCTCTTCTCTCAAACTGACTCTTATGGTTTGGGTGGTCAGCCTCCGTGTATACTCAGCCACATTTGCATTCACAGGACATACACAGCTCAATCTTCAGAGAACTGAGCTGAAATAAAGGAAGAGTTGCTCTAGCCCTTTGCTCTTCTTGGAAAGTCTTGCATATAGATCTGTCAATAATTTTGGGACTCTTGGACACAAGGTCTGTGCTTCTTTTTGCTTCTGCTCTATGATGGTCCCCAGCCCCCACCTTTATGAGTTAGCAATCATCTTCTTTACCTACCAGCTCACTCTAATGAGACATAGTCTTAGGAAGTAATGAATATCTTTTATGATAAGAGGTAAATACATTTTAGTGCAGTAATTTTCACTCAGGGTATTAGGGAAGGGAGAGGATATGTTTAAAACTTCTGGTGGATGCCAACTATTATGTATAGAATGCATGAACAGCAAGGTCCTACTGTATAGCACAGGAAACTATATTCAATATCCTGTAATAAAGCATAATGGAAAAGAATATCAAAAAGAAGATATGTATGTGTGTAACTGAATCACTTTGCTACATAGCAGAAATTAGCATAACATTATAAACCAACTATGTGTGAAAGTATTAGTCGCTCAGTCATATCCAGCTCTTTGTGACCACATAGACTTTAGCCCACCAGGCTCTTCTGTCCATAGAATTCTCTAGGCAAGAGTACTGGGATGGGTATACATTCCTTTCTCCAGGGAATCTTCCTGACCCAGGGATTGAACCTGTGTCTCCTGCATTGCAGCCAGGTTCTTTACCGTCTGAGCCACCAGGGAAAACTCTATAAATCAACTATACTTCAGTAATAAATTAAAAAAATAAGAAAATAAAAATTTCTGGTGGGCATGTTTTTGCGTAGTTAGGAAATGTATATGCGATACATCAACTGTCTTCATAATATAAAACATGGGAAAGCTTAGTGTGATCGTTTTACATGGTTTTGGACATGCAGAAGATAGAATACACATACAATGAGGCACAGACTTTGATGCAAAAAGATTGGGCATCCTGCCACATTTTCTTCACCGTTTTGAATAAGATTTAGCTTACAAGATTACACATAATAAGGGTACATCCGTGGTGAATGTTTACCCGTATCTACACCTATGTAACCAACCACTGGCAAGATCAAGAAAGTTTCCAACACCCTAGAAGACTTCCTTATATCTCCTCCCAATCAATAGCCATCATGACCTCCCACCTCTCAAAGATAACCATTATTCTGACCTGTATTCTAGTCAATATATGCTGTTTTGTGTCTGTCTTTTGTGTGAGATTCACCCATGTTGTTGTGTGACTAGGACCTCATTCTTTTTCATTGCTACATAGCACGGGGGTCATGGGGTCCTTGTGTAAATACACAACAATTTATTTGCCCATTTCACTGTGAATGGACATATGGGTTGCCTTTAGTTTGGTTCTATTTGGAATAAGCTTCCATGAACAGTCCTGTGCGTGTCTTTGGGCAGACGGATGCACACTCGTTCCTGGGGGATACATGTCCAGTTGAGCCACACAGAGTGTGTATGTTTGGCTTCAGTTGTTGCTTAGTTGCTAAATCATGTCTGACTCTTTGGCAACCCCACCAGGCTCCTCGGCCCATGGAATTCTCCAGGCAAGAATACTGGAGTGGGTTGACATCCCCTCCCCCAGGGGATCTTCTTGACCCAGGGATCAAACCTATGTCTCTTGTGTCTCCTGCACTGGCAGGTGGGTTCTTTACCACTGAGCCAACAGGGAAGCCCTTGGCTTTAGTAAATACTGCCAAATAGTTTTCCAAAGAGAAGGTAACCATGGCCCAATTTAGAATTTGAGTTCCTCAAACAGTCTCTGAGCACCTATTATGGGCCAGCAGCTCCACTAAGCATTGGGAACACAGAGAGAGTGAGCACCATCCACGGACAGAAGAGCTAACAGCCCAGGCACCACACCAACAGCTGACTTTCCTGTTATATAGTCAGTGCTGGGTCAGAGGTGTGCCTTGGGGCTCCAGGGTTGGTGACCCCGACATCAGATGACCTAACAGAGGCTTAGGCGGGTGAGAAAAGGACAGAAGAGGATCCTCCAGTGCCTGCAAGGGTAGACCCTGTGGGGCCCTCCGGCTGGGAGTCCCACAGATGGAGCAGCCAGGCTCAGGCCAGGCTGTCAGGAGCGAACAAGCGGCTGCCAGCATGAGTAATGATTTAAAGGAGAAGGTTGAGACGTAGCTGAGATGAATACCACTGACTCTGCTGCCATCCTGGAAGCGATCCATCAGGGCGGCTTGGCAAAGAGGGGCATAAATCCCCAGCCAGCGAGGCCACGCAGGACTCTGGGAGGAGGAGTGGGACGTGATGGCAGCTTCCAGGGTTGCCTCCGGCTGGGCAGGAGCCAGCAACGTGGAAGGTGTGGGGTTGGCGGAGTCCCCAGAGGAGAGTTTTGTAGGGAGGGTCCCTGCTCTCCTGAGACGTGCTTCCTCAAGGAGAATGCTTTCTGGTCACGTGCCATGCTTCTTCCCCCATCCTGTGTCCCTGCAGGGGGCTTTTCTCAATCGAGGATCTGCTTTCCCTTCCTCTTACCAGGCTGAATCTTGCCACATCTGGGGTTTGGCTCAAACGATATATTTTTCAGATGATAGGGGGGAAGATTTAGAAGTGAGTATGAAATACACATGTACCCCTGTCCTCCGAATCTCCCTACCAGCACCCCTTCCCTACCAGCAGCCGGGGGCCCAGAGGGATGGAGACCTGGGACGTGAACAGGAACAGAATGCAGAGTGGGAACGGCAAAGCAAGCGAGTGAATGGGAGATTTTTATGAGTGAAATTTGCTCCCGAGCTCCTTTAATAATGTTATTCATCTTTCTGTCAAAGTCGTCACATCAATGTAGCGGGGAGAGATTTAGAGGAGATGAATTAAGACTTAAATACACAGAATGACTTGGGGAATATTTAAATACAATACATTTTATTTGGGGGCTGCATCCTTCGTTGCGGATGTCGCTCATGACTCTTGCCAGCGCACACAGCCCGGGAATCAACAAGTCCCCCACTTCCCCTACCCTGCATTCCCTCCCTCCCCCCGCAAATCTTCAGTCACCACTGTTTGCTGGGCACGCAGCACTGTGAATTAATACAGTCTAAATGGAGCACATGAAAAATTGTCTGGGGGTCGGGAGACCAGGGTGCCTGTTCTAGCTTAGACAAGCTACTTTTCCTTTGGGGGCCTGTTTCTTCACTGGGAAAATGAGAAGAGTTTCCCATGGAATTTCAAAATATGCAGAGAATCCCTAGGAACTGGTGCAGAGAAGCATGAAGGACCCCAGGATGTAGAGGTTTGGACCCTCTCCTCTGCCTCCATAACAGTTCATGGCTTTGCTCTTACATATTGGCAGCTGCACACTATTTCATATAGAACAAAGGTACTTCAGCTTAAAAAAAAAAGAGTGTATTCAATCATGCATCCATTTGTTTATTCATTTATTCAATGACCACTAATCGAGCCCCTTCTATGGGCTGGGTGCTGTGTTAATTAAGCATTCAGCATGTATCAGTGAACAAGGCTGACATAGCTGCTGTCCCCCTGGTGCTCCCAGTTGGCCAGTCCAACTCTCACATTCTCTGGATAACTCAAAAGAGTTTGTCCAGCTGGGATTAAGCAGAGAAGGCTTCCTGAAGAAGGCGGGCTTCAAAAGCCATCTTCTTCTCTGTTTAGCATGGCTGCTGAGTTTCTGGGCTCGCAAAGCTAGATTCCCCCCGACGGATCAGGGAGGCTCAGCTCTGGCTGCAGAGGGTGAAGGGAGAACATCAGACATGAAGCCAAAATTAGAGCAAGGAGGACGGCCCAGACCCTGGGCATCCACCTCTTCCATCTCCCCACTGTCTGACTGGATCTGAGCCAGGAGCTGAAGCCTGGGGAGACTGGGATCCTAGGAGCGGCAGACTATTCCTTTATCCCACCCCCCATTCCCACCCTATCCTCACCACCATCACCACCATCCTCATCTCACTGTCTCAACTCTCCCCTTCCTCTGCTCAGAGTGTTTGGAGAACTGGAAAGGGACCCCTTCTTAGGTCAGAGCTTTTCCCATCTCAACAGCCTTGCTTGTCCCTCTCTGAGCCCCTTCTCTCGAATCATCTTCACCCAGAACCCTCCAACCCCCTAGGGTGCATCACTCCCAGTGGCAGGGCCAGAGATACATCTCAGCCTGACCCGGGTGAGCAAATTGATGGGGGTCCAAGGAACCTCTGGTCAATTGTTTTGTTCTGCCTTTTAAATTCAGGCCTCTCAAGTATGTGTTCTGTACAACTTATATTCTTTTAGGTTCTATAAAAAGAAATAGAATCGGGTTACTGAGATTGTTGCAAGAACACAGGAAAGCAGTATGATGAAAAGACAAGCCCGGGGGTCCTTAAGGTGCCAACCTAGCCTTTGTGCTTGGGTCACTGGTCACGCCTGCAGGAGCAGGCATTCCACCCACCCAGCACCCCCTCTGCCCCCCACGGAGAGTGAGCTAATGCTGGTGTTTGTGTCTTTGGATCCTACCACCCCCACTTTATTCACCAGCCCATTCTCTGTACCTCTAACATTCAACTTCTGAAGCAGAATCTGCCAGATTTGGCCAGTCATCTGGAACTGGCCAGTTCCAAAGGTTTAAAAGCATAGCCACTACCCAGGCTGGTGGCAGGCTACAGTTGCCCGCCCTTGGGTCCAAGGCCCACTCTTCTCTTAGCTGTGGTGAGAGGCATGGAGACTGTGTATAAGATGCCCTCCAAAGAGGGCTAGGGCTGTGGGAGGGCAGGGTTGAGACCACCTCCCTCCCCAGAAGGGGGCAGTCAACCAGGCAGCCACTGCCTTAATCCCCAGGACAGAAGCAGACAAGAAGGCGGGCTAGGCGAGGGATCAGAATATAGGGCCTGGGGCCTTTGAAATAGGAGGCACTCAGAAACCAGGTTTTGTATGATTCCTTACTTGACATCAGAGCAGCTTTCACAGAGAGGGAATCAGAATGTCTCAAAGAGCATCTCTTTTCCTCCAATATGGCAGTCTGGTCCAGGTGGCCAGATGTAGATGTCAGTAAGATGAGGTTAGGAGGTAAGCACAGTCAGAACCTCACCTTTCCCCAGGTGTAGAAAGGTGCAGAAAAGTCGAGGACAGGACTCGTAGCTTTGTACACTGTGATTTCTCCAGCCCCACAGCATCACTCTAGGGAAGCACCCCAGATGCATAAAACTCTCTGGAAAAGCAAAATGGCCCACAGCACCCCTCAAGTAGGCCTGGTCATTGCCAAGTTCATTCCCAAACCCTTCCAGCCAAGGGATCTGGGGCCAGACTCCAGGAGAACTTGCACTCCTTGCAGGGAGATGTCCCTTCCATCTCATGGCTGTGTCTTGGCTCTTTAGTGGTAGACATGGATGTATGCTGAGCCATCCACATTCTCTTGCTGGTACTTCTTTGCTCCTAAGGAAATATATCTATGATTCAGATGCTGGAGAGAAAGTAGTGGATCCCACAAGAGCTGTTTCCTAGAGTGGAAATTGTGAGTGTCTGTGTGTGTGTATGTGTGTGTGTGTGTGTGTGTGTGTGTGTGTGTGAGTCTCTCAGTTGTGTCTGATTCTTTGTGATCCCATGGACTGTAGCCCACCAGTCTCCTTTGTCCATGGGGATTCTTCAGGCAAGAACACTGGAGTGGTTAGCCACTCTCTTCTTTAGGGGATCTTCCCGACCCAGGGATCAAACCTGGGTCTCCCACATTGAAGGCAGATTCTTTACCATCCAAGCCATCAGGGAAGTTTTGTATGAAAGCCAAATAAAGGCAAACTGGAAACTCCTATCTTTTCTCCTCATCTCTCCATAAGAAGCCAAGGTCACTCAGCAAGTCTATAGTCCAGTCAATTAAATGTACAAAGATAGGAAGAGGTCTCTTTCAATGGCTGCCAGGTTTCCCAGACCATCAGGTGTCTGTTCTTTCTGGAGGCAGAAAGGCAGGAGGTGACAGATGGAGCCCAGCCAGGCCTGGACACATGCACTATTGAGCCCCAGACAGATGGTAGCCAGCAGTGAAGACAGGGTCAATCGAAGTGGCTCTTGGAGGCCTTCTCAGACAGCAGATAGATAATGTATATGAAAGCATTGTGCAAAATACTTATCGGCACTGAAGCTATTATTTAATTATTAATATTATTATTGTTGTTTTGTTCACAATATGAGTCTTGCTACTCTCAGATAATTAACAGTAGGAATGTTCTTTAAAGACTGCAGCCCCGTTGGAAATCAACTTTCTTGCAGAGGTATCTGTTTTTAATTCCACTAATGCATCTCTTCTAAGAAGACACAGAAGTACCTCCCCCAAAAGTTCGGAGACTCCTAGCTAGTCGAACTTTTCATTCTAGGAATATAATACGAATTAATTCATGTCTGGGAGTAAAATAAATTGAAATAAAAATGTATTAAGTGTAAGAAGTCTTAGCTTCTAGCCCATCTCCTTACTACTAGCCTGTGACCTATTGCCTCTGAGCTCCTGGCAGATTATATCCTGGATGGTAACATCATATAGAACACGTACAATCCATGGATCTTGGAACAGTGAAGAGAGAGCCCTGGGTCAAGAAGGAAGAAACCTAAGTTAAAATTATGATTTGATTCTTACCAGTTTTGTGCCCCTGGAAAACCCTTTGGACTTTGATTTCCTCAAAAGTACATGACAATTACCTTAGTCAGTTCTGACTACTCTAACAGAATATCATAGGCCATGTGGTTTATAAACCACAGAAATTCATTTCTCAAGGTTTTGGAGGCTGAGAATTCCAAGGTCAAGCTGAACACTTGATTTGGTGTTTGGTAAGAGCCCACTTTCTGGTTCATGGAACCAGAAGCCATCTTCTCACTGTGTCCTCACATGAAGGAAGGGATGAGGGAGCTCTCTGAAGTCTCTTTCATAAGGGCACTAATTCTGTTCATGAGGGCTCCACCCTATAACCTAAGTACCTCCCAAACGCCCCGCCCTTTAAGACTATCACAGTGGGGGTTAGGTTTCAATATATAAATGTAGCAGGGCACATTCAGTCTATAGCAGCAATATCACCTATTGTTAAAGAATTGTTGGGAAAGCCAAATGAAGTAATGAACGTACACTCCCAAGGCCTTAGGCATAGTAAGGGCTTAGACAATACTTATTAAGTCACAGTTGAAGGACAGCTGTCCACATAAAGATGGTAGGATTCTGGAGAGGATTGGTGAATGTGTTCTCAACAGTTCAGGGCAGAGAATGGACAAACACACACTCTGTTTAGACCTACTCAACCATGAAAGAAGGGAAATTCAGCTAGAAGTCCAGCCATAGGACTTGTCAAATTATAATAAGTGGATTCTGTAAATATCAACGTTTTTCTGTGGATTCATTAAAACAAACAACCCCTCTTATTTATCAATGCTATTCACCCCAAGTGAAGATGACAACAATCAATTAAATAAACAAATCAAGTTTAAAAAAGCTTAACTCAAGGCAGACATGATTAATTTCCTCATCATTGATTGACATCGACTATATTAGCCAGTTTTGCCATGGTAACAAACGCCCCCTAAAATCTTAGTGGCTCAGAACCACAAGTATTTCTTTCTTGTTCACAGAGCATGTTGGCAGCTGCAGATATTCTCCATGTGTCTTCTCATTCCTGGACTTAAGCTGAACCTAATTTGGGACCTGCTGTTCTGACAGTATAAGGAATGAAGCAAGAGAACTCAAGAGAACCAGTGAAAGCACCATACTTCTTAGAGCAACACTGCCCAACATTCCATTGGCCCAAGGAAGTCACATGATCAAGCCTGACAATGCAGGAGGTTGGGACTAAAATACATTCCCTCTTTTAAGGGCCTCAGAAAGTCACGGGTAAATAGGCAAGGGAGCATAATGGTCTTATGGGAAGAGGATGCGTAACTGAGATTAGACTGCAATCTTCCCTGGTGGACCCTCTCCACCCCCTCACCCACCATATTTCAATTTTGTAGCTATCTCATTTAGAAGATATTCTGTATTCTTTAATTTCATGCAGCTTGTGCATTTAGAGGCTGTGATATGGGTATGGGCCCTCTCTCTGTGGGACTTTGGTGCAGTTGGCTGTTCTTCCAGTCACGTAGTTTGCACGATCTCTCCTTCCTTCATTCCTGGCATCTGCCCTACCCCTCAAGACCTCCCTCCCTCTCAGACTGGGGTAACTGACCTAACTGTTCCCATGACTAGGCAGCAGGCACAAGCTACTTCAATGACCTTGTGGGATCCAGCACCAAAGCTGACCCTCTTCTGCTCCCAAAGCACCCACGGGCTGCTGGGCAGGCCATCCAGCTCTACTCCAGCCATCCCTCCAGACCGGTACCTGAAAAGTAGAATTTCTGCTTCAGGTAATGCAGCTGCTCCTCTCTGAATAATGCATGCCGTGCACCACACCGGACCAAGGACAAGCACTTGAGAAATTGGGGAGCTTTCATTTGATTTCATTATTTTGCTTTTAGACCCAAGCATTTGCTGCTGTCAGGCATTTCAAAGAGGACAAGACAACAAGGTGTTTTGAGACAAACAGGGAAGGTCAATCATTCCTGGGGCCTTAAAAGATTGCGGTGGAAAAGGCAGGGCAGGGACAGCCCTCCCCTCAGGCACAAGGCCCTACAGGGGCCACCACGAGGGCTCCAAGGGGATCTGGAGAGACTGAGATTTTGAGGAAACAGACTTTCTAGGAGACGCTTCCATGGAGGTAAGGGACTTCCACACGCATAAGTTAGTGGCAGGGGAGAGCAGGGCACATGGGGAGCTGTGACATGGTAACTAGGATTCGAACTCAGAGTCCAGAGCAAAAATCAGTAGAGCAAATGGACTTTGATGCCAGAAGTTAGACTCCTCAAACAAGTACGGTTCAAGGCAATGGATTAGTCCATCTAGAGTCAAACAGCAAAGCCAGGCTAACTACCCTCAGGACCCTTCCCAGCCAGCTCCTTCCTGTTGTAGGCTTCCCAAAAGGGCTGCCATATAAAACCCTACCCTGTATCATCATTCATCTGCCTAAAGAAGCAGCTTAAACCACCCCATGCTGCCTCGTCCACTTCAAACACATGGTCATCTCTAACCAGATGGGTTCTCCCCCTGCCCTGCCCTGGGGAGCACAGGTGATATCTCATGTCCACCACCCTGCTTGGAGTCCCCACCCCACAGCCTCTGTCCCAGCCAGACACCTGCCATCCTTTAAGGATCAGTACATGTCCTACTGTTATTTGAACACTTAAGCCCATATTGATCTCTCCCTTCTCTCATTCCTACAGTCACCTGTACTAACGGCCAGTTTGTATGATCATTAATAAAAGTAATAATACACAGTTTCAAACCATTATCTCACTGGCCTTCAAGTCACACTTCTCAGGGGAATACAGTGCCCATGGGTGCCACTCTGGGGGCAAGGAAAGACCGAGTAGGTGGTGAGCTCCACGCCCCTACCCCTCCCAAATCCACAGCTCAGCTCTTATCCGCATTTTCACCAGTTTCATATATAGTTTTTCTTTTGAAAAAGGATAGCACTATTGACTTGAAAACCACTGCATTTTTATTTCCTCCTCACAAGAAGCTATGGGACATACTGGACTAGTATCAGCAGAGGAAGTTGAAGTCTCAGAGCAGCCAACTGTCTCGCCAAGGGAACATGGCAGCTCCCACCTTCTGTTTCCTGAGTTCAGAATCCAGGGTATTTACCTCCCACAACCAGGCATGGCTTACCTCTGACTGCCTTGCTCACTTCTTTCAAAAGCAAAAAATGGTATTTTAGCATTTATTTACTTTGTTTCCTTCCTATTCAGAGCGTGCTGTGGGCAGGTAGTAGGCATTTACCACTTGGTCCAGGCTGTGATGCCCTTGGCTTTGCTGAGGATGCAAGGCCTGTCATCCTCTTAGCCCTCTCTTGGGCAGCACGTGCCTGCCCATGAGTGTGTGCTAAGTCACTAGTCCTGACTCTTTGTGACCCCATGGACTGTAGCCCGCCAGGCTCCTTTGTCCATGGGATTTCCCAGGCAAGAGTACTGGAATGGGTTGTAATTTCCTTCTCCAGGGAATCTTCCCAACCCAGGGATTGAACCCCTGTCTCTTGCATCTCCTACACTGGCAGGCGAGTTCTTTACCACTGAGCCACCTGGGAAGGGCGTACATGCCTAAGAGTTGAGTGATTTCTTCAGCTGTACCGGTACCTGGGCGTTTTGTAATCAAAGGGGTATTTCTTTGCTCCCCTTTTCTCACTGTTGACATGGTTGTGTGCTGTCATTTCAGTTGCGTCTGACTGTGTGACCCTATGGACTGTAGCCCACCAGATTCCTGTCTGTGGGATTCTCCAGGCAAGAATACTGGAGTGGGTTACCATACCCTTCTCCAGGGGATCTTCCCAACTCAGAGATCAAACCTGGATCTCCTGTGTCTCCTGTGCTGACAGGCGGGTTCTTTACCACTAGCACCACCTGGGAAGCCCTGATGTGGTCACCCAATCTTATTGTTAGCCCAGAGGATGGGGTAATACGGTGCAGCATCCATACTGACACTGTTTAAAGGGCAGCAGTCAGCTCCTGGAGAGTCATCTGTACATGGTAGCGATAACACCACCACCCTCTGTTCTCTGCCTCCGTCACCAGCCTTCCTCCGTTCTGGAAATGAGGTGTTTTCCACCAGGAGGAAAGATGTGGCATCCTCCAAAGAGTTAAAATAGTGCTGTAGGTCAATTACACCTCAAAAACAAACAAGCAGACTCACAGAAAGGGAGATCAGACTTGTAGTTACTAAAGGTAAAGAGGGGTTGGGCGGAACTGAATGAAGGCGATCAAAAATTGCAGACTTCTAGTTATAAGATAGAAAACATCTAAGGGTGTAAAGTATAACATGATTAATGTAACTAATACTGCTGTATGTTATATGAGAGATTTTAAGATAGCAAACTCTCAGAGTTCTCATCACAAGGAAAAAATGTATTTTTTTCTTTTTTTTTTTCTTTTGTATTTACATGATGATGGATCTTCACTAAACTTATTGCGGTAGTTATTTCATGCTGTACGTGAGTCAAACCATCATGTACACTTAAAAGGTCTGTAGTACTGTATATTAAATCTCAGTCAAACTGGAAAAAAAAAAACACACAAAAAGAAAACAACCAAAAGATGGCGCGTCCTCCTTGGTCTCCCACTGGCCACACTCTGGGGATACAGCATCATTCTTGTCCTCACGGTGACCCCAGGAGGGAGCATGGAGAGGACCGCCTCCAGGTAGGGGAAGGAACAGAGGCAGTGGGCTGACTCACAGATGAAAAAAGAAAAAAAAAAAAAAAGATAGATTGAGGTGAAATTGTTTCCAAATTAAATGTTTTTCACTATTTTCAGTGTGGTGTCTTCAGTGTTCTGAGATGATTCCCTCTTGGGGGCTTCAGAAAAGCTGTAAATAGAATGAATTGCTTTTAGGGGCATACTCTGATAGTTCACTTCTCAAGGAAATATATGCTAATGCATGTAGACTATCATTATTGGGGAGACCTATGTACTGACTTTTTTTATGTCTATGAAGAGCGGATTTCTGATTGCTAGCATTTTGCCAAAGTCTTTGTCATGCGTGGGCTGAATATCTAGCAGAAAGAGGTGTATTCAGGCACGACTACATGCTGGGTCTCTCCTAGGCCAGGATTGGAGGGGTGGGGGAGGTCTTGGTTTACCCAAGAAAAGTTTCTTATGAAACCAGAAGCAGAGAAAGAACATCTTTGTCTAAGGACCTAAATAAAAAAAACGAGCCAGTCTGAATTCATCTACAATTCTGGGATTTCAGGGTAGTTTAGAAGCAGAGGACCTCAACGAGAGGGGAGGGGTACCCACGTGATCCAGCAGGTGTGATGCTACACCCAGCCAGAGGGTGGCAGCACCTTCCACACGCCCTGTGAGCATCTCTTCTGACCATTCCAGGGCGTTTTTCGGGGACGGCCTTCCCTTGCTCACCCAGCCTCCTCTGCATTTTCTTCTGCTTTGTGAAAGTGGGTTAAACAGCACTCGGCTTTGTGAGGAACACAGCCAACAAATGAGATATCAAACGCAGCTTCCTGTGTAAGAGATCAGACTCCGCCGGGCACACACGCCGGGCTCTGCTGGAGCTCCTGGGCTCTGCAGCCAGCTTCATTTAGGATTCATAAATACTTTTGCGCGCTCCCGCACATGCAGCCGCCAAAGGAATTTCATTCTGTATCATCTGCTTTCAAATGCAACAAGGTGAGAAAATGTGGCCATTTAAAAGAAGAAAAAGAAGAAGGAGGAAGAGGAGGAAGAAAGTCTGAGGCTCTGAGTGGCAGGCATCTGATGGTTGATAACTTGATGAAGGATGCTTCCGTCCTTATGTTCCTACAGAGAATCTTTCCCCTGGCTCCTGTTCACCTGGAGCCAGGTGGGTGAATGCAGCCTGGCTGGTGTAGGGCACTTTGGTCAACGACACTTTAAAAATGCTAAATTGGGTGCCTGTCAAGGTGGGCCTCAACTTTAGATATGAGTTGTCCCTAAAGTCCCTTCTTTGAGGCTTCTGGGGAGCTGGGACATTTTGAACTCCAACTTAGTTTTTAGGTATCAAATTCCAACGTCTTTAGGAACCAGGCTGAGGAATCTAAAGGTACCAAACTGGTCAGATGGTAACAGAGACGTGGCTGCCCTTTCTGAAGGGGGCAACGGTTGTTCAGTTCCAGTGGATTATGGCCAAATGGGAATTTTTACCAACTCTCCTAATTTATTAAAAAAAAAGAAATCTATATTTTTTTAAAAATATAAGATCTCCTGAATTTCAAATGATATCAGCTAGTTTTAAAAATTAATTACTCTGCTGTCTGAAAAAGAAAATCCAGCAGGGTATACCCTATTTCAATTCTATCCTAAACACCTTAGTCTATCAAATACTTCCCTTCTCTGATTGTTTGAAATCGTATGATCTGTGCCCCATAAATTGCCAGGTTTGATTTTTCTGACTTGTTCTCTAGCTTTGCACTGTTTGCTCAGCAAGACTCTACACATTTCAAGGGCAAAGGCATGTCTTTTTCTCCCCAATAGTTCCCAGTCGACAGTAGACGCTCAGCAATTTTTTGTGAGTTATAACCTATTCCATTCCATGAAGGATTTGAAGAATCCTACATAAATAGATGCTACAGAAAAAGAAAACAAATAAACGAGAGCATCAGGCTAAATATTTAGACTTGACCTATTGACTGGGTGCCTGTAAGGTATGGAGCTGTTAGTTTCCTCTGGATAGCACCCAAATGTCTTCTTTTGATTACATGCAGAACCCAGAGGGATGAGAGGGTGCCTGGCACCTGCGGAAAGCTCATAGATTCTTGGTGGAGTGAATGATGGACAAAGCAAGTGAAGTGGCCCTGGAGAAGGAGACCTGTGCACTGTGAGGCAGAGAGACCAGAATGTATGATCCAAGCTCGGCCTGGAGCTGGGAGCCTGAATAATGAATTGCAATTTCTTTATTGAGTCTCTTTTGGTTGTAAGTGACAGAAATAACAAAAACTGACTTAGGCGAAAAAGAGGAATGTACTGGAAGGATATTGATGGAATACCCTTTCAAGCCATGAAGGAGAAGGATTTCGTTTGGACCGACAGGAAAATCTGAACGAGATGGATCTCTTTCTGTATTTCATCTCTCCTTTGAGTTCTAGCTCTATTTTCTCCCTCAGCAGTCAGACTTCCTTCACGCATTAGGGAACAAAGCTACGACAATCTCCATGCCTCACATCCAATAGCTTCTACCCCCAGGGGAAACTGCTTCATAATCTTTCTCTTAGCAAGATTAAAACCCATGGGGAGGGGCTCTCAGTGCCTCACTGGGGTTTCATGCTCCCCCCCAGGGCCATCCCAGTCAACCATAACAGCCACAGAGAGGGTTGCCATGACTGGCTGGATCTGGGCAGATACCCATACAGAGTAACAACTTGGCAGATTTTTTCATTTTTTTAAAAAAAAATTTAAGCATTTAATTTATTGGAATATAGTCGATTTACAATGTTGTGTTCGTTTCAGGTATACAGCAAAGTGATTCAGTTTTACATATACATATAGTTAATCTTTGTTAGATTATTTTTCTCGTATTGGTTATCACAGAATATTGAGTAGAGTTCCTTTTGCTAAACAGTAGGTCCTTGTTGGTTATCTATCTGATATATAGTAGTGTGTTTGTTTCAAATCACAAGGTTTGTTTGGGGGAAGGAAGATTTCCTAGAGATGGAAGCTCTGTTCTTAGAAGAAGGAAACGGTCCTGGCATATCAAAGATTCCCTGGAGTTCATGCAGCACTTGGCTACAAGTGTCTCTTTTATGTACCATCTCATTTACGTGTCCCTCTACACTCTGTTAGGAGTGCAGAGTTTTTATAGTTGTTCTCATTTCACTGTTGGGAAAAAATGAGGTTCAGAAAGATGAAGCAACTTAAGCAAGGTCACATAGCATCTAAATGACCAGTCCAGGTCTCAGGTGTTTTGTTGTTTTTTTTTTCTTTCACTTTAACACCAGTGCTTATACCCTTATAAGGGAGATGGGATAGAAAGACTCTGAGCTTTCTAGAAAAGGAGTCTCTTATTACAAGATCATGATTTTCTGAAATATGTAAATCCTCAGCTTGTAGAACCCTGAATTGGTTGCTGTTCCTCAGCTTCTCCTGGAAGTTCGCTGGGATCCCCTGAGATACATGAATCTGACCTCAATGGCCATTTCCACATGGTTCAGGAATTTTGTTGTCTACCCAGGATTCATATTCAAAGACCTACAGCCCCTTCAGCCACTCAACTCTTAATTGTCTAATTTGGGATACTTAGAGGTATTTCTGGAGAAGGCACTGGCAACCCACTCCAATACTCTTGCCTGGAAAATCCCATGGACGGAGGAACCTGGTAGGCTGCAGTCCATGGGGTCACTAGGAGTTGGACACGACTGAGCGACTTCACTGTCACTTTTCACTTTCAAGCATTGGAGAAGGAAATGGCAACCTACTCCAGTGTTCTTGCCTGGAGAATCCCAGGGACGGGGGAGCCTGGTGGGCTGCCGTCTGTCTATGGGGTCGCACTTAGCAGCAGAGGTATTTCTGCTTTGTGGACTGTCTGGAGTCCTCTGGACCAGAAGCACTACTGCCCACAGGAAAAGAGGAACTGGAAAAGGGGAGAAAACCCACCTAGGAGATGCGGTGCTGACTGAGACAAAGTGGATCGTTTCCATTTCTGAAGTTGGGAGCAACTCCAGCTCACACAGTGAGTACCAAGAACATGGCAGCAGGGTATTTGGCATCTTTCACCCAAAGATGAAGAGAAAAGACCTCCTCAGCTTGTGTTCACTTACTAGACCCCTAAGTCTCATGGCTTCTTATGCTTTTAAGGCAAATTGTGAATATACAATTTTCCTCCTGCATGCCAATGCCCAGAGAAGTACTGGATCGCATTGATTTGAATTGGATCAGCCAGACCCCGTGTCCAAGCTGCCTTGCCTGAGTGTAGTCAGCGCAGCCTAATAGAAAGAAAGAATTGCTCTTGACACCAGGATTATATCGCTGCCAAAGGCATCAATAACCTATTAAAGATGTGGGATAATATAACACTAATTATCAATTGAGGGAAACCATCACGAGGAGAAGGCAAGTAAAGTTTCGATTTTCCCTTCTGCATGAACCCTGCCCCTCCATCCCACAATGATTTGCTGTTCCCTGGGTTTGCCCTCATGCATAATGCAGTGATCTGTGTGGCAGGAAAACATTTCGAAAACTTCTTTCGCCTTCTCCAGGAGGCTGGGGCAAAGGTGACTTACAGCTATTCAGTCATGTAAGCAAAGCTATCTCTGAGGCAGTCCGCTGGCTGGAAGAGATGGGACCATGGACCCTCTCATCCCCATTTGGTGTCTTGCCTAAGGGTGACATAATGAATTGCTGTGACCTAGTCAGAGAAGAAAAATACAGATATTTTTACAGATACAGAGATAAATTGATGCCTTCTCTGGCTTTCTAGCACTCCTAGTGGTGAGGAACTCTTCCTGCCTTGGAGATTTTGCTTTCTCAGAAGGAAATAGTAGTGTGTTTTACGTTGCTGATGAAGGCAAAGGAATGGAGTTCTTCATGGTGCTATGTGAGTGCGTGCTCAGTTGCTCAGTCATGTCTGACTCTTTGTGACCCCATGAACTGTAACCTACCAGGCTTCTCTGTCCATGGGATTCTCCAGGAAAGTATACTGGAGTGGGGTGCCACTTCGTTCTCCAGGGGGTCTTCCCAACCCTGGGATGGAACTCGCGCCTCCTGTTTCTCCTGCCTCAGTAGGTGGATTCTTTGCCACTGAGCCATCTGGGAAGCCCCTAGGGTGTTATAGGGAAAGTTAAATGAATTAGATAATCCCCAGTTTTATCCATCCTGAAACTTCTGGGCACTGTGCTTGGTCCTGGACACACAATGAAAAACATTCTCTAAATGCTCAGGATGAGAGATACTGTTTCTAGAAAGATCTTGGTGTTCTTATTACTAGCTGCACGTAATAAAACCTTCCTTCACCACCCTCACCGCCACGCCCCCCCCCCAAAAGCACTCAGGATGTATTGTAAGGTATAAACATATATGCTTTGCTTTTCTAATGCCTGAACGGTTGGAACCATTGATTCTTCTTATTCATTCATCAGAGATATTTTGTGAGCACCAACCATGTGTCTGGCCCTTCACTAGATGTTGGGGAGACAACAGTAAGCAAGTCAAAACAAGATTTCTAGTGGGTAAGCTGAGCTACAGACCAGTCCATAAAATACACACACAAGGTAGTTATAGATTGATATGAGTGCTCTGAAGAAAAAGTTGATAATTCAATAGAAGGTGGCTGGGGTGGGTGATAAGATCAGATTAAAAGATCTCTCTGAAGAGGTGATATTTGAGCTGAAATTTATGGATTAGAAGAAGCCAGTTATGCCAAGAGATAAACAGGAAGCATGTTGGCATCAGTGGTGTGCTGGTAAGTGTTTTACAGCAGGCTCTCTGGGGGAAAAGAAAGCTCTGATTTGTTGTGTTTGCCAGTTTCCATGGTGTAAATACTTCCATACTGCCAGTTTCAAGCTGCCAGCATGATATTGCTGAACACAGAACTGGGGAAAGATGTGTAAAATGGATTCCCACTCTCCTGCGTGAACAACCTCCAACACACTGCTGGCTCAGGGTTGCCCAGCCACACAAGTAGGAAATGGGTCCTGGTCAATGTTAAGGGATCAGATAAGTAGAGTGATGGGACTAGAGAGAAAATTTACGGGGCAGTAGGTTGAGGATTCTGGTTGCTACATTCAGATGCAACGACTCAGTATTAGCACACACCACAATTCAATGCAAGAGGCACTGTCCCTGCTCCCTCATGATCCCATTTTAAAGCCAGATGTTCCCATATCACTAACCTAGGTATTTTCTGCTTAAAAACCGTAGATGTTTCGATGATAGCCGTTCTGACCCCGTGTGAGGTGATGCCTCACCGTCGTTTTGATTTGCGTTCCTCTGCTAATGAGGGATGTTCAGCATCTTTCCATGTGTTTGTTGGTCATCTGTATATCTTCTTTGGAGAAATGTCTGTTTAGGTCTTCCACCCATTTGCCATTTTTTTTTATTGAGTTGTTTGTTTTTCTGATATTGAGCTGCATGAGCTGCTTGTTACTTATGTACATTACCACGTGTAAAATATTAACAGATAGCTAGTGGGAAGTTGCTGTATAACACAGGGAGCTCAGCCTGGTGCTCTGTGACAACCTGGAGGAGTTGAGTTGAGGACGGGGGGTGGGGATGGAGGCTCAAAGGGAGGGGATATACGTATACTTAGAGTTGATTCACAGTTGTGGTATGGCAGAAACCAACACAACATTGTAAAGCAATTAGCCTCCAAGTAAACTTTTCTTAAAATCGTGAAAAATATAATGTGCCATTTAATGTGTGCTTGTGTGTGGATGGATAGGTGGACAGGCTTGGTGTGTGGGTATAGAAAATGAGAAACGCAGAGTCCCTGCTCTCATGGCACTTACAGACTGATAGCAAAAAGGGAAATAGGGATAGAAAACTAACATTTATCAAACACATACCGTTAATAAAAATTAGCCAGGCTAGGAGGAAGGAAACATGGGAAAATTACATGTATTTTCTGTAATATAAACAATAGATTTTTGCATTTTGATGTGATTCAGAATTTTCCAGAAGGACAGAATATCTGAGCCAGATGGAGGAGTTAAGTGGTTTTCTTTGGTTCAGGCCAGGAAAATGTCATCTGATGATAACTGTGCTAATTATTCTTCTAGTAAACACATTGTTTATCCATCAAGGAAACTTTGAGAAGGACCCAGGAGTTCAGTTTATAGAATTTGGCCACAATCACCCTCAAGAATCTAGAACCTAGGACCCAGAGAGATGGGTAACATCAGGGAATTGTCAACCCATAAGATGCCTTGACAATTCAAAAGTTCTTTGGGAGCAGATATCACCACCTAATGCTTCATTGCAGATGCTATAATTTATAGCATGAAGTTTATGTAAAAGATATTGTTTTCTCTGATTGGCATTTTGGGGGTAGTCCCTGATGGTAAGTACAGTCTTTTGCAGGGCTGACGAATAATCATTCAGTGTCTGGCCTTTTCAAACTGCTTTGTCAGGAGAATCTACAAAGATGTATTGATTTTCCTTGTGTCAACAATGAAGAGTTGAAGAGTCTGGCAGGAAAACCTGATGGAGAAACCAAGCAGAATTGCAAAGCTGGGACCAAGGCTTGGAACTGGTTACAGACCCAGAGGAGATAGTCAGACACTTAGGAAAGAAATTGTTCCTTTAATTCTAAGTGAAGGCGTAACAGTAGAAAAATGGAAAAGCCTTAAGAGGAACGATGCTATTAGGGGCAGGAAGAGGGTTCAGAAAGGTAACTGGGTAACAGATGTCAATTTCCTAGAAACAAATGAAAATAAAGAGTTTCACAAAGAAGGACACAGTCAGCCGATTTAAGTGTAGCCAAGAAGTTATGAGATTGAGACCCAAGGAAAGGCCACTGAAACAAGTGATTGAGATGTCATTAGCCATCTTTGGGACAGTGGTTTCAGTTGACACTAACATTTTGCATAATGCTTTTCAGTGTGTGTGTGGCGGGGGTCTTCCTTATCTATTAGTTCATCTGATATTCATAAAACCACAATGAAGAAAGTGAGGCTCAGAGAGTAAAGAGTTGATCCAAACTCTGAGCCCCCATTTTCTGATTCCAGATCTCATCCTTATTCTGTTACTTTGCACAGACAGCATTCCTCAAGAGAGCAGCTTGGACCCAAAGCTAGGCAGCAAGGAAGGAGTGAGCTGCAAGGAGAGGGTCAGCATTCAGGGTGGCAAGAGTTAAAGCACCATCTTTGAAAGTCTGGGTGGGGAAGAGAAACAGTGGTTATCGGAGGGAATATGTGTTCCAGCATAAAAAACTATCTCACATGCTTTGGGCCAGACAAGGAAGGATTTGGTATCGAAAGAAATGGAACAGTCTCAGGATAATGGGAGAAGGGAAATGGAATCAAGAACATTTGAGGAGGGGACTCATGGCCTATCTCTGGGAGAGTGAAAAGGCAGAGGAGATTCTGAGCTGAGGATCTCATTGGATGACGATACCATGAGATCATCTTTAAGGCTGAGAAGGGCGTCTGAGTAGTTGGGAGAGTGAGAAGAGGGGTCAGCGAGAAGGAAAGTGGCAGTGGGTGTTTTCTTGATAATACCCTGACACCCTCTCTTAGTCTCTTCATGTCTCCCTGGGGCTAGGGAGGATCCGAGATTTCTTTTAACCTGGAGTTGCCACTAGTTTGGCGCCCTAAGAGTCCTTCTTCGTGGTAACTGAGGTATAGCACAAACAGCCCTGGGCGTGGACAGCCAACACTGGCCTCAAGTTTTCCCTGGCTTTTTGTCCAGGAACTCCAGCTGCTGGAAAATATGCTTGCAGGTCAAACGGTCTCCTCAAACCCACCAGGACAAAAACCTTTCTAAAATAACAGAATTTCAAGTGTTGGAAAGGTAACCTGGTCTAATCCTTGAATTCCCTTTATGACAACTGCACCGAGTGTTCCACTTCATCATTTTGTGTGATAAGGAACTCACCACTTCTCCAGGTACCCTGTTCCTCTTTATGTTTGTCTCAGATCTGACTTCTAGGCAATATAGAACACAGAAGTAAATTGGCCAATTCCTGCTCCCCTGGGAGTGGTCGTCAAGGATTTGAAGAGAACCATCATGTTGCTTACGTTTTCTATGCCTCAGAAAAGCAAATAAAATCCTTCCTGGTTTTTTTCTGGGATTCTGACAATCATGCTCACTTTCTGGGTGCACTCCAGGATGCTAATGGCTGTAGATGTGCCTCAGCTGAGCCCACATTCTGCCTCTTTACCTTTTTGCCTGAGGCTCTGATCTCCTCGGATCTGACCACACACTCTGCCTCCAGTTTCTCTTCTCGCAGGTTCATTCTGCACGCTGCTGTCAGACTAACCATCCTAAAACATGTTTGTTTTTTTTTTTACAGGTCACTTCCCTTGTCAGAGAAATTGCAGCCATTCTCTGTTTACTATGAGATGAAGTTCAAATATGGCATCAAATACCCTCTCAAACAAGCACCTCAGTATTTCTCAAGTTCTTCTCTGTTCTGAACATTCCTCTCCAATGAGGGGTTGCTCATTTATCTTCCCACTTTTCATCTATTTATTCATTAAAGAAACAATTATTGAATGTCAACTGTATGCCAGGCGTTCTGACAGGTAATGGGAATACAAATTTGATAGAGACATGATCCTTGACATGAAGGAGTTCACAGTCTGATGAGGAAGAAAACTACGTATGTACATAAACAACTTGTGTTATCAAATGTGGTTAAAAAAAATAAATAATCCCTAGCTCTCGTAGCAACAGTGTGCAGTGCTAACAGGGAAGGAAGCGAAATTCTCTGCTCAGAATGGGTAAGAAAGGATTCAAGGAGAGGGTACTGTTCAAGTTCAGACTGGAATGATAGGTAGAAGTGTGCATAATTAGTAAGAAAGACAAAAAATGTTATAGACAGAAGAAGCAGCATCTGAAAGACCATATTCTAGAAATTTCAAGTTGTCTGACAATTCAGTAGAGTATGGGCATGTGGAAAAGGTGGGAGAAAGCAGCAGTGAGCTCCTAAATTTTTAACAATAAGCCCTTTGGGGTTGGGGGATTTTTGTAGTATTTGCCTATTTCTATGATGTAAATGTTTCTGTCATGGCTGATTGCAAACTACTGATGTGACAACATTGAACACTGAGCTGGGAAAAATTGTGTTCAGATTGTTCTCACAAGCCAGTAGGAAGGAGAAAAAGATACAATCAGGAAAGGATTTTACAGGTTAAGGAACTGGAATTTTTGTCCTATGGGGTTATGAGGACTCACTGAAGGACATAAAGCTAGAGAATGATATGACTAGCTTTGCCTTAAGAAAGAAACCCATGAATTTGAAAAGATATATGTACTCCAATGTTCTTAGCAGTATTGTTTATAATTGCAAAGATATGGAAGCGACCAAGTGTACATCAACAGATGAATGGTTTAAAAAAAAAAGGTGTGAATATATATATATATATATATACATATATATATACAGTGAAATACAACTCAGCTGTAAAAAAATAAAGAATAAAAGTTTGCAATTTGCAACAACATAGATGGAGCTTGGGGGCATTAAGCTAAGTGAAATAAATCAGATAGAGAAAGACAGATACTGTATATTATTATCATGTGAAATCTAAAAAATACAATCACCTAGTGAATAAAGATGGAGCAGGAAATGGCAACCCACTCCAGTGTTCCTGCCTGGAGAATCCCGGGGACGGGGGAGCCTGGCGGGCTGCCGTCTATGGGGTCGCACAGAGTCGGACACTCCTGAAGTGACCTAGCAGCAGCAGCAGTAAATAAAGAAACAGACTAACAGATATGGAGAACAACTCAGTGGTGGCCAGTGAAAAGAGGGAAGCAGGGAGGGGCAACACAGGGGCGGGGAAATAAGAGGCACAAGCCATTCGGTATAAAATACAGCTCAAGGATATATCGTACAACATGGGGAATACAACCAGTATTTTAAAATAGCTATAAATAAAATTATGACTTTTAAAATTGTGAATTACTCTATTGTACACCTGAAGCATAAAGTTGTACAACAAATTATACTTCAATTAAAAAATTAAAAATAATTTAAAATTTTTTGAAAAGGAAAACAAGTAAAAACTACGCATGAGTGTGACCGCCTGGAGGAGGGTGTGGCAGCCCACTCCAGTGCTCTTTCCTGGAGAATCCCTTGGACAGAGGAGCCTGGCGGGCTACAGTTCGTAGAGTCACGAAGAGTCAGACACGACTGAATGACTAAGCACGCGTGCAAGCGTAGTGTGAGAGAAGTAAATGATGCAAGTTAGGGGACTAGTTAAAAGATCGTGGTTCTATACCCTACCTGTATGCTACACATTCAAATTGCCTGTGGAAATAAAAAATAATAACAATAATATTGTGGCTTTAATCCCAAGATTCTAATTAAATCTATCTGGGGCTGTCCCTCAGCTTCTGTATGTTTTAAGTGCTTCCCAGGTGATAATAATACAGATCATGGATAGCAAAATGCTGGGTTAGGAGGCTGTTGCTCTGAAACATGTTTTCTCTTTATCCAATCTCATGTTATGCCTGGACTGTTCCAGTGCCACCTCCATTCTTCATCTGGCTCATCTGTTCCCAGGAGCCAGTTCTTCCCTTCAGACTCAGTTCTTTCTTCCTATTTTTCTCTCTTGAAGTTTTCTGGACTTTTTTTTTTTTTTTTGCTCCCCAACCTGGCCTCACTCAGAAATCAAATAACCAGTGGCCCCCAGTTTCATGCTTGGTTGCTATGAGCCAGTCCTGACTACTCTCACAGAAAATGCCAACACAGGATCCTGATCATTGGAAAAAAAAAAAAAGAAGAGACAGAGGCCTTTGTAGGAAAAGATGAATAACTGACCAATGCTAAGGCTGTGGAGATGGTGAGGAATGAATGCTGTTGTAACAGTGACAGTGGGTGAACAGTTACTGAATGTTTACTGCAGGCTACTTTTTAGGTGCTTTCCATATATTTGTTTAAATCTCCCAACAGTTCTATGAAGTAGGTAATATTATTAGCATTCCTCCTCTGATATGAGGAAATTGAAAAGACACAAAATAAGTAACTTCATCAAAGTCAACAGCTGGTAAGTGGTAAAACCAACCTTCAGACTCATGCCATTTGGCTCAAAGACTCGTGTTCCCAACCATCACCTGACTCAACCTCTTCTAAGTAACGCTTAGGTCTACCTGAGAGAGGTAGACCTAAGGTTATTACTGGGGTCTATGGAGGTTACTACTGATGCCTATGGAGGGAGCCATAGGAGTTAAATTCCAGGTTGCTAGCACAGGCTTTTGAGAAGACAGGGCTTCCACCAATCAAAAAAGAGCAACAGGAGGAAGAGACATTTTGCAAGATATGAGTTTGAATGTGTTGCTTTTGAAGTCCTGTGGGAGATCACCTGCAAATTGTTGTGTATGAGGCTGTGGCACTTGGGAAAGGAAGTTTGAGTTGGAAATATAGATTTTGGTAGTTGTCAGGACTGAGGTGGTAGTTAAAGCCATGGGAATGGGGACATCACTGCAGTCACCCAGGAAGAGTGTGCTGCCTGAGAAGGGAAGAGGCTCAAAGTCAAGCAGTAAGGAGACGGGTAGTTAATGACACTCTGGGTGAGTACACTGAAGGCAAAGAGTGAGAGGAGAGCAGAAGCATCAGGGAGCTTGACACAGAGGAAGCCACGGCAGTGGATTCCTCCCTGAAGGAAGGGATTCAGAAGCAGAATCCAATTCTGCAGGAACACAGGTTAAGGGCAGAAAGCAGTCACTGGACTTGAACATAGAAGGTCATTGGAGTCCTTGCTAGAGCAGTTTTAGTGAAATAGTGAAAGCAGTGAGTTCTGGAAATATTTATATGTGTATATGTATATTATGTTTTTTTTCCTCTCTCTATAGTTTACACATTTCTTTTTATGATCTTAGAAGCAAAGGTCCATCTAGTCAAGGCTTTGGTTTTTCCAGTGGTCATGTATGGATGTGAAAGTTGGACTGTGAAGAAAGCTGAGCGTCGAAGAATTGATGCTTTTGAACTGTGGTGTTGGAGAAGACTCTTGAGAGTCCCTTGAACTGCAAGGAGATCCAACCAGTCCATTCTAAAGGAGACCAGTCCTGGGTGTTCATTGGAAGGACTGATGCTGAAGCTAAAACTCCAATACTTTGGCCACCTCATGCAAAGAGCTGACTCACTGGAAAAGACCCTGATGCTGGGAGGGAATAGGGGCAGGAGGAGAAGAGGATGACAGAGGATGAGATGGCTGGATGGCATCACCGATTGGATGCACGTGAGTTTGGGTGAACTCCGGGAGATGGTGATGGACAGGGAGGCCTGGCGTGCTGTGATTCATGGGATCACAAAGAGTCGGACACGACTGAGCTACTGAACTGAACTGAAAAGAAAAGGGGAGAGCAATAATAATGATAAGCCTTGAACAGAAAAATGACATGATTATACAGATTACCAAGTATTCCTCTTGTGGATTTAGACATAGGCAGAGTTCACTCACACCTAATGAACTTCATATTTTTTATGAAGTAGAAAGTAAGTGCATAGGACAGTGTGCTTGAGCACAGATCAGTCGGGAATGCCTTCTAAGGGAATATTGGGCATGAGTTGTCTAAGAACCAAAAGGAAAGTGCTAAACAGAATTGAAGGTTTGATTCCTTTCAGTTCAGTTCAGTTCAGTCGCTCAGTCGTGTCCGACACTTTGCAACCCCATGAATCGCAGCACGCCAGGCCTCCCTGTCCATCGCCAACTCCCGGAGTTCACTCAGACTCACGTCCATCGAGTCCGTGATGCCATCCAGCCATCTCATCCTCTGTCATCCCCTTCTTCTCCTGCCCCCATCCCTCCCAGCATCAGAGTCTTTTCCAATGAGTCAGCTCTTCACATGAGGTGGCCAAAGTATTGGAGTTTCAGCTTCAGCATCATTCCTTTCAAAGAAATCTCAGGGTTGATCTCCTTCAGAATGGACTGGTTGGATCTCCTTGTAGTCCAAGGGACTCTCAAGAGTCTTCTCCAACACCACAGTTCAAAAGCATCAATTCTTTGCTGCTCAGCCTTCTTCACAGTCCAACTCTCACATCCATACATGACCACAGGAAAAACCATACCCTTGACTAGACGGACCTTAGTCAGCAAAGTAATGTCTCTGCTTTTGAATATACTATCTAGGTTGGTTATAACTTTTCTTCCAAGTGGAAACCCCAAATTTCTAATGATGTCAGCCTGCATGGCTATATAATTTTCTTCAGCTCTACTCAGCCCTACAGTCTAGGGGCAGAGAATACAAATGGTAAGATGGTTTTAGAAAGGGCTGATGTTGTTCAGTCACCAAGTCACATCTGACTCTTTTGCTATCCTATGGGCTATAACCTACCAGGCTCCCCTGCCCTCCCAGGCAAGAGTACTGGAGTGGGTTTCCTTTTCCTTCTCTAGGGGATCTTCCTGGCCCAGTGATCGAACCTGCATCTCCTGCATTAGGAGGCAAATTCTTTACCATTGAGCCACTTGGGAAGCCTCCTTAGAAAAGGTTCTATGTAAGAAAATGAGAACAACAGTTTACAAGTGAGTAATTCAAGGAATCAACTGTGGTTTTTATGGATGACAAGAATGAAATTAAAAAGTAGTTAATAGATGATAGGAAAATGGAGGATTCAAGGGCCTTAGAGATGTCAGCAGGATTGAAAGGCAAGTGCAATGGGAATTAGAAAGTAAAAGAGCTGAAATCAAGGCTTTGGCAGAGCAGGGGACACCACATTTGAGGTGTTCACACTAAGGGAAGAACCCGGTGATAGAATGTAGGTAGAGTGCAACTACATACGATTGGAAGCAATATTAGCTGGGATTGAGAAGGTCAAAGAACTTATAAACTATTGTGCTGAGTCAGCTCTTCAAGAATGCTGAAATATCCCAGAGGGCAGGATGCAAGGAAATACTAAGTGCTGATGGAAAATGGGTAAATTAGGGCATCTCAGGAGTCTGTGTAGAATTATAGCCTCTTTCGGGCTTCATCCAGCACACCTCTTCTTTCCCACACCAAGGTTACACTCTGCTTCCTTTGCTTCTTTACCTCAGGCCACACCCATTTTTGTGCAAGCTACCATACAGCTGCACTCATTTCACATGCTAGCAATGTAATTCTCCAAATCCTTCAAGCTAGGCTTGAACAGTATGTGAACTGAGAACTTCCAGATGTACAAGCTGGATTTAGAAAATGCAGAGGAACCAGAGATCCAATTACCAACATCCATTGGATCAGAAAAAGCAAGGGAATTCCAAAGAAATATCTACTTCATTGACTACATGAAAGCCCTTGTGTGGGTCACAACAAACTATGGAAAATTCTTAAAGAGATGGGAATACCAGACCACCTTACCTGTTTCCTGAGAAACCTGTATGTGGATCAAGAAGCAGCCACTAGAACCAGACACAGAATAAACGACTGGTTCAAAATTGGGAAAGGAGTACCTCAAGGCTGTATATTGTCACCCTTCTTACTTAATTTATATACAGAGTACATCATGCAAAATGCAGGGCTGGTTGACTCACAAGCTGGAATCAAGGTTGATGGGAAAAATATCAACAACCTCAGATATGCAGATGATACCACCCTAATGGCAGAAAGTGAAGAAAACTAAAGAGACTCTTGACAAGGGTGAAAGAGCAGAGTGAAAAAAACTGGCTTGAAACTCAACATTCAAAAAACTAAGATCATGGCATCCAGTCCCATCACTTCATGGCAAACAGATGGAGAAAAAGTGGAAACAGTGACAGATTTTCTTTTCTTGGGCTCCAAAATCAGTGCGGACAGTGACTGCAACCGTAAAATTAAAAGACACTTGATCCTTGAAAGAAAAAGCTACAACAAACCTAGACACCATACTAAAAAGCAGAGACATCACTTTGCCAACAAAGGCCCATATAAAGCTATGGTTTTCCAGCAGTCATGTATGGATGTGAGAGTTGGACCATAAAGAAGGCTGAGCACTGAAGAATTTATGCTTTCAAATTATGGTGCTGGAGAAGATTCTTGAGAGTCCCTTGGACTGCAAGGTGATCAAACCAGTCAATCACAAAGGAATTAAACCCTGAATATTCACTGGAAGAACTGATGTTGAAGCTGAAGCTCCAGTCCTTTGGCCACCTCCTGTGAAGAGCTGATTCACTGGAAAAGACCCTGATGCTTAGAAAGATTGAAGACAGGATGAGAAGGATATTACAGAGGACAAGATGGTTGGACTTGGTTGCACTCAATGGACATGAATTTGAGCAAACTCCAGGAGACAGTGAAGGCAAGAGAAGCCTGGTGTGCTACAATCCATGCGGTCTCAAAGAGTCAGACATGACTTAGAGACTGAAAAACAACTTCAACAACACCCATTCTATTACTTAAGTGAAGAAGTGAAGTCACTCAGTCGTGTTCGACCCTTCGCGACCCCATGGACTGTAGCCTACCAAGCTCCTCCATCCGTAGGATTCTCCAGGCAAGAATACTGGAGTGGGTTGCCATTTCCTTCTCCAGGGGATCTTCCTGACCCAGGGATTGAACCCGGGTTTCCCGCATTGGAGGCAGACACTTTAACCTCTGAGCCACCAGGGAAGCCCATAAGTCTATTACTTAAGACTTCTCCCCAAATCTGGGTATAAGCTTAACCTCAGTCTTCCCATTTCTCACTCCCTGCTTCTCCTAAAGACAAGCCCATAGGTCCTTTTGGTTTTGAGAAATTCAGCTCCTGTTCAAGACTGCAAATTGCTGCCAGGAACTGAAGTAGAAGTGACAGATACCAAATATAGGAATCTGAACAGCTTCCAGAATCTTACACCATTCTCTCAGGCATGGTCTCTGGGGTGTATTTTCTCACTCCTCTTTAGGAGACACAATAGAAGCCTCAAGAAAATTTCTTTTCCTATATTTCTAAGAGTGGGACTCAACAAATGAAATCTCTTTGCTGAGGGTAGGCCAATCCCTTTCTGCTTATGTTGTATAATATAAAAATGAGAAATTTTCAAAATATAATAAACACTAATGTTCCCACAACTGAAATTAAACATAGATTAACACATTGCCATATTTGCTTCCAATGTTTACTTTTTAAAGAAATAAAACACTACGAATACAGGTCATGCCTCTGCATCCCATCTTCATCTGTATCCCATCTCTCCATATCAGATTATCCGCTAATCTGAAGTTGGTGTAATTTCCATTCGTGTTTTGTGCTTTGGCTATGTATTTGACTATAAATAATGCACATATTTTGGTAACTCATTTTTTCATCACTTTTATGTTTTAGAGACTTGTGGATTTGATTATATATGAATCAGGTGCATTCATTGAAAATTTTTATTGTACAGTATTTCACTGTGTGAATAAATCAGTTTATTAGTCCCCTGGTGAGGGATGGTCTGTTTCTATTTATTCACTTTTACAAGCAGTGCTGCAGTGAGAATCCTTGCACATTGCCTTGTGCTTATTTGTTAGACATGCCAGTCTAGCAGGTCTATAGGATACAAGCAAGAAAGGATATTTCTGTTTCTTGTGTATGGTACTTGCACACATGCTCAACTGTGTCCGACTCTTGGCTCATGGAAAAGAGGATGATTTCTTCCTTCCCACAAGTTTAGGTAAAAATGTTACCTCCAGAGCCATGGACAGAATCCATCCTGCGTTGTTTGTTGTTGTGTAGTTGCTCAATCGTGTCTGATTCTTTGCAATCCTGTGGGCTGTAGCCTGCCAGTCTCCTCTGTCCATGGGATTTCCCAGGCAAGAAAACTGGAGTGGGTTGCCATGTCCTTCTCTAGGGGATCTTCCTAACCCAGGGATCAAATCTGCATCTCCTGAGGCTTCTGTATTTGCAGGCAGATTCTTTACCACTGAGCCAACTGGGAAGCCCATACATTACTAACACACAAACATATAATTGATTTCTGTATATATTTTGTATCCTTCAATATTTCCAAACTCACTAATGAGTTCTAGTAGCTTTTTTAGTAGATGCTGTCAGAGTCTCTACATAGGTGATAACGTCGTATATAAATATAGACAATCTTGTTTCTTCTTTCCAACTTGGATGTCTTCTTCTTCTTCTTCTTTTTTTTTTTTCTTTTGCTGTATTATCCTGGCTAGGACTTCTAGTTAAATAGAGGTAAAGCGAGTAAGCATCCTTGTGTTGTTCCCATTCTTAGAAGAATAATGTCCAGTCTTTTGCCATTAAACACCATGCTAGCTGGGCTTCCCTGGAGGCTCAGATAGTAAAGAATCTGCCTGCAATGTAGGAGACCCAGGTTTGATGTCTAGGTTGGTAAGATCCCCTGGAGAAGAGAATGGCTACCCTCTCCAGTATTCTTGCTTGAAGAAGCCCATGTAGCCTAGCAGGCTACAGTCCGTAAAGACTCACAAAGAGTCGGACATGACTGAGAACGTGTACCATGTTAGCTATGAGTTTTTCATGGATGTTTGATGTCAGGTTGACTAATTTTCCTTCTGTTTCCATATGTTTTTTTTTGCATTCTTACCAGAGGTGTATATTGAATATTGTTGTTGTTCAGTCACTGAGTTTTGTCCAACTCTTTGTAGCCCCATGGACTGCAGCACACCAGGCTTCCCTGTCCCAATATTGGACTTTATCAAATGATTTTAGTGTATCTTCTGAGATGATCATATGGCTTTTTTAATTTTGTTAACATAAATGTATACTGATTGATTTTCAAATCTTAATTTCACCTTGCATGCATGAGATAAAACTTAATTGGTTATAATATGTTTTGCTTTTTATAAATTATTGGGCTTAACTTGCTAAAGTAAAAAAAAAAATTTACTTCATGTTCATAAAGCTGATACCAATATGTAGTTTTATTTCTTTGTATTATCTTTGTACAGTTTTGGTATCATGTTAATGCTGACCTTGCAGAATGAATTGAGAAATATTCCCTTCTCTTCCACTTTGAAAAATATTTTATGTAGAACAGGTATTCTTAAATGTTTGATAGAAAGAAGCCAATGCAGTCACCTAGGATTGAAGTTTTCTTTGTGGGAAGGTTTTTAATTGAATGACTTTAATAAGTACAGAGCTAGTCACATTTTCTATTTCATCTTGAGTGAGCATTGATAGTTCTCATTTTTAATTATTTTTTTCATTTCATCTAAGACATAGAATGTATTAGCATCAAGTTATTAATAATACTCCTTATTATCTTTTTAATATCTGAAATATATCTTATTCCTAATATTGCTAAATCTGAGTCTGCTCCCATTTTTGTCTATTCAGGCTGCTTCATTGATTTCTGTTCTGATCTTTATTATTTGCTTTTCTTTCTTTTGTATGAGTTTAATTTGCTGTTATTGTTTCTAGTTTCTTAAGGTGAAAGATGAGATCATTGATTTGATATCTTCTCCTTTTCTAACATAGGCATTTAGTGCTATAAATTTCCCTATAGGCACTGCTTTAGCAGCATCCTACAAATTTCAGCTCTTGCATTTTCATTTTTATTCATTTCAAGATATTTTCTAGTTCTTCTTTTAATTTCCTCTTTGACCCATGGGTTATTTAGAAGTAACCAAATATCTGGTGATTTTTTTCCAGATACATTTCTGTTGATTTCTACTGTAATGTTACTTTGAACAGAGAATATATTTTGTATACAGTGAATTCTTCTACATTTTTGTGCTTTTATGGCCTAGAATATGGTCTATCTTGTGAATTACCCCTTGGACACTTCAAAAGAATCTGTGTTTTGTTGTTTGAGGGCAATGTGTTCTGTAATTGTCAATAAGGTCAATTGGATTGATAGAGTTATTCAGGCCTCTGATGTTTTACTGAGTTTCTGTCTATTTGATCTATTAATTATTGAGAGAGTGGTATGAAAACTTTTGAGTGCTCTCTGTGTAGATCTCTCCTCTTTAATGCTCTTTCTTGCCAGCTCTACTCTCTCTGGTCTCAAATTCTCAGCTCTTCTCAGGGAGTACCCTCTTCTTGCCTGGATACTCTCAAAGCAGTAAGCTAGTGCAACATGTGCCCACAGGGCTCAGGTCACTTCTTTCCTGTTTCTTTGAGACTGCTGTTATTTGTTGCCTGATGTCCAGTGTTCTGAAAATGGACGTTTCATATATTTTGTCAGTTTTTTGACTGTTTGAGGTGGGAGAGTGAATGCAGTTTCTAGTATTCCACTTTGACAAAATGCAGACAACCTATATGCTATGCCATTCCTTTGTTTCTGCTTGCCTTATTGCAGTGGCTGAGACATTCAGTATAACATAAAATAGAGGCGGCAGTTGTGGTTATGTTTATTTCATCCCCAACTGAAGGGGAGAAGTATTCAGTATGTCACCATTAAGAAACATGTTAGCTATAAAATTTTCACAGATGACTTTTGGAGGTTGAGGAAGATTTCCTTTATTTTTAGTATGCAGAGAGTTATTAATTTTTCATAAATGGCTGCTGAATTTTATCAGATGCATTTTCCTGCATGTATTGAGGTGATTTTTTCTCAATCTGTTATTTTAGTGAATTACCTTCATTAATTATCAAATGATAAACCAATGCTGTATTCATGATGTATTATTCTTGTTATCTATTGCTAGGTTCAATTTGCTAATATTTTATTAACGACTCCTATTGGTCTGTAGGGTATTTTTCTCTTGAAGTCTTGACTGGTTTTCTGTATCAGGATTATTCTGCCTTGTAAAATGAATTGGGAAGTTTTCCCTCTTATATTTTCTGAGTCTTAGAATATTGGCATTACTTTTCCCTTAAATATTTGTTTAAATTCACCTGTGAAATATCTGGGCTTGGGAGTATTATTTGTGGGAAAGCTTTTAATTGCAAGTTTAATTTCTTTAGTAAATGGCTATTTACTAAATATAGTTAACTTACTTAAAAATAACAGATTTTCTATTCCATATTGGGTCAATCTGGTAATTTTTATCTTTTAAATATTTTTTCATTCATCTAAGTATTCAGGTAATTAATAATTTTCCTTTCAGCATCTGTAAGACCTGTACTGTTGTCCTTTCTTTAACACCTAATGTTGTTAATTTGTGTCTTTTCTTATTTTCTCAATTTGTCTAGCTAAAGATTTGTCAGTTGTATTGGTGTTTTAAAAGAACCAGTGTTCCATTTCTTTGATTTTTATCTTTTGTTTATCCATTTCCTATTTCATTGATTTCTACTCTTTTTTTTAATATTTCCTTTCTTCTCCCCACTCTACGGCTAATTTGGTCACTTTCTCCCTTGAGTCTTTCAGCTAGAAGCTGAGATAATTTATTTCAGACTTTCCTTCTTTACTAATGTAAGTGTTTAAAGATATATATTTCTCTCAAAGGACACTTAAGCAGTATTCCACAGTTTGTAAATGTTATTTTATTGAGGTCTCGTTTATACACAACAAAATCAATACTTTATTGGTATACAGTTCTATGAATTTAAAAAATTTATATGGTCATGTAACATCACCTGATCAATATATAGAATGTTTCAGTCACCTCAGAAATTTCCCATGTGCCTATTTATAGTTAATCTTCCTCCTCTACCCCCAGCCCCTGACAATCACTGATCTGTTTTCTGTCTCTGTAATTTTGTTCTTTTCCAGAATATCTTAAAAAATTATAGAGCATGCATTTTTTTTTGAGGTTACCCTCTTTCACCTAGCATAATGCCTGAGAAATTCTCCCATATTAACATGTGTCAGTACTTGATTTTTACTTTAAGAAGTGCTTATTATAGGACTATAGCACAATTTATTTATGCATTGACCAGTTGGACACTTGTGTTGCTTCTGGGTTTTGTTGATTATTAATAAAGCTGCTGCAAACATTTAGATACAAGTTTTTATATGAACTATAATTTTTAATGTATTTGGGTAATACCTAGCAGTGAAGTTACTGGCTGTATGCTAAGTATTGTTGTTTTTCAGTGACTCAGTCATGGCCGACTCTTTGCAACCCCATGTACTGCAGCACGCCAGGCCTCCCTGTCCCTCACCATCTCCTGAAGTTTGCCCAAGTTTGTGTCCATTGCATCAGTGATGTCATCCAGCCATCTCATCCTCTGATGCCCTTTTCTCCTTCGGCCCTCAATCTTTCCCAGCATCAGGGACTTTCCCAATGAGTCAGCTGTTTGCACCAAAATATTGGAATTTCAACTTCAGCATCAGTCCTTCCAGTGAGTATTCAGGGTTGATTTCCCTGAAGATGGACTGACTTGATCTCTTTGCTATCCAATGGACTCTCAGGAGTCTTCTCCAGCACCATAGTTCAAAAGCATCAATTTTTGGATGCTCCGCCTTCTTTACGATCCAGCTCTCACAACTGTACGTGACCACTGGGAAGACCATAGCCTTGACTATATGGACCTTTGTTGGCAGAGTAATGTTTCTTCTTTTCAACACACTGTCTGGGTTTGTCATAGCATTCCTGCCAAGAAGCAAATATCTTTCCGATTTCATGGAAATCGGTGATTTTAGAGCCCAAGAAGAGGAACTCTATCACTACTTCCACATTTTCCACCTCTATTTGCCATGAAGTAATGGTAAGTGTATGTTTAACTTAATACCAAAATGCAAACTATTTTCTGAAGTTGCAATACCATTTTGCCTTCCTAACCAATGTATGAGAGATCCAGTTGCTCCATATCCTCCTCAATAGCACTTGGTATTGTCGATGTTATTCCTTTTTAAATGAAGGCTATTCTAATAAGTAGTGGTATCTCTGTGGTTTTAAATTGCCTTCCTGTTATGTTGAGCATATTCAGGTCCTTTTTTTTTTTTTTTTTGCCATCTGTGGGCTTCACTGGTGGCTCAGTGGCTCAATGGATTAAGAATCCACCTTCCAATGCAGGAGATGCAGATTTGATCTCCCAGTCGGGAAGATCCCCTGGAGAAGGAAATGGCAACCCACTCCAGCATTCTTGCCTGGTAAATTTCAGGGACAGAGGAGCCTGGAAGGCTATAGTCCATGGAGTCACAGAAGAGTCAGACATGACTGAGCGACTAAACAACAATGTTTGCCATCTGTATCTCATCTTCGGTGTTGTTGTTAAGTCGCTAAGTCATGTCAGACTCTTTTGTGACCCCGTGGACCAAGGTGTAGGTTGAAATGTTTCTGGTTTTGTTTTTTCATGTGGATATTAAATTGTTTCAGTAACATTTACTGAGAATACTATCTTTGTTTCTTTAAATGGCATTGGTACTTTGTCAAAATCTGTTGGCCATAAATTTTGAGTCTATTTCTGGACTCCTCAACCTGATTCATTGATCTGTATTTCTATATTTTTTACTTATATAGATCAAGACTGCACGCTCTTGATTACTTAGCTCTTTATAGTAAGCCTTATAAAAGTATTTTGTAAGTCTTGCAATTTTGTTTTTTCTCAAAATTGTTTTTATTACTCTAAGGATATTATTTATGACTGCATTAACAGTTTACCCAAAATGTAAAAGTTTAAAAAAGTAAACATTTATTATCTCACAATTTCTGTGAGTCAGATTCAGAAAAGCTTTAGTTGGATTTTTCCAGATAAGATTCTCTCATAGGCTGCAGTCAAAATGTTACCCAGAGCTACAATCATCTGAAGGCCTGGCTGGATTAGAAGGGTCATTTCCAAGTTCAGTTACATGGCTGTTGGCTAGAGACTCCACTGAGGGCCTCACCACAAGGGATTCGTCTTAAGTTTGTTCACACATGGCTGCTGACTTTCCCAAAGGTCAGTGGAGAGAAAGGGAATATGTGAGGGGGAAAATAAAGAAACTGACATGATGCCTTTTGTAACCTACTCTCAGAAGTTCAGTTCAGTTCAGTTCAGTTCAGTCGCTCAGTCGTGTCTAACTCTTTGCGACCCTATGAATCGCAGCACGCCAGGCCTCCCTGTTCATCACCATCTCCTGGAGTTCACTCAGACTCACGTCCATCGAGTCAGCGATGCCATCCAACCATCTCATCCTCTGTCGTCTCCTTCTCCTCCTGCCCCCAATCCCTCCCAGCATCAGAGTCTTTTCCAATGAGTCAACTCTTTGCATGAGGTGGCCAAAGTACTGGAGTTTCAGCTTTAGCATCATTCCTTCCAAAGAAATCCCAGGGCTGATCTCCTTCAGAATGGACTGGTTGGATCTTCTTGCAGTCCAAGGGACTCTTAAGAGTCTTCTCCAACACCACACTTCAAAAGCATCAATTCTTCAGTGCTCAGCCTTCTTCACAGTCCAACTCTCACATCCATACATGACCACAGGAAAAGCCATAGCCTTGACTAGATGGACCTTAGTCAGCAAAGTAATGTCTCTGCTTTTGAATATACTATCTAGGTTGGTCATAACTTTTCTTCCAAGGAGTAAGAATCTTTTAATTTCATGGCTGCAATCACCATCTGCAGTGATTTTGGAGCCCCAAAAAATAAAGTCTGACACTGTTTCCACTGTTTCCCCATCTATTTCCCATGAAGTGATGGGACCGGATGCCATGATCTTCGTTTTCTGAATGTTGAGCTTTAAGCCAACTTTTTCACTCTCCTCTTTCACTTTCATCAAGAGGCTTTTTAGCTCCTCTCCCCTTTCTGCCATAAGGGTGGTGTCATATGCATATCTGAGGTGACTGATATTTCTCCTGGCAATCTTGATTCCAGCTTGTGTGTCTTCCAGTCCAGCGTTTCTCATGATGTACTCTGCATAGAAGTTAAAGAAGCAGGGTGACAATATACAGCCTTGACGTACTCCTTTTCCTATTTGGAACCAGTCTGTTGTTCCATGTCCAGTTCTAACTGTTGCTTCCTGACCTGCATACAGATTTCTCAAGAGGCAGGTCAGGTGCTCTGGTATTCCAATCTCTCTCAGAATTTTCCACAGTTTATTGTGATCCACACAGTCAAAGGCTTTGGCATAGTCAAGAAAGCAGAAATAGATGTTTTTCTGGAACTCTCTTGCTTTTTCCATGATCCAGGGGATGTTGGCAATTTGATCTCTGGTTCCTCTGCCTTTTCTAAAACCAGCTTGAACATCAGGGAGTTCACGGTTCATGTATTGATGAAGCCTGGCTTGGAGAATTTTGAGCATTACTTTACTAGCATGTGAGATGAGTGCAATTGTGCGGTAGTTTGAGCATTCTTTGGGATTGCCTTTCTTTGGGATTGGAATTAAAAAGGACCTTTTCCAGTCCTGTGGCTACTGCTGAGTTTTCCAAATTTGCTGGCATATTGAGTGCAGCACTTTCACAGTATCATCTTTCAGGATTTGAAATAGCTCAACTGGAATTCCATCACCTCCACTAGGTTTGTTCATAGTGATGCTTTCTAAGGCCCACTTGACTTCACATTCCAAGATGTCTGGCTCTAGATGAGTGATCACATCATCATGATTATCTGGGTTGTGAAGATCTTTTTTGTACAGAACATACAATTATTTCTGCCACATTCTATTGTCACACAGACTACTCTGAATACCAGAATCATTGGAGGTCATTTTGGAGGGTAGTTACCACACCAGGTCCTTTGCCTATGTATACCAACTTGCTGATATCTCAGTTCAGTTCAGTTGCTCAATCATGTCCAACTCTTTGCGACTTCATGGATTGCATGGAGGCTTGCCAGGCTTCCCTGTCCATCACCAATTCCCAGAGCTTGCTCAAACTCATGTCCATTGAGTCAGTGATGCCATTAATAAACAAACAAAAACAAAACCCCTTAGTAGTTTTGATTGAAACTCCATTGAATCTATAGATTAATTTGGGAAGAACTCACTTCTTCTCAATGTTGACAATATTGAATTCTTCCAAAGTATGAACATAATATCTCTCTATTTATTTAGGTCTCCCTTGATTCTTCTCATCATTGTCATGATGTAAAGCAACATTGTTTTACAGTTTTCAGCATAGAAATCTTACATACATATAATAAGATTTTAGTTTTGTGTTGTTAGTATGTATGAAATTCCTTTTATAAGTTTAAACTTCCATTGCTGCATTGTTAGGATATAGAATACAACTGATTTTTTAAAAATTATGCTGTAAACTTATAGAATTCACTTATTAATTCTAATAGATTGTAGATTTTATAGATTTCTTTGGGATTTTCTACATAATCATGTTATCTGCAAAGTACAAGATTTTTACTTCTTTCCTTCTAATCTGTATGTCTTTTGTTTCTTTTTCTTGCTTTATTGCATGATGAAGACCTCCAGCACAATGTTTAGTAGAAGCAATATCCCATAATATTCTATTTTGTCAAATGTATTATCATTTGACCACATGATGCTGTGATCACTCACCTAGAGCCATTCATCCTGGAATGTGAAGTCAAATGGGCCTTAGGAAGCACTGCTGCCAATAAAGCTAGTGGAGGTGATGGAATTCCAGCAGAGCTATTTCAAATTCTAAAAGATGATGCTGTGAGAGTGCTGGACTCAATATGCCAGCAGATTTGGAAAATATAGCAGTGGCCACAGGACTGGAAAAGGTCAATTTTCATACCAGTTCCCAAGAAGGGCAGTACTAAAGAATGTTAAAACTACTGGACAAATGCCCTCACTTCCCATGCTAGTATGGTTATGTGCAAAAGCCTTCAAGCTAGGCTTCAGCAGTACTTGAATCGAGAACTTCCAGATGTAAAAGCAAAGGAACCAGAGATCAAATTGCCAACATTTGTTGGATCATAGAGAAAGCAAGGGAATTTCAGAAAAACATCTAATTCTGTTTCATTGACTATGTGGATGCTCTCCAACCATCTTGTCCTCTGTCGTCCCCTTCTCCTCCTGCCTTCAGTCTTTCCTAGCATCCAAATCTTTTCTAATGAGTCAGATCTTCACATCAGGTGGCCAAAGTATTGGAGCTTCAGCTTTAGCATCAGTCCTTCCAATGAATATTGAGGGTTGATTTCCTTTAGGATTGACAGGTTTGATCTCCTTGCAGTCCAAGGGACTCTCAAAAGTCTTTTTGAGCACCACAGTTCAAAAGCATCATTTCTTTGGTGCTCAACCTTCTTAATGGTCCAATTCTCACATCCATAGTTGACTACTTGAAAAACCATAGCTTTGACTAGACGGACCTTTGTTGGCAAAGTAATGTCTCTGCTTTTTAATATGCTGTCTAGGTTTGTCATAACATTTCTTCCAAGGAGCAAGAGTCTTTTAATTTCATGGCTGCAGTCACAGTTTGCAGAGATTTTGGAACCTAAGAAAATAGTCTGTTACTGTTGCCATTGTTTCTCGATCTATTTGCCATGAAGTGATGGGACTGGATGCCATGATCTTCATCTTTTGAATGTTGAGTTTCAAAAATGTTAGTCAGTCCTAAAGGAAATCAACCCTGAATATTCATTGGAATGACTGATGCTGAAGCTAAAGCTCCAATACTTTGGCCACCTGATGCAAAGAGCCGACTCCTTGGAAAAGATCCTGATGCTGGGAAAGATTGAGGGAAGAAGAGGGTATCAGTGGATGAGATGGTTGGATGGCATCACTGATTCAATGGACATGAACTTGGGTAAACTCTGAGAAATGGTTAGGGACGGGGAGTTCTGCCATGTTGCAATCTATGGGGTTGCAAAGAGTTGGACATGACTTGGCAACCGAACAGCAACAACATTTTATCATTTTTATATATTGCTGAATCAATGCTAATATTTTATTAAGGGGCCTTATATCCATGTTCATGAGGAGTGTTAATCTGTAGGTTATTTTTTCTTTTTTAGTTTTTCTTTGTTTGGTTTCTTTTTTTTTTTTTGGTTTCAATATCAGGGAACTGCTGACCTCATAGAATTATTTGTAAAGTGTTCTCTCCTGGAGAGTTTTCTCATCTTCTGGAGGAGTTTTTATAGAATTTGTATTTTTTCCCCTTCAATGTTTAGTTCGAATTAATCAGTAAAGTCATCTGGGTCTAGAGTTTTCTTTTTGGGGAGTTTTATAAACAAATTCTACTTCTTTAATGAATATAGAGCTATTCAGGTTATCTGTTTTTTGAGTGAACTTTGCTAATCATGGAATGTATTGATTTCTTTTATGTTTCCAAATTTATTTTCATAACAGTTCAAGCCTTCCTTTATTATCATTTTAAGGTCTGTAGGATTTGCATGATGTTCCCTTTCATTTATGATACAGTTCTTTTGTATCTTTCTTTTGTTCTTGGCCAAGTCTGGCTAGAAGTTTATCAATCTTATTGATTTTTACAAAGAACCATCTTTTGATTTCATTGTTTTTTTTCCCCCTCTATTGCTTTCTGTTTTAAATTTTATTTATTCCTGATCTTATAATTATTATTTTCTTTCTCCTTTTTGCTTTGTTTAATTTTATATTCTAATTTGGTTTCTTAAAGTGAACACTAGGCTAATTTAGTTGAGATTTTTGTTATTTAATATAAACATTTAATGCTATAAATTTCCCTCTAAGCATTTGCTTTATCTGCAAGTTACATTTTAATTTTTATTAAATAAAAAAATGTTTACTAATTTCCCTTGTGGCTTTCTTTTGATGCAACTAAATATCCAATATATTTGAACATATATTGTTTAAAATTTTATTATGTGGGGATTTTCCAGATATAATTCTATTATTGAATTCTATTTTAATTTCATTATGGACAGAAAACATACTTCTCATGATTTTACTTCTTTTATATTATTTGCTTTTATCACTTTTGTGGTCTATTTTAATGAACATTCCAGGTACACTTGTAAAACACATGTATTCTGTTGTTGGGAAGGATGTTGTATAAATACCAAGTTAATAATTAGATAATTAAAATATATTGTGCTAGTTAATAATGCTGTCCAGAGCATAAATTCTTGCTGATTTTTTTTGACTATTCATTCTATTAATAATGAGAGAATAAAGTTTTTGAGTATAGTTTTTGACTTCTCTCTCCTTTCAGTTCTATCAGTTTTGGTTTATGTGTTTTCAAACATATTATTAGACATGTAAACATTTAGAACTATTATGTCCTCTTGATAAATTGATCCCTTCATTATTACTTAATGTCTCTGTTCCCTGTAATATTCTATGTTTTGAAGTCTCTTTGGTATCAGTATAGCCACTTCAGCTTCTATATAATTACTTTTGCAATACCACATTTTTCATTGTTAAACTTCAACTTGTTGTTTTGGTTGCTAAATTGTGTCTGATTCTTTTGCAACTCCATGTACTATAGCCCACCAAGCCTTTGTTCATGGGGGATTTCCCAGACAAGAATACTGGAATGGATTGCCATTTCCTTCTCCAGGGAATTTTCCTGACCCAGGGATCAAACTAGCATCTCCTGCATTGGCAGGCAGATTTTTTACCACTTAACCACCTGGGAAACCCAAATTTTAACTATTCTATATCTTTGTACTTAAATTAGATTTCTTATAAACAGCATATCACTTAGTCATCCATTTTTTAATCCAGTTTGAGAATCTCTGCCTTTCAGTTGGAGAGTTTACTCTTTATTTGTTTGATTGAGTTTAGATTTACCTGGTAGCTCAGACGGTAAAGCGTGTGCCTACAATGCGGGAGACCTGGGTTCAACTCCTGGGTTGGGAACATCCTCTGGAGAAGAAAATGGCAACCCACTCCAGTACTCTTGTCTGGAGAATTCCATGGATGGAGGAGCATGGTAGGCTACAGTTCATGGGGTTGCAAAGAGTCGGACACCACTGAACAAATTCACTTCACTTACTATGTTGCTCTTTGTTATCTATTTGTTCTTTCCATTCTTTGTTATTTCTCCCACTATATGAACCTTTTTAAAATTTTAACTTTTTATTAATTGAGTACTTTTTATGTTTTCATTTTATCTCCTATTGTGGAGAATTGGTTATATTTTTATACTTTATAATGATTGCATCATGGTTTGCAGCATACATTTTTATTAATAGCTTATCACAATCTATCTACCTTGAATCATTAACCACATATAAGTAAGAATCCCATTTTTCTTCTCCATTCTTTATGTTTTTGTTGCTACATATTTTAATCAGAGACATTACTTTGTCAACAAAGGTCCATCTAGTCAAGGCTATGGTTTTTCCAGTAGTCATGTATGGATGTGAGAGTTGGACTATAAAGAAAGCTGAGCGCTGAAGAATTGATGCTTTTGAACTGTGGTATTGGAGAAGACTCTGAGAGTCCCTTGGACTGCAAGGAGATCCAACCAGACCATTCTAAAGGAGATCAGTCCTGGGTGTTCATTGGAAGGACTGATGTTGATGCTGAAACTCCAATACTTTGGCCACCTGTTGTGTAGAGCTGACTCATTTGAAAAGACCCTGATGCTGGGAAAGATTGAGGGCAGGAGGAGAAGGGGACGACAAAGGATGAGATGGTTGGATGGCATCACCAACTCAATGGACATGAGTTCAGGTGAACTCTGGAGTTGGTGATGAACAGGGAGGCCTGGCCTGCTGCGGTTCATGGGGTGGCAAAGAGTCGGACACAACTGAGCAACTGAACTGATAACTGATTTTAATCTTACATTTTACAAATCCCAAAATAAAGCATTATGTTTCCTTATACAATCAATGATAGAACAAATTAAGTGAATAAAAATATTACATTTACCTCCATAATTACTATGTCCAGCACTCTACATTCCTTTATGTAAATGTGTTTCATTAACTATCATTTTTCTTTTCAGCCCATTTCTCTTGACTCATTTTTCTTCTTCCATTTATAGGCCACACTTTCATGATTCCTCACATGTCTACTAGTTTTTAATTCACTATTTGAAATGGTGAATCTTATATTGTTCAGTTCTGGGTTTTGTTGCATTCCTGTAAAATTACTGGGTTTTATTTGACAATTAAGCTACTTGTGAATCAGTTTGATCTCTTTAAAGCTTGTTTTGGAAATGTTTTAAAAGACAGAGAAATGTTAGTAAGAGGTAAAGAAACTCTTAAACATTCCTAGGAGGGTACAGATTGAAAGTAAACGGGCAATACACATTGGAAACTGAAATGTGAACACACTTGAGACTGAGAAAATACCCGGACATTTAATTTGTTCCCCTAGTGAGCCATGACCCTTTTGGTGTCCCTACTAAGTTTTCTGTGTAAGCAACAAAGTCTCTCCATTATGGCTAGTGGGAACTCAGACGATTCCTGGACTTGTGTGAACTCTGTAAACTGTTCTTGGCCTGTAATTGTCCCCTGCACCCACCCCCCCAGGAGCTGACCTTTGTCCAGTCTTCAGGAATTTCATCCTGTACACGTGAGGAAAGGTTTTCAGTCAACAATTCAAGGGAATTCCTATGCTGATTCATGGAGTTCTTTATCTGTGTATCTTCCCCTCTCCAATACTCTGCCTCAGGAATTCTCGCCACCTCAGTTTTGCTGGACTCTGACAGCTAACTTCTCAACTTATTGGGACCATCAGGTCATTTTGGTCCCCATTGCCTGCAATGTCTAGAAATTGCTTCAGGGCAGAAAGGATGGTGGGGTTCTCTTGTTTGTTTTCCTTCTTTCAGGGATTATAGTACAGCATGCCTCTCGTTCAAGATCAGAAAAATGTTGTTTCACTTATCTCCAGTTTTCTATTTGTTCACCTTAGGAAGCCAAGTCTGGACTCTCTTATTCCTATAAAGCCAGAATGGTTATTGCTTGATTATATGTTCACATTTCACTTACAATGTGTATTGCCCATTTACTTTCAATCTGTACCCTCCTAGGAATGTTTAAGGGTTTCTTTACCCCCGACTAACATTTATCTTTGTAAATCAAATAGATTTCAAGTTACATCTGATTTTTAAAGTTTGTATTTCATGATTACCAGTGAGGATAAGCACCTTTGCTTCATATGATTTTTTAAATATAAATTTTCCCTGTTTATATGCTTTGGCAATGGTAACCATGGACTCTTGCTTATCTGACACAGTCCTAGTGTATATGCAAGATGCATAAACTGCATTCGACGTAGAATATTTATTGTGCTTACTGATTTCTGGATTGAATTGTACTTTTCATTATTCAGTTCCTAGATTCGTTGTTCTAAATCCTAGATTTTCCTGCTTTCTCTTGCTTTTATTTGATCGATTACATTTCTTTTAATTTTACTTCTTTTATGTAGTATTTTTCTCCATGTGTATGTGTGTGTGTGTGGTTAGCTTTAAATTTTTAATATGCTTGCTGACTTGGAAAATGTAAAGTTAATCAATATTTCTACCCTCTTCCTGAACAAAACAAGAATGTTTGAGCATTTCAGCTTCCAACTATTATGCTCTATTTTACTTGATATTATTGTCCACTATTTTATTTTCCACCTTGTTTTTCAAATCCCAAGTCAAATATTTTCATTATATTTATCAGTCAAGTTTTGCTTTATGTCACCCACATGTTCACCAGTTTCTTTATTCACCATTACATTTTCCATCTTACTCTTTCTTTATGGGCTCAATTCCTTTCTACAATTTTTCTCTCAGTGGGAGTCCATGAGTTATAAACTCTCTTAATCTTTGAGTTTTTTAAAGTTATTTTTATTTTTTCCTTCACTTTATTTTTCCTTCACTTAGATCAGGATGGAAGCTGGGGTTGGGAGTTATTTTTCTTCAGCATTTTGAAGACTTGTTCCATTATCCTTTGGGTTAAATATTGCCATTGAGAAGTCTGCTGCCCAAGTAACTATTGTTTGTCTACAGAAAACCATCTTCTCTATTTTGTCTTTGACTTTTGTATTCAGCAGTTTCACTATGATATGTTTAGTTAGAGATTTTTTAATTTATTCTACCTGCACAGTATGCCTTTTTAAAAACATAATTAATCAAGTTTGTCCAATTCTGGACAGCTTTCCTCTTATGCATACTCAGTTGTTTTCTTCTAAAAATTCTATTAGGCATTTATGGTAGCTCTAATTCCATTCTTTATTTTGACACTTTTCATATTTTCCATCATTTCCTCACATCATATTCTACTTTGGTTAAAGTCTCCTGATCCAACTTCTAATTCATCTTTTCTCTTGTTTCCAAAATGCTTCCATTGAGCCTTTAGTGCCAAAGGCTGTATTTTAAAAAATTTTTATTTGGTTCGTTTTAATACTTTTTCTGTCTTCATAGTGACTTATGCATGTATGAGAATCTACATTACTTTTTAAAAGTCTTCATTCATTTTAAACATACTTGTTTTGTATTATCTTTCAGACTGCTATGTTGTCAACTTTCTGATGCTCAAATATTCCTGCTGTTGGTGTCTGTAGATTCTCACTCATGGTAGACCATTTCCATGTGTCTTCCTCTGATTTCCCTAGGTCTTGGTTTCTTCTTTCATTTATTCCTTTTCTTTTCTTAAGATTTTAAATTGTGCTTTACAAGATTGTTTTTACATAAATATCAAACATTTATATCTGCTTTTAGTGGTGTAAGACTTTCATGTTGTAATAATTTACCATCTTGCCAAAACCATAATCTTGGCTCTTCTTTCTTATTGACCATGCTTTCTATCATATTGGTAATCAAATGAAATAAAGGGTGTCACTTTGTCTTAACTGGGTCATTTCTATCTTGGCAAACTTCAAAACGAGATGGCAGCCATTTCCATTGACATCTGATCTTACTTTTAGCAATGTTGTTTTGATTGTGGACATCAAAAACAAGCAAAAAATGGAAACAAAAGCTTTGAAGTTTGACAGGGGGCAGGGATTATTCCAAAGACACAGGGGCATCTTCAACACTGAGGAGAAGGAGGAGCTGAACCTCAGGATGATTTAGAAAGTTGTCAAGTGCCTAAGCAGGGTTTATTCTGGATGTCCGGCCTCACTTCTCTCTGTGCGTCTGCCTTAGTCTTCTCTACTTTCTTTCAGATTGGCTTTTCCTGCGTCACATGTACATGGCCAAATGTGGCTATCAGCTTCCTGACAACCCAGCTCACCAGTTTACTTACTACTCTCTGTTCAAATGACTAGCTCAGGCTGAAATTAGTCTTTTGGTCTTCTTTCTCAACTCCTGGAGAGAGAAGATTGGATTAGCCCTGCTGGATCATGAGTCTAGGTTGATCCTCTCAAGTATGGACAATGAATGAGGACCATGTAATACAAACATAGCTTCTGGACCACACTCCTATGTCAGGCAGTAACCAAAGAATTGGGTGACCATGAATTGGTAAGACACCCCCCAGAAGATACTTACTACATTCCTAAACAGGACTGTTCTCCTTTGCATCATTTCTCACAAACTGACCTGGAGGCTCATAGATGATAACAATGAAGAGAAGTAGAAAGGGGTCTTAGCAGATGCTGTGAGCCTCAAGTTGTCATGGGGCTTTTCCACATGAGAGAAAGAATAAAGATCTAGCAACCGAAATGGAGAAGCGGAAGGTTGACTCTTTTTTTTTGTTTGTTTACATCCCCTTTTTATTTTTATTTTATTTTTTTTACTTTACAATATTGTATTGGTTTTGCCATACATCAACATGAATCCACCATGGGTGTACACATTTTCCCAATCCTGAACCCCGCCTCCCAGAGGGTGGGATGACTTGGGAGAATGGCATTGAAACATGTATAATATCGTGTAAGAAACGGATCGCCAGTCCAGGTTCGAGGCAGGATACAGGATGCTTGGGGTTGGTGCACTGGGATGACTCTTTCGATCTCTACATTTTCTAGATGCTATAGAGTGAGTGGAGGATAAAAGTCTCCCATTAAGAGGACTCTGGAGGAAGCCATGACCTCTGGGGTATCTGGGTTTTTATCAGAGCCAGAAGACAGAGAGCATTGGTGATGCATTTGAGCACACAAGATTTTTTTTTTTTACAATACAGTGGGACTGAATGGGTTACAGAGGAAAAGACTGAAGGAATAGTGATCAGTGAGAGACCCACTGGCAGGTGGGGGAGGCACAGAGCCGTGCAGGAAGAATTGTCAGGTGCACGTGAGCCGACACTAAGCGAGGAAGCAGGGAGAGCATGGGTGCAACTGACGAGAGCTTGCCACCTGTTGAACCTGGGGCTCAGGGGTCACTCGATTTCACTGTCTTTGGATGTATCTTATATGTTCTTCCCCTTTCCTTTTAACAGTTCTGTTCACTAAGTTTTCATCAACTTTCAGACACAGCCCAGTTCCCACTTCCCTTGGCAGGCCTTCCTGGGGGCTCTTTAACCTACAGCTCTCCTACCTCCTGTGTTCCTTCTGGTCACACCATTCATGTGTTGACTCCCTGTGGACCACCATGTGCTATTGTCCCCGGCTGCCACCTATTCCTATGTTATCATTTAACTACCCGTGGTTTCTGGTGTTTGCATTTACCAGTGAGCCTGGAAGAGCCATGAGGGGGAACCTGTCTTGCCGTTCTTTGTCCCTGCTGCAGCATGGCAGGTAGTGACTGTAACAAAGTAGATGAGCAGATGTTTAGGATGTATTTATACTAACGCTCTGGGTTCTTGTTTATGACCTTTGGCACATCACTCTGTGACGTTCAGTTTACTTAACTGTAAAGCAGAGATAATACCCTCCTCTTTCCATCCTTTTGTCTCTCAGTTGGTATTTCTTGAGCACCTACTCTGCATGAAGGTGAATGTGTGGAGTGAAAGCTTATTAGCAGGACCACTAGAAGCATCAGATAAGATACTGGACATGAAAAATGCCATGAAAAGCAAGAAGCACTTACAAAGGAAAGGCATTATTTAAACATTCACATTTAGACATTGGAACATTAACTAAATAATTTTCTAAGCTCCCTCCTGAGTCTCTTTAGCACTCTGTGTCTACAGTACCTGTATTATAGTACTTATTGCATTGTGTGATAGTTATTTGTGTATATTTCCATCTCTGCCCCAGACTGTGAGCTTCAACACTGAATCCCCAGTACTTAGCACAGTGCCTGCCACATAATAGGTCTCAATAAATATTTTAAATAAATTAATGAGTGAAAGAAAATCAGCCTGAAAGCATGCTCAGCCTATAAAAAATGTATTCAGACAGTAAGCATACTGACAAGAAGTCTGTCCTGAGAATCTTGTGGAGAGGTTTACAAAGGAAAAGAAAAAGTATAGATTTTGCCCTGGAGGAGCTTATAAATGGAATAGAGAAGCAGAGAACATGCATTTGAAAATGCCTTAGATGATTTATCAAATTACCTAAAAGTAGTTGTATTTTTCAACCAGGACACAGATGATGATGGATTTCAGAATAAAAGGCAAGAGGGGTTAATCAGGAGGAGCTTTTGTGAGAAACAGGGAATTATATAGGGAGGCACTGACAATATAAACAAAATTTACAGTCTACTACTTCATGGATGGAGGGATTACATGGACCACTGGTGATTTGCAAGGGTATTTAAGAGCTCTAGAGTCATAGTGTTTGTGGGAGATGCTCTGTCCCTCTGTTGGACACACATACATACACACACACGCACACACATGCATCTCTGTGGCTATAGTGGTGCGGTGATGGGCTTGAAGTGCTTCCTTTCTCTGGAGGGAAATCCTCTGCCCTCAAGTGCTTCTTGCTTTGCTTTCCCGTCGACCCTTTGAAGGTAGCAGATTTGCAGTTCTCAAGAGCTCTCTCAGGACAGGGCCTGCTCTGCAAGTGCTACCATTTCCAGGATGGAACACAGAACTCATTGGTGATGAGTCTTTGTTTCAATGCCTTTGATCATCTTAGGAACAGGTAATTTGAGTAAGCCAGCAAAGCGCAGAGCCATGATGACAACTGTTTCTTTCTCAAGGTAGGAGGTGGAAGGCACCCTGCTTTTTGAGGGTGTAACTTATTGTCTGGTTCACAGTCTGCCCTCCTCAAACAACATCCAGAGATATGGCTGCAGGGCTCAGCCTACAATAACTGTTCTATGTTCATTGATTCAACAAATGCTTATTGTACTGCTATGATGCATTAGCTATTATTCTAGGTGCTGAGGATGGAGCTGCAAGCATGGGGGAAAAGTTCACTAGTTTCACAGAGATTATATTTAAGTGAGAGAAAAGGAAAATCAGCTAGTTAATTTTATATCAGCAAGTTAATTTTATACTGTTAAGAAAATAAGCAATCGTGTCCTAGAGAAGTCTCAGGGAAAATCTCCCTGAAGTTGCAATATCTGAGCCACAAGCTTGACAATAATGAGGAACAGGACTTCTTCTCTGGTGGTACAGTGGATAAGAATCCAGCTGCCAATGCAGGGGACATGGCTTTGGCCCCTGGCCTGGGAAGGTCCCACATGCCTTGGGAAAATTAAGCCCATGCACCGCAACTACTGAACCCAAACTGTAGAGCCTGCGCTCCACAACAAGAGAAATCACTGCAATGAGAAGCCCGAGCACTGCAATGAGGAGTAGTGCCTGCTGCAACTAGACAGAGAGCCTGCAAGCAGCAGTGAAGACCCAGCACAGCCAAAAGCAATAAATAAATAGTTTTTTAAAAAAGAATAATGATGAACCAGCCATACAAAGAACTAAGACAAGGTCATTCCAGGCAAAGAAGTATAAAGCGTAGATGAAGAAGCTTCTGCGGAACTTCAAGGTGTGGACATGTGCTCACTCACACACCTGAGCACACACACGCATATGTGTGCACATGCACACACACAAACACACACTGGAATAAGAGCTTTTCAGGAATCAAGATAGAAGACAGTGAAGGCCAGATCATGCAGGCTCAGTGCCCCCATAGTGATGCACTGGGATTTTATTCCAGGGGCAATAAGAAGCTGGGAGTGATGTGAACCCATAAGAAAGACTTAGGACCTAGCCTGTGTCATGGGAGATGGCAGCTGTTGTGCAAAATTTTAGTCGTGGTACAACTTCCCATACGACCCTAGCCTTTCATCTCTCCCAAACCATGGAAATTGCCATGTGGAGAGATGGTCCATGATCCTCAAAGGCTGCTTTAAGATACGTCAAACTGCAAAGCCCAGAAATTTGAGACTACTTCTCTCTTGTGGGCACCTTAAAAAAGGCCAATGAGTGGATGGAAGACGGATCAAAACTCTTTGTCTCGCCAGGGATCACCAAAAATCACTGAGGTCACCTTGGAATTATTTCAGACACACCAGCGCCCCTTCTCCATTGAAATATTCCTGAGAAGCATCTTGTTTCTTGGGATATTCCGTTATTTTCTTCTCTGGGAACTTTCTATTATCCCATACTTTTCCCCTGATGACTTAGCCCAACTCTTTCCTCACAAACAAGAATGTCAGATCAAAAAGGCATATTAAAGAATATCTCATCCAATCCACTTGGTTTGTAAATGAGAAAGCGGAGAGTCAGAGAAGGCGAGTGACTTGATAAAAACCATAAAATCCACGTCTTTAGGCTTTAGTCTTTTCCCCTTCCAGCATACTTGGCTAGCATGAAAGAAGACACCTTGATTCAGAAAAAGAGCCCCCCCATTCAACAACCAATTCAATTTGCCAGCACAGTCTGGGAAGTAAAAACGGAATAGCCGTGATTCACCAGTTATCTCCTTAAGCTCAAGATTCTATAACTCAGAACCTCCAAAATAAGCAGGAAGAGTGATCCTGGGGGCTGAAAATCTCATCAGTGTTTTCATATATTCAGGAGGTTGAGGTTTTAGATAAGGATGTTGGTGGTGATAGGGGTAGGGGTTGTTGACAGCAAGTACATGCTCTTAATTCATGGGTGCCAAGTGGCTCACCTTGGGAACTGGGAAGACAGGGTGCAGGGCAGGGAAGGGCCAGCTCTGTTTGAGGGGTGAAGGGGATGGGCCCTGGTAATCCAATATCCTCTTGGAGCCACTCAGTGCTCCAATCCAAATCCATCATTGCAAATGAACCAGGTGACAGGATTAAATATCCCCTAATTGCAGTCCCCAGGGAGGGGCTGTGCCAGCTGTCTCCTCCACATGCCTAGCCCAGCAGATGGGAGATCAGATATCAAAGGGTCACTTCTGATGGCCCACGAGGCAGCCTGGGTCCTGGCCACCTGGGCCGAGTAGAAGGAAGAGAGGAGGGCAGATTGGGGTGCTGTAATGGGTCTGAAAACCAGAATATTTAGTACCATCTGCCCCTCGGCATCTATGTAGCAAGGTCTGCACTACTCCGTGGCTGCTGCTGCTTTACCCTCCTCATTCACCAGGACAAGACTTGAGCCACTGCACCCTCTCCTCCTGCCCTCTGAAATTCACTGCAAGAAATGGATTTCTGCCTCAGAAAGCCTGATACACCCAAGGGCATGAGGAAGTCCACCTGCCTGGCCCCTGTTCCCAACTTGCTCCTCACTGCCTCAGAGGCAAAGATTTCTCATCATTCCTTCCAGACCTCTTGGAAAAGAGATTCTATAGGGTTGTTAAGTTATGTGTTTTTGCATCCTGGGCTTCAGTGAAGAGCAGGTTCTCCAAATTTCCTGAGGACCAGGCAAGAAGAAGAGGGACTTACTTTTGGGCTCAAGAAATGGACTTGAGTAGCACGCAAAGTTCCAGGCCACAGGAGGCTCTCTTGGTGCAGTTGACCAGACAGAAAACCTAAAGCAGAGGAAGAGCAGTGTGACTTCTGACAGGCTCTGGATTCTTCTTCTGAGACCTTCCCACTTGGGAAGCTCTGCTCTTATCTCTCCTCCAGACGGTTCTCACTCAAATCAGCTCCCATCTAAGGGTGCTGGCAGTTCTGTGTGAATAAGATGCATTTGCATTGAGCTGAAATCATGATATTGTAAAGTCAGCAGGAGCCAGGTACACGGCAAGAATAGCTCCCCATCCCGGGACGGAGAGACCACAGGCAGAAAGAAGGCTTGTGTTCTGGGGCTCCAGCAAAAGCTAGAAACAGACATCGAAAGTAGTTCTTGGTCCATGATGAGAGAGCTGCAAAAGACTCCAGTGACCTTTGAAACAGTGTGATTGTTGAGAGAGACAAGACCTCCACAGATGGGTCAGGACACAAGTCTGTTTTCTCTGGGGCAGTGTGAGAGCTCTGGATATTCAGCCCCTGGACTTAGAAGAGGGTCTGATGCTGCTCCAGCTCTAACTGTCATTTTTTTTATAAAGGATAGTCTTTTATAGTCTTGGAAATATGCTAAGAGCAAAGGTGACTAAGATAAATGCTGTCTTCAACCCCAGGGATCATGCACCTGTTTGACTTAAGAAAGTCACTTCAACTTCATCATCCATCAAATGGAAGTTATCACATCTACCCTAGGTCCTTTGAAGTATTGCTGAGAAGCTCACATGAGATGACCGAGGGAAAACTGCTCTGGAAAAGCTCTTTGGGAGGTGCTATGAAAGTGAGCAGTATTTGGGAGTCGCGCTTCAGCTCAGAGAACAATGTAGCTTTGTTGCCAGGGAGCTGAGTCCTCCTTCCCTTTCTCCCCGGCTTACCCCTCCCCTTACTCTAAACAGAGATGTAGTCCAAAGAGAACAATCCCATGCTTGATGATAAAAGGGACAATGGGATTTCTGAGTGGTCCTCTGGGCCCACAGACAGGAGCCCTGCAGTCCAGGATGCCAAACAAACCAGGTGACTTTGGAGCGAGGCGGCAGCTGAGCTATAGGCTAAGAACAAAGGACTTGGCCCCTTTCCGCATCTCTGCAGTGGTCACACACCAGCTGAGCGTGTCAGTGTCTACTTGTGTTCCAGTTTTAGGAAAACCAGAAACCTGGAGTCTCGACAGAACTCTCCACCCCCTAAAAATGATAGAGAAGGATGATTCCTGATAATGATGTTGGGGACTAGCAGTGTGTTCTCATATAGGCCAGTGGGCCCAAATGCTGGAATTACCTGGGAAATTAGTCGACATACAGATATCCAAATTCTACCATGAGAGATTCTGATTTTGAAAGTTTTGTTGATATAACCTCAGAAAGGATTCTGATCCACCAGAAAGCTTGAGAACCTCATATACAGACAATCTACCCACATCTTGTCTGTTTTTATTATATGCTCAAGATAGATCACAGAACAGATCCTCAGTAAGTGTTTGTTTACTAAGTAAATAAATTCATTAAAATATATCCAAATACACTCAAGTAAAAGCAATGCATGGCAAAAAAAAAAAAAAAAAAAAACTTTTTTTTAATGGTTTAGAAGTCTTCTAGGACCCACCTGTATCTGACTTTCTGACTCTCAGTTCTCAGGATACAAAATTGAGAAACCTTCATTTAAGTTTTTTGTGCTTTCTATTAGGTTTGTTCTGAATAAATGGAACTTTGCTCCCATTGGCGTAAGATAGAGCTTGATGTAAGAATGGTTTATCCTGTTCCTTCTTCCAATATATTTTATTACTTTATTAATTCATTATCAGTTATGATAATAATGTTGCTGCTGTTCAGCTGCCCAGTTGTGGCTGACTCTTTGCAACGCCATGGACCATAGCACGGCAAGCCTCCCTGTCCCTCACCATCTCCTGGAGCTTGCCCAAGTTCATGTCCATTGCACTGGTGATGCCATCCAGGCATCTCATCCTTTGATGCCCTTTTCTCCTTCTGCCCTCAATCTTTCCCAGTATCAGGGACTTTTCCAATGACCCAGCTGTTCACGTTAGGTGACAAAAATACTGGAGCTTCAGCTTCAGCATTAGTCCTTCCAATGAGTATTCAGAGTTAATTTCCTTTAAGATTGACTGGTTTGATCTCCTCGCTGTCCAAGGGACTCTCAGGAGTCTTCTCCAGCACCACAGTTCGAAGGCATCAATTCCTTGGTTCTCTGCCTTCTTTATGGTCCAACTCTCACAATCATACATGACCACTGGGAAGACCATAGCCTTGACTATACAGACCTTTGTCAGCAGAGTGATGTCTCTGCTTTTCAACACACTATAGTAAATGCTTTACTTGCATCATCTCATTTCCTCATTAGAGATCTTATGAAAGAGATAGGGAATTATTATCCCCACTTAACGAGTGAAAAAGCTAATGCATTAGGAGGCCATATAGCTCAGCTCTGCACTCACCCAATTGGAAAACAGCAGGATCAGACTCTTGACTCGAAATCTGATATTCTTCATGCTCTAACAAGCTTCCCCCAAAACACTGCAGATCTGAATCCAGTGACCTCCCACGTATGTCACTCCAAATGTGCAAACTAGGATGACTGTAAGCATCCACAAAGCACCAGGATAAGTTCCCTTACCAAAGAATTCCTTTCAACAAAACTCTTCATTTTATGTAGGATCATTAAGAGGTTAAGACAGATAATGTAAAGAATCATTCACTGCTAATTAAAATGCAGGCAAATCATCTCTGTAATAATAATGTAAGTTATTGGGAAAGGGGAACTCATTCTTTTAAAAACATCTGGCTTATATGTGACCTTTTAGGAGTATACCTGTCACAGGGAAGACAGGTGAATGTACACACTCATATAAAGACTTGCATAGGAAATCCAGTCCTGAACTGAAAATAAATGGACAAATAAGCTGCTTTTCTTTTTTTTTCTCCCAGAGCTAGGTTCTAATGCCTCAGAATGTTCTAGCACCCCAGCCACTGCAATCAGTCAGATCAGAGGCTCATGTATTTTCTTCTGGGCAGCTTGGGCTGAAAGAAGCTTTTGATGGAGTCCAACAAAATCAGCAGAGCCTTAGGCTGCATCCAGATGAAGCCCAAAGAATGAAAATGATGGCGATTTTCTGAATACTCTAGAATTCTGGATTTTGAAAATGTCATTTGTTTCAGATACAAAGATAATGACTGAATATTTAATCTGACCTATTATCCTAAATACTTTAAGCAATGCCTATGAAATCCATGACTTTCTTTAACTCCTGGCTTTGGCCATTTTGAGCAGAACTGATCCATTAATTTATCCTAAAGTCAATTTGATTAAATAGTCAATCAATTCAGTTTAACATCTGGCTATTCCAATGAATGGGCTAACTGACAAAATAGACCAATAACCTTGACAATGGATCTTGGAGCCTGTAAGAAGTAGAAGTCACCAGCTTCTCAATATGAGGCCACTTGCTATAAAGCAAGGGCTGAGGCAGACATGACTGGAATAAAGATGCTCTTTATCCTCTATAGATGTCTCTGGGACCCAGAAAGATGTAGTTATTCCTCTGGAGAATCCTGGTTGCCATATGGAATAGCCTGGCTCCCCACCAGCTCTCCCATCCATGCCCCGCCACCCCTGCCCTTACCACCACCCCGCACACCACTTCCAGCCAGCTCACAGGCATCTAGGTCCCCTAACAGAGGCTGGGGATTGGTCAGGCCATTCATTGGTTCTGAAGTTTCTTCTACTTAAACCAATTTGTTAGGTGCTTCGTGATTTACGGCCACAGTGGAAAATGGGGCTGGGTATTGATTCTTGGCCTTTTCTATTGCAAATGGGTGTAATGTTTTATAGTATGTCAGAATAATAGCAGTGGGCACTCTATCAATGTCAAATGTTAAAAATGATCAGCTATTGTGATGTAGGAGATTAAATATGAAAGCTTGATGGGTATATAAAAGTGAAATGGCAATAATAAAGGGATTTTTATGTTCAGCTCATTGCTCTTTGGAATCCACCCGGGGAGCTATTAGAACCAATTGTGCTGATCAGTAACATATCACCATGGGTTAAAGGACGAGACAGGTGTGCCACACCCTAGGCGCTGTTGAGCCTGGCACAGTGGAATGAGAGGACTCAAGTGGAGAGAAAAGAGTTCACTGGGCCTTTTCAGATCTCTGGAAAGATGGCAATCCCATTCGGTGCAACCACAGAATGTTACAACTGGAATAACTCTCATAGGTCACTTTGTAGAGTCAATCTTCCCTATTAAAATCCAGGGAATTGAGGCCCAGAGAAAGAAAACTATGCCCAAGGTCACACAGGGCTTCCTAAGAGGCTGTAGTGGTAAAGAACCCGCCTGCCAATGCAGGAGACATTAAGAGACTTGGGTTCAATCCCTGGGTCAGGAAGATCCCCTGGAGAAGGAAATTGCAACCCACTCTAGTATTCTTGTCTGGAGAATCCTGTTGACAGAGGAGCCTAATGGGCTACAGTCCATGGAGTTACAAAGAGTTGGACATGACTGAAGCGACTTAGCACGCACACAAGGTCACGCAGGCAGTAAGTGACAGAGTTGGACGAAACCCATGTCCAGGCTGGAAATCTCCTCAATGTCTGTTCTCCTCTGCCATAGGTGTCTGATGCCCTTGTGTCCTCCAGATCAGCACTACTCAATGGAAATATGATGAAAACTGTATACATGCCTTAAAATATTCTAGTAGCCACATGAAAAAAAAAAGGGAAGAGAAATAGGTGAGATTTCATCTTAAGGCATTTTATTTAACCTAACATAGTCAAAATATTATCCTTTCATCATGTAATCCATGTAAAAATTATTGAGGAGACGTCTCTGGTGGTCTGGTGGCTAAAAATCCGCCTGCCAATGCAGGGGACACGGGTTTGATCCCTGGTTCAGGAAGACTCCACTTGCCATGGGGCAACTACTGAGCCCATGCCCTAGAGCACATGCGCTGCAAAGAATAGCCCCCACTCGCTGCAGCTGGAGAAAGCCTGCACACAGCAACAAAGACCAAGTGCAGCCAAACAGAAATAGAAAAATTTTTAAATATATCGAGATAGTTTACACTCATTTTTTCATACTAAGTACCTGGATGTATTTTACAATTTTGGCACATGTCACTTTGGACTAGCATATCCAGTGCTCCACAGCCATATGGGATAGTGGCCTCAGCTGTAAACTGAGATGCACGGAGCCCTGGGGAACGCACCCATATCCCCTAGGGTGGTATGTAGGGCTTAGAGGAAGGCATATGTACTTTGAAAAAGAAAATAAATACTATTAGTATAATACATTTGGAATTTTTTTAAACAAAAATTTCTTTTATAAGCACAGACAGTAAACCTTGACAAAATCAAGCATATTAATCAGTCACTACATGAGACCATCAGTCACTACATGAGACTTTTCAAGAGGGTTGGAAAGTATATTAGAATTTCTGGGCGTTGTAAGGGGCTGGAGAAATTTTTTTATATATGCCAAAAAAGAATAAGACTTTACAAAGACTAAGAAACTGACTAACCTTTGGGGCAGAGCAATTTCCCAGGTGATGTTGTCATCATAAGTTACTGAACTCATTTTCCGAGGGAAGAACCAAGTTGGAGAGCTGTAGTATCTCATATGGAGGTTGCATTAAGTCTTTGACTTTATGTCAGAGACCAGGGAACCTTTGAGGATTTGCCTGAGTCACCAATGCCCTTTTCTCAAACACGCAGTGGAATGGCAACCTTGCAAGGATGCCATTTGCAGATAAGTCCATCCATGCCCTGGAACATCCACTGGGTACCCCTACGGTGGGGGAAGAAGTCATAGTCCTCAGTTCCAACCTGGAGATCTGCCCACAGCCAGAGGGTGGGGAAGCAGGAGCTGGGGCAGAGTGGCCGTCAGGGTGCCATGCAGCCACCTCTGTGTTACCCATTCCTGAAAGCAAGCCAGCCAAGTAATGCACACAGAGCCAGCCTGAGAACTAACACCGGGTCCCTTTCAGCAGAGACAGGTTGTCATTCTGACAGCCATCAAGCCAATCAGAAGGGTAAATTAAGGTGTCCTTCTCTTTTTTTGGAGGGTAAGGGGTGGTTAAAATGCTGATCTCCGAGTGACAGGTTTCTGAGCTGAGAGTGAGCTGCCACTGCTGCTGTCCTCACTCTGGAGCTTCTCAGGAAGAGCATGTCAGGGAAACCAGCAGGCTCCTTACAGACCCGCTTTGCTCCCTAAGGGCATCCAGGCACAAGTCATGCTGTCTGATCTGCCCCTGGGGACCCAGGGGACGAGAATGCCAGTCTCCACCCGTTTCCAAAGCACTTGGAGCCAGGGATCAACTTTCCACTTTTGGGGGAGAAACTCCTTTTTCTCACCTTAATTGCAGCATTAATAATTAAGTGGGTGCTTTAATGATGCGGGCATCTCGGGCGTTCCAGGGTGACATTGGAAATGCACACACACAGATGCATGCACCTTTGTATACTTATGTGCATTCTGGAAGCCAGTCATCAAATCACTTAAAAAATTATTGTAAGCAAAAATTTTAAATAAAAAACAACAAGGGATGGATGTGTGCTTAATTACAAGAGGACTTTATTAGCTGGCACTAATTAAAGCGTGTTATGAAGTCTGACAAATGTCTAAAATTACTCACTTTGGTAAATAGTTTTGACGCTAGTAATTTGTTTACAACTAGAACTTGGTGGAAAAGTTCAAGTAATTTTCTTTTTGCCTGGGTAGCACATTATGTGATGTCTAGGGGGGTAATTAACGATTAGTGGTTTAACGACAGAGGCACATTCATTATCCTGTTTTCTGATTTCCGCCAGGACTTTCATGCTGAGCAATCAAGCCATGCCCTTTCCACCTGCCTGTGAATTGACCTCCTGCTGATGAGCCCATTTCACAGATGGGTTTTCCTGAGGCCAAATGACTGAGACATGTTTAACATGGACACTTCCCACTCTTTACAGAAGAGGGAATCTTCTAGTTGACATGTTCCTTATATGCCCTTCATTATGTGGGTGCCTCTGGGCTGTGGGAAGTCACTGCTATGAATCTGCTGCTTTGACTCTTTTCCAGGAGCTCTAGGCTGACCCAGAAAATAGCAATTCCATTCTCCATTCCTGAGTGAGAAAGGCCTTCCCTGGCCCCCTCAACGGTCCTTGCCTGTTGGCCACCTTGTATGTTCTTCCTTCTCCTCACCCCACCAGGGCAAGGGCAGAACTCTGCCATTATCCACACACACTGCACTGTCTACAGATAAAATCCAAAAAGCCTCAAGTCATCTTTTTTTTTTTTAAATAGTTTTGGGCTACCCAGTTCGTCTCCAATGCAAATCATTCAATATCACAGTAATCCAAGTCTATGCCCCAACCAGTAACACTGAAGAAGCTGAAGTTGAACGGTTCTGTGAAGACCTACAAGACCTTTTAGAACTAACACCCACAAAAGATGTCCTTTTCATTATAGGGGACTGGAATGCAAAAGTAGGAAGTCAAGAAACACCTGGAGTAACAGGCAAATTTGGCCTTGGAATGAGGAATGAAGCAGGGCAAAGACTAATAGAGTTTTGCCAAGAAAATGCACTGGTCATAGCAAACATCCTCTTCCAACAACACAAGAGAAGACTCTACACATGGACATCACCAGATGGTCAACACCAAAATCAGATTGATTATATTCTTTGCAGCCAAGGATGGAGAAGCTCTATACAGTCAACAAAAACAAGACGAGGAGCTGACTGTGGCTCAGATCATGAACTCCTTATTACCAAATTCAGACTGAAATTGAAGAAAGTAGGGAAAACCGCTAGACCATTCAGGTATGACCTAAATCAAATCCCTTATGATTATACAGTGGAAGTGAGAAATAGATTTAAGGGCCTAGATCTGATGGATAGAGTGCCTGATCAACTACGGAATGAGGTATGTGACATTGTACAGGAGACAGGGATGAAGACCATCCCCATGGAAAAGAAATGCAAAAAAGCAAAATGGCTGTCTGAGGAGGCCTTACAAATAGCTGTGAAAAGAAGAGAAGCGAAAAGCAAAGGAGAAAAGGAAAGATATAAGCATCTGAATGCAGAGTTCCAAAGAATAGCAAGAAGAGATAAAAAATCCTTCCTCAGCGATCAATGCAAAGAAATAGAGAAAAACAATAGAATGGGAAAAACTAGAGATCTCTTCAAGAAAATTAGAGATACCAAGGGAAAGATGAGCTTTCACCTTTCATGCAAAGATGGGCTCGATAACGGACAGAAATGGTATGGACCTAATAGAAGCAGAAGATATTAAGAAGAGGTGGCAAGAATACACAGAAGAACTGTACAGAAAAGAGCTTCATGACCCAGATAATCACAATGGTATGATCACTCATCTAGAGCCAGACATCCTGGAATGTGAAGTAAAGTGACCCTTACAAAGCATCACTACGAACAAAGCTAGTGGAGGTGACAGAATTCCAGTTGAGCTATTTCAAATCCTGAAAGATGATGCTGTGAAAATGCTGCACTCAATATGCCAGCAAATTTGGAAAACTCAGCACTGGCCACAGGACTGGAAAAGGTCAGTTTTCATTCCAATCCCAAAGAAAGGCAATCCCAAAGAATGCTCATACTACCACACAATTCCACTCATCTCACATGCTAGTAAAGTAATGCTCAAAATTCTCCAAGCCAGGCTTCATCAATACATGAACCATGAACTCCCTGATGTTCAAGCTGGTTTTAGAAAAGGGAGAGGAACCAGAGATCAAATTGCCAACATCCTCTGGATCATGGAAAAAGCAAGAGAGTTCCAGAAAAACATCTATTTCTGCTTTCTTGACTATGCCAAAGCCTTTGACTGTGTGGATCACAATAAACTGTGGAAAATTCTGAGAGAAATGGGAATACCAGACCACCTGACCTGCCTCTTGAGAAATCTGTATGCAGGTCAGGAAGCAACAGTCAGAACTGGACATGGAACAACAGACTGGTTCCAAATAGGAAAAGGAGTACGTCAAGGCTGTATATTGTCACCCTGCTTCTTTAACTTCTATGCAGAGTACATCATGAGAAACGCTGGACTGGAAGACACACAAGCTGGAATCAAGATTGCCAGGAGAAATATCAGTCACCTCAGATATGCAGATGACACCACCCTTATGGCAGAAAGTGAAGAGGAACTAAAAAGCCTCTTGATGAAAGTGAAAGAGGAGAGTGAAAAAGTTGGCTTAAAGCTCAACATTCAGAAAATGAAGATCATGGCATCCGGTCCCATTTTTTCATGGGAAATAGATGGGGAAACAATGGAAACAGTGTCAGACTTTATTTTTGGGGGCTCCAAAATCACTGCAGATGGTGATTGCAGCCATGAAATTAAATGATTCTTACTCCTTGGAAGAAAAGTTATGACCAACCTAGATAGTATATTCAAAAGCAGAGACATTACTTTGCTGACTAAGGTCCGTCTAGTCAAGGCTATGGTTTTTCCTGTGGTCATGTATGGACGTGAGAGTTGGACTGTGAAGAAGGCTGAACACCGAAGAATTGATGCTTTTGAACTGTGGTGTTGGAGAAGAGTCTTGAGAGTCCCTTGGACTGCAAGGAGATCCAACCAGTCCATTCTGAAGGAGATCAGCCCTGGGATTTCTTTGGAAGGAATGATGCTAAAGCTGAAACTCCAGTACTTTGGCCACCTCATGCGAAGAGTTGACTCATTGGAAAAGACTCTGATGCTGGGAGGGATTGGGGGCAGGAGGAGAAGGGGACGACAGAGGATGACATGGCTGGATGGCATCGCTGACTCAATGGATGTGAGTCTGAGTGAACTCCGGGAGTTGGTGATGGACAGGGAGGCCTGGCGTGCTGTGATTCATGGGATCACAAAGAGTCAGACACGACTGAGCGACTGAACTGAACTGAACTGAGGTGGCGCTCGTGGTAAAGAACCTGCCTGCCAATGCAGGAAACATGAGTCTCAGCTTCGATCCCTGGGTTGGGAAGCTCCCCTGGAGGAGGAAATGGCAACCCACTCCAGTATTCTTGTCTGGAGAATCCCATGGACAGAGGAGCCTGGCAGGCTACTGTCCATGTGGTCACAAAGACTCAGACACGACGGAAGTGACTTAGCACTCAGTCAGTTTACAGTGTGTCAGGTAGAGTGCAAAGTTAGTTTAGGTGTTAGTTTCAGGTGTAGCACAAAGTAGTCCTTTTCAGATACTTTTCCGCAATAGGTTATTACAAGATATTGAATATAGTTCTCTGGGTTATACAGTAGGCCCTTGTTGTTTATCTATTTTATATATAATGATGTGTATCTATTAATGCCAAACTTAATTTATCCCTCTCCCCAACCCCAAAACATTTTAATTGTCTGTGTGACCAGGAATATATGCTCCTAATACTGCTCTTTGACTTGGTTTTTATGTCTGCCTTAGAATGGTTCAATGCCCTGCTCTAAGCAATGTAACTGGGGGACAGGGGAATGGACTAATTGACCTCCTGGGACTCCATCTAGTCTGTAAATCTGAGACAACGAAAGGTCACTTCTTAGTCTACTCGGAGGCTTGCCTCCCACTGTTTGTAACCTAGGCATACTTCCTGGAGGCAAGAAGACAGACTTGGAAGGAGATAGCACTCAAGAACATTCTCCACTTCGTCATACAGACCCTCAGATGATTCCCCCTCCTTCTCCTTTTTTTTTTTTTTTTCTTCTTCTTTTTCTTAAACCAAAGTTTGAAGCTAAATCCACTGTGGGCTCAAGGAGGCACTTTAAACTTCACTCGCTTCGAAGTTTAAATGGGAAGACTTGACAGGTATGCTAATGCTCTTCTATTAAGTCTGCAGAAAATGACATTAAAGGTATTGGTTAAAGACACGGCTCAGTGTTTGAGCAGTTTAATGAAGTGTTACACACAAGCTGACCTTGTAGAGGGAGAAGCTCGCGGCTCTCTCTGCGTTTCGGGAGGCCCTGGCCACTCTGTTTGACATCTGAGCTTAACACCAACCCCAGACTCATTACTGTCTGCGAGGTTCCAGGAACTGCCAAAGGGGAGACCAGCCTTTGCTTGTAAAGTCCAGTGACAGCAAGGAGAGGTAAAAATAGTGACTCCTGATCCTCGGCGGCGTAAAGCCAGAGGTGCCGATTTGAATGACATGTTCGCTTTTCATAAACATGGGCTGTGGTCCCCTGGAGGAGCCGGAGCAGGAGGGGCTCCTAGGGCGGGCAAGTTGGACAGGGTCAGCCAAGTGTGAAGGCCAGAGCTTCCTGCTGGCATCTGAGCACCAGGTGAGCTGGTGGAGTGCACAGGGGGGTCTCTGCCAGTAGAGTGGGTAGCCCCACAGAGAGTCCAGGATGGGGTCCTTTGAGACTGCAGCAGCACGGGAAAGATGTTAACCCCTAGAAAAGGGTGGGATCCCAAGACCCCAACAGAAGCTTCATTCCTTTACCAGCTTGTTCATTCATTCACCATGTGTTTTTGAGCCCCTGTTGTGTATCACTTTTCTCTCCAATGCCCCCAGTTCACTGTGCTGCAGCATGCTATGGTCTGCAGGTTCCTAGAACATTCAAAGGCTCCTCCCTACCACAGGGCCTTTGCACATCCTTTCCCCTCTGCCTGTAGTTCTCTTCTGAGATTGTTTTAAAGATAGCCACTTTAAGCCTTCTGATACCAGCTTACACATACTCTTACCAGAGGGGTATATGGGCAAGCATTACAGAAGTTTAAGGTCCATAGGTCTTGCTTGGGACATAACAATAATTTTTATTATACTTAAATATAATTGTTATTATATTTATTGAGAATCCCTTGGACTGCAAGATCAAATCAGTCAGTCCTAAGGGAAACCAACCCCAAATGTTCATCGGAAGGACTGATGCTGAAGCTCTCATACTTTGGCCACCTGATGCAAAAAGACTCGATGCTGAGAAAGATTGAAAGCAAAAGAAAAGAAGGAGGTGGCAGAGGATGAGATGGTTAGATAGCATCACCGATTCAACGGACATGAATTTGAGCAAACTCTTCAAGACAGTGGAGGACAGAGGAGCCTGGCATGCTGTAATCCTTGGGGTTGCAGAGCAGGACATGACTTGGTGACTGGACAACAAAAAATTACATATATTAGGCTTATGATCCTTTCCTTTTGCTTTCAAGTGGCTCCTTATACCTTCCAAAGTTCCCTTATATGTTATCCCATTTGGGGTTTCCAGTAACCTCCTAAGGCAGGCAGAGGATTTGCTGGCTGTTCTTGTGTCGAGACAAGTAGCCTGAGGCCAGCAGAAGCAGTGAGGATCCGAGGAGACCCACTGGACTCACACCAGGATTCAAGATACCTGAATCCCAAAGCAGAGCCATGTCCATCACTGCAAATATTCCCCGTAGCTCTCTGTCAATGAAGTGGATACACACTTGAGGCCTGGAAAGCGGCTCTCAGAGCCCCTCCTCGTGGGGAGACGTGACAGGTGAATGCGCAGCCACGTCACCAAGAGCTGGGATTCCTGGGTCAGGCACCATGCTGGCAGGGCAGACACAGAGGGCAGCCTTGCCCTCTGGAAGCCTGTGCCCGCAGTCTGAGGGGCAACGCAAGGAGCCTTTGACACGTGTCTTTTGGTCCTTTCCCTTCTTCCCTTCTCCTGTCTCCTTAGCCTGTGCTCAGAGCTGCCCCTGCTATAGTCACGCTGGCTTGTTCAAGCAGAATGCCTTGGAGGAGGAGCCCCGTCCAGGCTTTCTAGGGGAGAAATTCATCCGTCAGTGGCCATCTGTTGAGCACGACCTCTGTGCCCTCCCCTCTGTTCAGACTCTAAAAATAATGCCTGATGTTATTTGAGCGCCTGCCCATGCAGGTTTTGCACTTAGTCACTGAAACATACTACCTCCCTCCACCCTCCCCTCACAGCAACCCTAGGAGACGGGGGTCCCCTCTGTCCCCATCTTGCAGGTGAGAAAACTGGGATTAGAGAACTAAATAAGGTGTCTAAGATCACAGAGTGATAACAGCCTGGCTGTGAACTCAGGGTTGTTTGACTCAGGATCACTCAGAGTCAGGGCCCAGAGGACTCTGCGCAGTTGTAGTTGTTGAGAGTGGCGCCCCCTGGAGGCATCAGCGCCCAAGCTGGACAGCTGCACAGAGAGGCGCTGGACCACACCAGAGACCGGGGGCTTAACCACCACGAGTCTGTGCCCTTCTGGAATCCCTTACAGAACCGCCAGGGGACACTGCTGCTAAGTCGCTTCAGTCGTGTCCAACTCTGTGCAACCCCATAGACGGGCAGCCCACCAGGCTCCCCTGCCCCTGGGATTCTCCCTGGGGACAATATGAGGGGACATGTTTTCTCTATGGCTGGGCCGTGTGACACCTTCAGACAAGAGGAATCTTTGGGGTTGGATCTGTCTCAGAGGGCTTCATGGAGAAAGCAGGGTTTGAGATGCCAGATCTCAGATGGATAGAACTCACCCTGAACTTCACAGTGGCCTAATTGTAAAGTAATTCCTGTCATTACCATGGATAATTTTGTGCCATGCCCTATTGTAAATATGTTACATTTATCTCATTTAATGTTTTAACAGACAGCACTGTATAAGTTTAAAGTGTACAACATAATGATTTTACTTTCATCCATCATGAAATGATGACCACAATAGGTTTGGTGAAATTCCACCATCTCATATAGATACAACATTAAAGAAATAGAAAAGTATATCTGTTTTCTCCTTGTGAAGAACACTTAGTTACTCTCTTAACTTTCACGTATAACATACAGCAGTTTCTTAATTATATTTATCATGTTATGCATTATATCTCTAGTACTTATTTATCTTACAACTAGAAGTTTTTACCTTTTGACTGCTGCTGCTGCTGCTGCTGCTGTGTCACTTCAGTCGTGTCCGACTCTGTGTGACCCCATAGACGGCAGCCCACCAGGCTCCCCCGTCCCTGGGACTTTCCAGGCAGGAACAGTGGAGTGGGTTGCCATTTCCTTCTCCAATGCATGAAAGTGAAAAGTGAAAGTGAAGTCGCTCAGTCGTGTCCGACTCTTAGCCACCCCATGGACTGCAGCCTACCAGGCCCCTCCATCCATGGGATTTTCCAGGCAAGAGTACTGGAGTGGGGTGCCATTGCCTTCTCCGACCTTTTGACTGCCTTTATCCAATTCCCCCTCTCCCAAACCCCCACCTCTGGTAACCACAAATCTGATCTCTTTTTCTGTTAGTTTGTTTGTATATCTGTTTGTTTGTTGTTGAAGCACAATTAACCTACACTATTTATGTCCTGGTATACAACGTAGTCAGAGAAGGCGATGGCACCCCACTCCAGTACTCTTGCCTGGAAAATCCCATGGACGGAGGAGCCTGGCAGGCTGCAGTTCATGGGGTCGTGAAGAGTCAGACACGACTGAGCGACTTCACTTTCACTTTTCACTTTCATGCATTGGAAAGGAAATGGCAATCCACTCCAGTGTTCTTGCCTGGAGAATCCCAGGGACAGGGGAGCCTGGTGGGCTGCCGTCTATGGGGTCGCACAGAGTCGGACATGACTGAAGCGACTTAGCAGCAGCATACAACATAGTAATTCTATATTTCTATACATTTCAAAATGATCACCACGATAATCTGGTTACCATCTGCCACCATACATAGACATTACATAATTATGGTCTATATTCTCTACACTGTATGTTTTACTCCCACAACTCATTTATTTTGTTCATAATGACCCTGCGAGGTAGGTAAGTGAAGACTTGAGACTCTGATCTTCCCTCTGATGTTCTGACCCCCATCCATTGTGATCTGGTGGAAAGAATAAGGATTTGGGGTCTTGCAGAGCCATATCTGAAGCCTGCGGGATGCTCAACTGTGCAATTCTAGGGAAGGTGTAGAGGAAAGTGGGTATAAGAAGAACCTAGTATAAACATGGTCAACACACACACACACACACACACATAGGGCTAATGAATGGTCTTAGAGTTGGACTATTGAACATAATAAAATTGACTCAGTTGTTCTAGCTGATAACCCTAAGTAGCTGGTGAGGCTTTTGAGGACTTTGTGTAGTGGTCAAAACAAGAAGGTTTCAATCCCAGATGCCATTTCAAAACCTGGTTTGAAACCGCATGACCACGGGCAAGTTCAAGGTCAACCCCGGTAGCTCAGTAGGCTCATCCCTGAAGTGAGGATGACATAGCATCTCCTCCTGGGGTTCTTGTGAGGATTAGCAGTAACACCATCAAAGCCTATCTTCCCATGGCTCAGGACATGTTGGGGCACTTAGCAATTCTGTGACTCTTCCTGTTGAACACCCAGCTTGCACCAAACCCTGTGGGAAATACAAAAAGGGAGTAGATCTAGCCTTCACCTTGGCTGTGTATCCAAATAACTAACTCAGCCCAGAAGGGGATCAGACGCCATTTCTGAAGTGTGAGTAAAGCATTTCTAGGAAGAGATCGGTCCTCACTGGGCAAGAGGAAAAATGGTGAGCTGGAACTTGAGGAACTGGCAGGGTTTTAATAGAGGGGGCTCGGGGATAGGAGGGCAGCAGGCAGGTTACTGTTTTACCACGTCTGTCTGGCATCAGCTGGTGGGATGTCTGCTGCACCCAAGTAACACCTGCTATAAAGAAAAAGAAGTCAGTCAAACTAGCATTGCTTGGAATGTGATGTCACTCCCATCCTAGTCCCAGTAAAGATCTCTGCAGTGGGTTCATGAACACAAGCCCATCTCTGTTTACTTTTCACTTTTGGAGTCACTGTGCAGACTCAGCCTTTCTTCCCTCCATCTGGACCCTTCTGCACAGGGGAGGGCTAAACAAACACTGAAGGGCACCCATGCCCTTGGCGTTGAGTCTACAGCTCAGGCATGATTAGAATGGGACTGAACGGGACAGGTTCCTGGAAAGCAAGCATGAGTTGAAAACCTGGGACCCAGCCGCTATTCCCGCGTTGCTCCTTAGACTAGGAAACTCTTTCCCTTTCCCCCTCAACTGTTCTTTTTTTTATTGAAGTATAGTTGATTTACAAGGTTGTGTTAGCCTCAGGTGTATAGCAAAGTGATTCACTTATATATACATATATATATATATTTAGATTCTTTTCATTATAAGTTATTGCAAGATACTGAATACAGTTTCCTGTGTTGTTTCGTAGGTCCTTGTTGTTTATCTATTTTATATATAGTGGTGTATATCTATTAGATATACAGGTCCCTAACTTACCCCTCCCTGATCTTGCCCCTTTGGTAAGTGTAAGTTTGTTTTCTATGTCTGTGAGTCTATTTCTGTTTTGTAAACAAGTTCATTTGTATCATCTTTTTAGATTCCGCATAGAAGTGATATCATATGGTATTTGTCTTTCTCTGTCTAATTTACTTAGTATGATCATCTCAGGGTCCATCCATGTTGCTACAAATGGCATTATTTCATTCTCCATCCAACCATTCTTTTCTTTTTCTTCTTGTTTTCTTGTCTTCTTCCTTCCTTTGCTTTCCTTCCCTCCTTCCATCCCTCTCTCTCTTCTTCCCTTCCTTCTTTCTGACTGAGTGCTATTTTTGGAATTTCATTAAGAACCCCTTTGGTCTCCTACAAATATACACTCCAGCCTCTCTGTCCCCAACCCACATCACAAGGCTGAGACTCGACTTCGCTTTTGCCTGGAAAGTGGACAGGTGATTCAACTGAGGGCAGAGAAGAGACAGAAGCAGCAGCAGAAATAATTCTCCGGCCATGAGACAGGCTTGTCTCCTAAGAAGGAAAATAAAGCCAGGAAAGAATTCACTCACAAACAGACCTTTTGAAGGGACATGGAGGAAAGTGGAGAGATTTTTTCCCCCCTTCTCTTTCAAGAAAAAAGCTTTTAAAATAAATAGCTGACAGAGTCTCTTATTTGAGTAATTCTTCGCTGGTTATAAATGTGCCACTCTAGAGTGCTTTATTTAGAAGTTTAAAAAAAAAAATGCATTCTCCAGGAGAGAGCTCAGCATCACCCAGGAGAGCAAGGCTCACCCACCTCTACCCCTCTCAACCCCCAGCTTCAGACATTCATATATTTGCCTATAATCAGATCTAGTTTATACATTAAAAAAAAAAAAAAAAACAGGAGAGACAGCTGGTTCTCCCACACACATCTGACATTTTCCTTTATGCCTGGTTTAACTTTTTTATGACAGCCTGGGTTCACTCCATTGGAGAATTTCTCTCTTCAAATGAGCTTTGTGTTTTATGTTTGAAATTTTTTCTGTAGACAAACCTGGTAATTTTTCAAGCGAAAATGTGTACACTTGAAGCACTTAGGAAGTTTCAGGATCCATCTGATCGGCACAGAAATCTGAGGTTATTCAAGCTAAAGTCTCCATATCTAACTGCACATTTAAAAAAATAATCAAAAGCAAGTGACATATTTTAACTTGTTTTTAAGCAAAAACTTCCAGACTGTCAATTTCCTATGTAACTGACAAGTATCTCTGCACACTCCCCATTTTTTTCCTGTGACATGCCGTTATGAAGCCGCACTTGGTGCTTACCAGGTACTCATCTTGAAATGGGAAAGGAAGAGAGGCCAACTTGGTGTCCTTTCTCTTCCCAGTGGGGAGATAAGTTTTTCCTCTGGCGGCTAGCGTCTGCTGCTTCCCAAGCTGGCGGCTCCTTGCTGGGCCCGTGTCCAGACCTCACCGGGTGTCCTAGAACGTGTAGACTTTGGGAGTCCAGCACCCGCCTCTGAACTTGATTTGCCTGTAACTGACTAAATCACCTTAGGATGCCTGCTTGACCTTTCTATGCCTCTGTTTTTAACATCTATAAAAAGGAGTTAGCCAAAAGTATTATACTACACGTTGTACCAAGTGGCGTCATACATGTGCTTGGTAAACAAGCCATCCCTGTGTCATTTTATTTGTTGGTTTAATTTGGAGGGAAACCAGAGTGCTTAACAGTCCACCCCCTTTAGATTCTTAAGTGGTCCAGCCAGAGGCAGAATGTAAAGTTCAGTCCTTCATTCCTACCTCATCATACCCTAATTCCAGGGTTAAAGTAAATATACAGTGATAACAAAGACCCCCCTCCCCTCGCCTTCATGCTTGACCCTGCTCCGAACCCACCTGCTCTGAGGTTCAGGCGCATCTTATGATCCGCAGTACTGTATTCCTCGCTCAAACTATACTTTTGATTTGGGCACAGGAGTACCACAAAAGGAAACCAATCCTCATTGTGGTATGGGTCCTCTTATCTCTGGTTGTGCTCAGAGCACGGTCTCTAGAACAGCAACACTGGCATCACCGGAGAGCTTGTTAGAGGTACAGGATCTCAGACTCCACCCCAGACCTACTGAATGATAATTTGCATATTAACAAAACCCCAGGGAATTTGTATGCACTTCAGAGTTTGAGGAACATGGCCTTGGATCACCGTACTATTGCAGGAGCACAAGCTTCAGCCAAGGAAGGACCTTCCCATCCCTTGTGTCCCCCCTGCTGGGCATCTGGAGCACCTAACCCATAAATGTTGTCAGACAGACACCAGCTCCTATAGTGGTTGTCTGATCATTGGAGGGGCTTCCCTGGTGGCTCAGACAGTAAAGCGTCTGCCTGCAATGCGGGAGACCCGGGTTCAATTCCTGGGTCAGGAAGATCCCGTGGAGAAGGAAATGGCAGTCCACTCCAGCCCTCTTGCCTGGAAAATCCCATGGACAGAGGAGCCTGATAGGCTACAGTCCATGGGGTCGCAAAGAGTCGGACACAACTGAGCGACTTATTCAGCCTCTTTTCCTTTTTTTTTCCCCTCTAATACTTGCTATCACAAGGCACAAGATTTGGGTGGAATCCGATATTCAAGGCCTGAGACTAAAGATGGGAAAGTTCAGCTGAGTTCTGAGCTGAGAGTCTGAGAGTACTGCTATGATTCCTTCCATCTCTACTGCACTTAATGGTTTGCATATATGACATCATTTGATCCTCTGAATACGAGGATGGGGAAGAGGGCAGGTAGGTCTTCAGAGAAAGGAAAAAAATCTGCTCAGTCCCACTCATGAGCCAATGATAGGATAGGGGCTAGAGATCTGGTCTGCATAGTGATTTATAAATTTGTGTCCCTTAGATGAAGCCTGGATAGAATTTGAAGGGTTTCTGCAACCAAGGGATTTGTGGATTCTAGAGATATCAGACAGAGGTTTGCAGCCCAATCAGTACTAAATCAATTAATTTAGGCTTCCAAATAGCCCTGTCCACTCACTCAGGACTAGAGACTCTATTCCTGGTATGGAGTCAAAATGGCATGCCACTCACCAATCAGCCAGCAGCATTGATTGAACGCCCACTGTGGGCAGCACCTCCTGCCGGTACCATGGTGAAGAGGGCAAGGAGCACAGCCCAGAAATGTGTTTTGGGAGCCTTGAAGGAGGCTGGGGTCCAAAATGCTGTTCAGTGATCTGTAGAGAGGGACATGTCCAGTAAACATTTACTCAAGTTTTATGCCAACAAAAATAAATTCTCTCCACAGTTGAGTTTGCATGCTTTCTTTTGTTAGAAAATTAAAAAGCAAAACAAAACACTGTCAACTCAATGAATATCCCTCTTTTGCCTCAGCTGCCAGAAAACCCAGAGTAATTCTGCCCAAGTCATGTAATTGACTCATTTCAGAAGCCTGTGAGCACCTACCACTTATACATCCCTTCCACAATCTCTCTTCCTTTTTGTTTTGTGGCTTGGTGTGAAAATCACTTTGAAACATTTTCTGATAATAGATAGGGCACAAACACTCACACACAACTTCAAGGAATTTTCCACATCCTTTCAGGGGGTGGGGGAAAGGTGGCTGATGTGGGGGCTGGATGCCTGACTTAGAATTAAGAGTCTGGGGTCTCAGATCTCTTGTGATTGGAAGGCTGATGTTGCACAAATCATTTTACCCCTCTGGGCCACAATTTCCTCATTCACAAAATGGGGAGGTGAGAATGGTTCCAAAATTCTGCCAAGAAATAAAGGGAAACTACAAAAGAACAGGTACAAGTTAGTAAAAATGCAGAGAATAAATGGCATGCTTGTCCTTGAGTGCTTTGTTCCAGAAGGAAGCTCTGCTGAAGCTTCGAGCCAGGTGCAGAAGTCAAACATGGATGTGTGTGTCTCTGCAGGGGTTAGGGGGTTGAGGGGACAGAGGCAAAAGGCTATTCTGATAAAAGGAAAAATGGCCACAAATTCCTCTCCTCTGCCTCATGTACAAAAGTGAACTCAGGAGTCTATTTCTCTACTCCTTGACCTGAGCAAGCCCTATGATTTTCTTTGTTCAATGGGACATTAGCAAATATGACTCAAACAGGACCAGATCTGTGCTTTTGGTGTTGCCTTCTTGGGGCTTTGGGAACCTGGCTACCGAGCTAGCTGCTAGATTATGAGAAGCTCCTGGCCTTTACCCTCATAACCAGCCATCAGAGGTGTGCTTGGGGCCACCAAGCCAGTCCCCAGCCAACCCATCTGCACGTCAGTGAACCTAGCTGAAATCAGCCAAAACCAACCCAGATTAGAATTATCCAGAAGAATCATGATCTTAAAAGCTGATGATTGCTTCAAGTGGCTAACTCTTGTGGTGGTTTCTTTATTATACAGCAAAGGTTAACTGCTGCTGCTGCTGCTGCTGCTGCTAAGTCGCTTCAGTCTTGTCCGACTCTGTGCGACCCCATAGATGGCAGCCCACCAGGCTCCCCCATCCCTGGGATTCTCCAGGCAAGAACACTGGAGTAGGTTGCCATTTCCTTCTCCAGTGCATGAAAGTGAAAAGTGAAAGTGACGTCGCTCAGTCTTGTCTGACTCTTCGCAACCCTGTGGACTGCAGCCTACCAGGCTCTTCTGTCCATGGGATTTTCCAGGCAAGAGTACTGGAGTGGGCTGCCATTGCCTTCTCCAAAAGGTTAACTAGTAACACCAAATGAGAGGGCAGGTCTATGCGAAGACATTAGAACCGGGACCAGTAAATCCCAGTTGGGGAGCCTGCTGAGAATAAGAGGATAGCTCGGGCCTTTTTCTCCACATTTGCAAAGCTGGAAGGAAGACTTCACACCCTCCCCACCCTTATATCCCTGTCACCACTCTGCTTTTCTCTCTTTATCCATCATGCTTCCAGCAGAGGCAGGAAGCAGCCGTTCTCATTCTTGGCGCCGCACACCTGCTAAAGGGAGAGAGGATTAGCTGTGGTAGACCAGACAGGGGAGCAGGATGCCTGATAATTAACCCATCCTCCTACATATCCTGGCTTCCAACAAAAGAGCTGTACAAATCGACCCAACAAAATTATCGGTGCTAATCTCTCGGCCCCTCCTTAATGCTGTCCCTCTCTTGGCCAGCACCTGGCAGGGCCTGTTAAGCCATCACATTCCACCCCCCCGCTCCACCTCCCGCTCTGTCCCCACTCTCCTTTTCTCTCTTTCTCAAGTTGTTACCGCACAAGCATCACGAAAGGAATCAAACAGGGACAGGTCCTATTGTTCAGCAAAGAGGCAAGAAAAAAAAAAATAATCAAAAAAGCAGAGGACTTAAAAAAAGACCAGAATTATTTCTCAAATAGAATGGGAAAATCTAACATGCCTTATCACTGCGGAGAACAAGCACTGTGCAAACGCCCAGGCCTCTGACTGGCATGCCGGTTGTTTAGAATAGACGCGTGACATTGTCAAAGAACCTGCCATTGTGTTGTTGAAAGGCACTTGCAACATTGCATAAAAATCAGGCGTTCGTGTCACCCTCAGACTACTCAAAGCTGCTCTTTTTTCTTTCTTTCTTTCTTTTTGAAAGAAGAAAGAGGGAAAATAAGAAATGTCCCCAGAATAAGACCTTCAAAGCCAGATAAACGTTATTTCTGAAAGACATCGGAAACTGGGCACCCAAGCAAAGCCATCAACTGAAGAGGTATTCTATTTGGAAAAGATGCCTGTAGGGCAACAAGGAAGTTGGTATGGGGCTACAGTCAAAGATTTTTTCAGAGATTGAATTCCTCAAGCTTGACTTGCTGTCTAATCCTTCTGGAACTGGCCAATCCTCTTGCTGGTATCTCTGCTCTCTGTTACTTCCATTGTGAGCTGTTACGTAATTTACACGTGTTGTTTTCCAAGACCCCTACAGTATCTTTCTCATCTCTTTCCCTTCTCAGTGAGGACATGAAATTTCACATCCTTAGAATTCCAAAGGGATCTGGATTCATCTCCAGGGACTATGCTTATCTCTAGCCACTCTTAGACCACACTGGGAAACCTGGAGAGAGCTGAACAGGGGTCTTCTCAGATTCAATTCTTTATGGCAAATAGCCTGCAGCTTTCACAGTTTGCCTGGAGCAATCAACAATGACCGTAGGTAAAGGGTCTGATGTTCTCTGGGTAAAATAGATAAATCCTCTTTCACAGACTAGAGCTACTGGAACTTGGAAAAGTCAGCAGAGAGGGCCGTGGTCATTGCATTGAGAGACAACTTTTCTAGTTTCCTTCCCGCAGGAGAAGGCAAGATTCAGGAGTCTATGGAGAAGGTAAGAGATTTGTAGATGCACATAAAGCCCGTACTGTGTTTTACTCTATTGCTGTCCCTTACAGTTCCACAGATTCAACCTTTAAGAAGAGCGAAGAATTGAATTCTAATATTGATTTAACTCCCTTTGCACCCATGGGAAGGGGGCAGTCTGGGAAACTAGTTCTGGGTGGGCGTCTGGCTCACGGATGCTCCCTAATTGCAGGCTTTGATTAGTTCAACTGGTTCAAGATTTCTACCTGCTAACAAATGGCCCTTAGCCTATGCCTGCTTCTTCATACCCAAGGACTGCCCCTACAGGCTCTGGCTTCCTCTCACGAAGGGCTGGCACAGGGAAAGAAGCCGGGACCGGAAGGGCAGTTCTCGGGTGTACCCCTAGCATAACACATGCTCTCAGGTTGGCCACTTATCCACTTGGAGTCTCAGCTTTTTCATAGGTAAAATTTACTTTATTTTATTTATTTATTTGTGGCCCACTTGTTCCAGAACAGATTTAAGGTGGCTTATCTGTAAAATGAAGGGATTAGACTAGATGATCCCTTCTAAGTTACCCTCCCAGCTCTTAGGAGGCTCTGACAGTCTTGCTTGCCACTTGACTTTGCAGACTCTGTAGTTCAATTCCAAGTCAGAGGGATGCTAGATGTCCCTCAAGTGTGAGTGGTTCATAGTTACAGAGGGACTGTGGGACTGATTGGAGAGACATGCACTTTGTGCCTTGATAATACTTTAAAATTACTTTCACGTCAACAAACTAAATTCTAGGTACTAACAAAATCCATATTCACACACCTTTAATTGCAAAGCATTTCTATACTGAATTCATTTCCTAACAGTTCCCTACAAAGGATAATTCTTTTTTAGATACTCAGCAAAGTAATCCAGATCCTGACCAATTCTCAGTTCTGGGGCATCTCTTCATAACATCTTGCAACCCTGCCTCATTCACAATTCACAGGCGTTTGAAGCCTGAAGAGTCTATTTGGGGCACTTCAGTCTAAGAGAGACCCTGTCAAATGGGAGTTTGTGCTGAGGAGTATGATCAGGGAAATATCAATAGGGATGTCTGGGTTTCCCAGGTGGCATAGCAGTAAAGAATCCACCTGCCAGTGCAGGAGATAGATGCCAGTTCAATCCCTGTGTTGGGAAGATCCCCTGGAGAAGGAAATGGTAACCCACTCCAGTATTCTTGCTTGGGAAACACCATGGACAGAGGAGCCTGATGGGCTACAGTCCACGGGGTCGCAAAGAGTTGGACATGACTGAATGACTGAGCAGGCACACACACAAAATAGGGATGTTTAGCTCAGAAAAGAGAAGACTTCCCAAGTTTTCAGAGTTGCCATGATGAAGAGGGGTACATGAAGCTGCTCACAGGTGGGATGGGGAGTCTTGGCAGTTGGTGAGCTTGTACCACAGCAAGTGTCAGCCTGAATCAGAGTGCCATGGAGGAGTGGATGCCTCATTTGGTCCAATTTAGCAAATGCTTGCTGAGTGTTTACTAAGAAGCAAGCTCTGAAATGAGGTAGGTACAGTGAGACATACAAAAGCGAAAAACCCTTCACTACTAATTAGAATTCTCCTGGCTTAAGCAGCACAAACCAACTGGAAATCTTAGTTAAAAATGGACATTTACTATAAACATGCAGACCTGACCTTTATACAAAGATACAGAGGTGTTGCTAAAGCCAGAGTCAGGTCCTCAAACACCACCGAGATTCCTGTCTCTCCTCCTTTCTGCGGGTCTTTTCACTCTTCTTCTCTCTCCTTCTCTGAGGAACCAGCTT
>NW_024070201.1:25885277-25887280 GCF_014754425.2 Oryx dammah
CGGGTCTTTTCACTCTTCTTCTCTCTCCTTCTCTGAGGAACCAGCTTTGTCTGTTTCTCCTGTTCTTGATATAAAAAATATAGCAGTTGACAGATCCCAGGTCTAACTTCCTGTCTCTCCCAGGTCCTCATTTTTGACAAAAGTACACTAATTGGTCCAATTCGGGTCAGCTGCCCAGGCACTCACTATTGACAAGTACGGTTCCTGGAGGGCACTGCTGACACGTATGGGTTGGACTTAAGTCGGAGAGTTGCCAGAAAGGAGTAAAGATTAGAAAAGAAAGTAAAGACTGTCCACTATAATGGCACAGTTCTCGGACTTAAGGAGATTGTAGTCCAGCAGGGAAAGCAGACACATTAACTGTGAACTCCAGTCTGACATCAACTGTGGCACATGCTGGAACAGAAATATCTGTTCCAGATAGTGCTCAGGAGGGAAGAATCGGACAGACAAACCAGAAGGCTTCATGGCAGAGAGAGCTTTCCAAGAAGGCTAATGGTCTTCTTGTGTTGCTGTTGGTGGTAATGAATTTTTTTCTTGAGTAGTAAATAAACACATTCTTCTTACTTTAAAAACTTTACCGTTTCCTCATGGTTAATCATGAGATATATCCTTTAAATTATATCCATAAATTTACATTGATGTAGACATCGTGTATAAAAATATATGATTTACATATGTTTTACATATGTAAATAAAATACCATGCATATTATGTTATGTCTCCCATTTTTCACTCAGTAATGCTTCTTGAAGAAATACCCATAATAATACCTACTAGAATTTATTCTATTCTTTTAAAATAATTCATATTCTTCTATCATATGACTATAATAACTTATTTGATTATAACATGATTTTTTTCTTTTTACTTAAAAAAATTTTTTAACTTTTGATTTTAAATTGGCATATAGCTCATAAACAATGTTGTGATAATTTCAGGTGAACAGTAAAGGGACTCAGCCTTCATACACATGTATCCATTCTCCCCAAAACTCCTCTCCCACCAAGGCTACCACATAACATTGAGCAGAGTTCCCTGTGCTATATAGTAAGTCCTTGTTGATTATCCACTTTAAATTTAACAGCATGTACATGTTCATCCCTAACTGTCCCTTCCATTCATCCTTCCGTGCTTGGCAACCCCAAGTTTATTCTCGAAGTTTATGAGTCTGTTTCTGTTTTGTAAATAAGTTCATTTGTATCATTTCATTTTAGATTCCACATTTAAGGGACTATGATCTATCCAGAAAAAAACAGGGTCCAAAAGGATACATGCACCCAAGTGTTCAGCCCTGTTTACAACAGCCAAGACATGGAAGCAACCTGAATGTCCATGAGAAATGGATAAAGAAGATACGGTACATATGTACAATAGAATATTACCCGATCATTAAAAAAGAGCAAACCTACATCAAATTGCTTACAATTATACAGTGGAAGTGACAAATAGTTTCAAGGGATTAGATCTGATAGAGTGCCTGAAGAACTATGGATGGAGGTTCATGATATTGTACAGGAGGCAATGATGAAGACCATCCCCAAGAAAAACAAAGGCAAAATGGATGTCTGAGGAGGCCTTACAAATAGCTGAGAAAAGAAGAGAAGAGAAAGGTAAAGGAGAAAAGGAAAGTTCAGTTCAGTTCAGTTCAGTTCAGTCACTCAGTCGTGTCCGACTCTTTGTGACCACATGAATGGCAGCACGCCAGGCCTCCCTGTTCATCACCAACTCCAGGAGTTCACTCAGACTCACGTCCATCGAGTAAGCGATGCCATCCAGCCATCTCATCCTCAGTCGTCCCCTTCTCCTCCTGCCCCCAATCCCTCCCAGCATCAGAGTCTTTTCCAATGAGTCAACTCTTCTCATGAGGTGGCCAAAGTACTGGAGTTTCAGCTTTAGCATCATTCCTTCCAAAGAAATCCCAGGGTTGATATCCTTCAGAATGGACTGGTTGGATCTCCTTGCAGTCCAAGGGACTCTCAAGACTCTTCTCCAACACCACA
>NW_024070201.1:25897280-25897344 GCF_014754425.2 Oryx dammah
TGCATATCTGAGGTGACTGATATTTCTCCTGGCAATCTTGATTCCAGCTTGTGTGTCTTCCAGT